>NC_143014.1:51713447-52013447 GCF_055824585.1 Amblyomma mixtum
ACAATAAAGTTACACTGTTAATTTACCAGTGATCAACACCACGATTGAAAAAAAGAAACATTCCTTGTGCTCCTTGTTTTCGGGGACTGTTCACTTTCTTCGTATGTATATATGGCAATACAGTGTGTTTCGGGTAACTTGAAACAAGGAATTAAAGAAAGTGGCGCACCGTAGTTGGTTGAAACCAACGACATATTGTTTCCCGTTGTATGGCGCTCCTGAAAATATTTTTAAAATTTCGATTGTTAATTAGGTACGATTAATGATGCAAAACTGCAAATATTCACCTTAGGATCACGTGTGCTTCGTTATGTTATAGAGGCGGTTACGAAACAACCGATCCAGTTTTTTGTGGCAACGTATCTTGTACGCGGTCTTTTTCCCCAGCATTTGATGATAGGCCGCGAAATACGAAAAAAAAAAAAAAAACAACTGATTGCGCTCTTGTGCTGCCTTGTGCTGCCGTATTACAATGCTCCCAACCGTGTTTTCAACGAGCGAAAAGTGCGCGCTGACCATGCCCAAGTGAGCGGCCGCCGCTCTGTCCGACGGGCTGGAAAATGATAAAAAAAAACGGAGGCTACCTTGAAATACGCGACTTCACTGTTTTCCTTTCTTGTTTTGTTTTGTCTGCGTGATGTTTCAATAAAAGCCCTGTCTGGATTGTCTGTCGGTGGCCTGCCTATGACTTATCGCAGGTCACGTCGCACGCTTTCCGTGTTCAGGAAGCATGTACTGGCGCACTTTCAAGACTATGAGAGCGGCGTCGGCCACTCGCGTCGGCCACTCACACGCTTGTCAGAGCTACAATACGCTAGCGTAAGAGCGCAACCACATGTTTTTTTTTTCATATTTCGCGGGCTCTTTTTAAATACTGTAAAAAAAGAACCACGCAGAAGGCATGTTTCTACAAAAAACTGGATCGGTTGTTTCGTAACCCCTTCTTCAACTTAATGAAACGCACGTGACCCTAAAGTAAATATTAAGAAAAATTGCATTCTAATATTAGCTAATGAACAGATTAAACAGAACTTTAAATGTAGTCCGAGGAGCGCCACACGACGGAAAACAATGTGTCGTTGGTTTCACCCAGCTACGGTGCGCCACCTTTTTTTTAAATCCTTGGTTCAAGTTGCTTGAAACATCCTATATATATGCAGACTGCCCACCAATGACAGCACCTTATATCACAGGGTAGTGGCACATCGCTTAACCGCTGCAGCACTGCGCCAGGGCTCTCAGGGATCCATGAATGTAAAGTAGAGAATGACCAACTCAGCGATCAATATGGGCATTACCCGTTATTGCTATCCGAACAACTTCCGTCCGTGAACAACGGATTCGAACACCGGCACTGAAGTGAAAACCGAAGTGCTAGCGCACCTAATTCGCATCTGGCCAAATTACGCAAATCGACCGTAAATTTTTTTATACAGCGGCAGCGGCTCAAAACGCGAAATCTCGCAGCAGCGGGAGGAGGAGCATACACGATATGCTTGCGCGCGCACGACTTTGTCGGGTACGTGGAGGCTTGCACCAGCATGTGCATGCAGGCGAGTGCCAACTGGATTCTTCCCATTCGACGTATACCATAGCTGCCACTCACAGTAGTGACGTAGCCGCCTGGGAAAAGTTGTGCTTTAGCGGTTTCTAAACTTGGAGCGGAGAGCGTGTCACGAGAGGCGCGGTATGTGGACGGAGGGATGACAAATGCGGTACAAAGTTGCGGTTGGTGTTGGAGAGTGCGGCTGGGTCGTTACCCGCATCGTGCGATGCGAGGAGGGTGACATCGGGTATAGGTTTACGTTTATGGGGTTTAACGTCCCAAAGCGACTAAGGCTATGAGAGACGCCGTAGTGGAGGGCTCCGGAAATTTCGACCACCTAGGGCCCTTTAACGTGCACTGACATCGCACAGTACATGGGCCTCTAGAATTTCTCCTCCAAAGAAATTCAACCGCCGCGGCCGTGATCGAACCCGCGTCTTTCGGGTCAGCAGCCGAGCACCATAACCACTGAGCCACCGCGGCGGCAAAGGGTGACATCAATACTCCACAATAAACCAACTGCGTGCCGTACCTTCTCTAGATGCGACAGGAAAGTTGGCGATAACGGGCCCTACTGCTGCACCAGCGTGGCGTTTCTGACGCTCGTTCGCGGCTGTGGCTGAACTTGACGTCACTATGCCGTGACCGCGGCGCCAGCTTTTTCACGGTTATAAACGATGAAATAGTGCTCTCGCGCAGTGTCGCAGTCTCACAAACCTTTAATCTTTGATCTAATTGTGTGGCATGCAGGAGTGGCAGCTTTGGTTTGTTGTCGAACCACTGCGTCGACAAATTCATTTTGAGAGACAGTAACTTCACAGCCTCAGTTCAGGGTGGCTTCGCTTCTCATGGGTACCGCTACTAACGTAGCAAAGGAGATCTGGCTACGTGCTCACATCGTCTTATTGTCTGCCCGCGGTCATTCGAGCCTGGTTAGGCGGCTACCGGAAGACGTATACAGCTTTGATCAAAAGTCTTCAGGGCACATGGTCTGATTTAAAGCGAGTATGTTTTTGCAGGCTAGTTGGTGCCTAAGCATTCTGGGTTTTTTGCGCTTGTCCTGTCTACCTCGTTTCTTTTGTGTCGTGTCTTTTGCGCAAAAAACCCAGAATGATTTAAAGCATTTGTAGCGGGGCTGTTACGGCATCCCTGAAGTTCCAAATCCGGCAGGAGGACTAATTCTCGTCCTCCAGGACCTTGATAGTCTCGTAGACGCTCTGAGTGCATCACTACATGCCTCAGAAGCAGGCCCTATAACATGAAGGTTGTAGAGTCGTCATATAATGAAACGCAATATTTTGTGTGCCTAGTCTTAAGTATATTGGCGTTGTGTGTTGGTGTTGGGAAGGTTTCCACCGAAATCAACAACTCTAATTAGAAGAGTGCTTGAGGTGTTCGCATGCTCACGAGCCTCTCTCGAGAGATGTATGCTTCCATACTGAATTCGTCGGGAACTACACGCTCGCATTATAGCGTTTCGTTCGTTGAGGAATATACTTTATGATCACGAACTACTCAAGCAGCGGCAGATTTAGCACGCTTTTGGGGTGCCTTTCCTTAGTGAATGGCTAACTCTGAGGATCATGCACAGCAAACACTTTCACCGCTGTGAGGACGAAACGATCGCAGTGAACTGCCGCTGGCATCATGCAATCAGTCACCCGATAGAGCTGCGAACACAGTCACAGCCCCGACGCATGACTGTGCGTTCCCACTCCCGGCCGCTCACTTTTGCGCGGCAGTATGTAGGACGCGCGCGGGCGTATTGTGCAATTGGCCTCTTCCCTGAAGAACTTTGAAACAAGACCGCGAGTAACTTGAACCCCGGAGGTCCTTAAACCCGGAGCCGTTATCGGTCGCCCAGCCTCGCGGTGCCCGCGCCCATATAGATATCAGCGCGCGACGACAGCGACGACCGCGACAGCATTTCATTATCGTCCGCGGGCCGCTTCCTTTCCGGGCAGAGGAGGACGGGACGCCCGCGGCGATTCCATGCATATGGGCGCGTGTGCGCACGCGCCGTTTCTCGCTTTTGTTTCCGCTCCGGCGCGATAATAATATCGCCACCAGGAAGTGCTCCTTTGTTGCCCCGCCGCCACCGCCGTCGCACTGCTACTGCAAATAGCCGCGCTCCTGCTCGCTGTGGCCGGTCTCGTTCGTATAAGGGCTTTGCGCAGGGTCTGCTCCTCGACGCGGCTCGGTTGCATTGTCCGCGCCAACGGCAACGCGACACGACACAAAACAAAGCGCGCTGGGAAGTGAACACCGCCGTTTTTTACTTTCGCTCGCGGCGCCGCGGCTCTGTCTTTTTCGCCCTGGAATTCTAGTCTCGCTGGCCAGCCAGCCGCGTGTGCGTAGGCGCTCCTGCTGCCCGGCGTCTTCACGTGCGCGCTCGGAAGTTCGCGGGCTGCACGCTTGACATCGCCGAGTAAATTGTGTCACACTTTGAGTTGCTGCACTGCTCCGCGCACTCGGGCATGCTGATAAGGAATAATGGAATAATTGCGCGCCTGTTCGTATTCGCTTAGCCGGGGCCGTTGGAGCCCTCTAACGTAAAGCTGGCGATGGAAAGGAGAGTGCGTATGTGAGCGTTAGTCCACGTAAATGTATGCACGCCGCTCAGTGTGCCGGAGACGGAAGAAAAAAAAAGAAAAACTGGCCCCTATAAGGAGTCCTTTCTCTTCTTTTATTTATTTATTGCACACGGAAGTATTCAACAAACAACCCGTCCTTTATTACTGGGAGATCGCCGTTTACCTCTGCACTCTTCTATAGAGCACGCGAGAAAGAACCGCTGATTGTATGCATGCTTACAGGTTTTGCTAAAAGTAAGGCAGTCGCAGAGCCTAGAGCGAGTAACCAGAGCTGACATCGGGATGCGTGGAGGGGCTCCCACGGCTGTAGCACCCTCGGCGCATTCTAATGTGGAATAAACGTGGATTCATTCATTCATTCATTCATTCATTCATTCATTCATTCATTCATTCATTCATTCATTCATTCATTCATTCATTCATTCATTCATTCATTCATTCATTAGGCAGTGAAGGCGCTACGGAGGTCTGCGAAGTGGGGAAAATTGTCCCCAGTCTCTGGGCCTTAGACGATCCGGAGATGTTACGGAACCCCATGGCGTCCCGCCTGGATACACGTCGGACAAAGTGGTAGACAAAGGTCGCGAAACCAATGAAGCCACGTAAAATGTGGCCGCTTATTTACCCTCTTCACACACGCCCTTTTCATCAAACGGAAATATGCGTGACGTTAATGGCAACTTACCAGTGTTACGTTATAAACAGGCAATTAAGTAGACACGGAAAACTTATTTCCTGTGTAGGCTGTTGTTTCTTTATGTACGAGCGGTTCTAATGGTACGCCTGTTAGTCACTGACAAAGACGTTTATTCTGCATTTCACTAGGCTCGCCTGATGATAGAATGAATGACACGCAAGCTGGCGCTGACCCATGCGCGAAGTTACAATGAATACACCAATTTGCGCTATAGCGTATTTAGTGTTTCAAATCTTGAGAAGAGACTGTGACAAGAACAAGTCCAGGATTATTGGATATCGATTTTAATTGTGAGGCAACTGTGGAATACTGTAAGAGGAATAAAAAGAGGAGCGCGTGGATTAAGGAAGGAAGGAAGGAAGGAAGGAAGGAAGGAAGGAAGGAAGGAAGGAAGGAAGGAAGGAAGGAAGGAAGGAAGGAAGGAAGGAAGGAAGGAAGGAAGGAAGGAAGGAAGGAAGGAAGGAAGGAAGGAAGGAAGGAAGGAAGGAAGGAAGGAAGGAAGGAAGGAAGGAAGGAACATTTATTTAAACCAACGAGGTTAGTGATCTTGAGGTCAAGTGGGTGGTCCATTCTTCCGACGCAAAGCAAAATCTTTCAAAATTTGTTCATCGCTCGCATCGAGTAGTTAAAGCTGCCATAGGAAATCAGTGAGGAACATTTTTGACGATAGCAAAAACTTTAGTAGTAAAAAAATGCAAGCCTGCGTAGGGAAGATCTGCGGATATATTGATTGTTATAGTGGAATCTTACGATATACGAAAAAATTGCTTTCATGAACAACTTCCCGCTGAAAAATGAGCTGGTCCCGAATTCCTGGGTATGACCGATTCATAAAACCTCCAAGACCCTCTTGC
Organism: Amblyomma mixtum; assembly: GCF_055824585.1. Classification (NCBI taxonomy): domain Eukaryota; kingdom Metazoa; phylum Arthropoda; class Arachnida; order Ixodida; family Ixodidae; genus Amblyomma; species Amblyomma mixtum. The sequence goes on from NC_143014.1 coordinate 51,719,139, forward strand.
CATTGGTGGACTCGTCGCGATGGTTAGCAGCATAAGCGAAAAACGCCTCCAAAATACACTGAATTACAGTCGACTCGAAAAACTTACAGGATGCAGGTGTGCTTAGAAGAAAAATATTTCGACGCAGTCACTCAAGCCAGCGGAGTGAAATGCCTGTAACTACGAGGCGACGTTCACGCTCGATCCACTAGTATCAATACCTAGCATGGCAAAGCTGCAATAAATTAGTTCTCGAGCGCGCGCATCTCGTAACCCCACTTAATTGATGGCAACTGTGCTTGGCGAGAACCATCGCGAAGCAAGCAGCTACCACCTGGGGTTCTTTAACGTGCGATGTCAGTGCACGTTAAAGAACCCCAGGTGGTCGAAATTTCCGGAACCCTCCACTACGGCGTCTCTCATAGCCTTAGTCGCTTTGGGACGTTAAACCCCATAAAACCAAACCACCTTTCTATTCACTTGAACCTATGGTTTTACTACGTGAACTGAGTTTTGCTTCAAGAAGGAACTTTGCACTGACGAATTTCTGTTAGCAGGTATCTTGTCTGCACAGCCCCGGTCAAAAGTCGTCGGGCCACATGGTTTACTTTTGGTGCTTTGCCCTTACGACACCCCTGGAGACAAAACGGTCTTAAACGCGGCCCGAAGACTTTTGACCAAGAGTGTACCCGTTCACGAGACATGTTCGTAGATTGCATAACCCTACCGTTTTTATGTTTTATTTGTACTTCACCTTGCTTTGCCTGCAATCAGGCGTCCATTTACGATGTCCTTGCGATTTAAGGTATATTGTACATAAATGCGCGCATGATTTCCATCTGTTCCGTGAGAAGAACTGTACTTAGCATCGAAAAAAGCTATTATGCGAACACACGCAGTAGAACCATACAAATTAAAAACGAAACCGAGATGCGTTTGCGTTGACTGGTTCCTTCCGCCGGCGTAGTACTGATGTCATATCCCCAGGCGCGACTTCTGGCGCCAGGAATCAAGCGTTCGCGGTGCGTCAGCGTCGTCGCGTCGCCCTGTCAGCAGCGCCGTCGGCGGGGCGCGGCCACAGCCTCTGGCCCAGAGGCGGGCGCCCCCCGCATGGTGGCCGCAGGCGGCGGAGGCAGGCATTGCAGCAGTCGGAACGACGTCAGCGCGGCGAAGGCGAGTGCGTTCCCGTTGGAGTTCATGCGCCCCGCGTCAGTGGATCAAGGATAACGGCGAGCCAAGGCTGTTCGGCGGAGGGGAAAAAACAAGCGAGGTTCGCGGCAGCTGCATTCGAACTCCGACGCCTGGTCGTCGACTCCCGGACTCCCAATGCCATCCCACGCGCCGCTGCCGCGGCGGCGTCGCCGCGCTCGACCTCCTTAGGGGCTGCTGGCCGCCGCCGATCCTTGCGGCGGCCTCTCAGGGACGTGCGAGCGCCCTCGGCCGACGTCGCCGCCCCGCGCGCACTCCCGGCGGATGCGCTTGGGGCCGCTGGAATGCGCGTCACAGGGCTGCCCAGAAATGTGGGCGACAAACAGCCCCAGAAGACTGGCGCGGCATGCGAAGAAAAAAGCAAAAGTGCAAATACACCGGTTAGTTTAATAAAGTGTTCGAGCAACGCCAACAGAAAACGTGCGTGTAACTTGGTGCGGCGCTCTTTCTTTGGGACAACATATATCTTGAAGAGACCGGGAGCCTAGTACCGGCGAGGCGCCTGGTACGGGCTCGTGGCTGGTGCGCGGGCGCAAGAAGCGCCTCCGGGACGCCTGAACATGTGCCCTGGCTGCAAGCCCACACGACGTTCGGGCACTAGAACTTCACCGCAGGTCCTGACAACAGGATGACTGTCGTGAGCAAAGTGAACATCAGGAGAAATGGCCTCGTCGCTCTCCGTTGAGCGCGTTTACTCCGAAGGCTGTAGCGCTTGCTACGGGAGGATGCCAGCTATTACGAGCAAGAAGAAAGGGACAGTGCTAAAAAGGACGGATTTTGCTGGCGCGGATTTGTCGAAGAATCTTTCATGAAACGCGTATCTATTTCTCCGTTCTACTCCTACTTATTAAGGGTGCGACGCAAGAAATAGAAATGTGAAAAAGACAAAGACATGCACGGAAGTGAAAAGCGAAACTTTCGCATACATAGATTTATAGGACAAGCAGACATCCAGGTTCGCTCCAAGATTTAGTGTCTGCATCTGCATCTCATCCCGACAAGACGGTTTCTTTGCGTACGGACACTATATAGTCGCTTTGTGTTTGGTTGATGGAGTACGTATTGTACGATCTGGAACAGCATTCGGCGGTGTTCCGAAGCGTGCCTGACCTGAAGAATACCACAGAACCAGAACGCACGTTCGTCTGTGCTTCACTATACCGTGCGCGTAAGAGCACGTCAAACCTATACATCACCTCGTGCAAAAATTGCGATCCCCGCGTCCTATTTGTAGGGAACACTCCGAGGCCTTTGAGCTTATACAGTACAAAATCAGGGGCGCAACGCTTACCGCGAACAAACAGCACGGCAAGCGAGGCTTTGAGGCCTTTAAGTGGACACAAGACAGCTTGGAAAGAAGCATGTTTGAAGTTGCTTGAATAAAAAAAATAGCATGGGAAGCCACTAGCGAGATAGAAACTGCGTGCTCGTCCTTGGTCGTCACTGACTGGTTATAGTGCATGGCGACAAGCATGCAGTGCTTTGCGACACCAAGTATTCCTTGTCGCGATCGAGTCATCATAAGAAGGCAGGACATCTTTCAGTCATGCTACCGCAATGACTGATGCAAAAGTAATTATATGAACATTTCCTGACATGGAGATTCTGTGAACACGGTCTTTTTCTCCTGAGCTCAAGCCCTCGGGCTCAAAACAAAAGTAGCACTGATATTACGTGCTCACATTAAGTTTAGCAGTTTTTTGGAACAAATCATAGAGGAAACGAATTTGTGCTCTTCTGGTGCTGTACATACTTTATTGCTACCTCAGATTTCACGTTTCGTCGATTTTCTCCTAAGGAATCAATCAGAAGTCTTCTCAATAGGGCAGCTTGTCTTAGGTTCTGGCTATTTAGTCACAATATTCTTTACATGGCTTATGGTTTGTGGTGGTTTAACGTCCCAAAGCGACTTAGGCCCTGAGGGACGCCGTAGTACAGGGCTCCGGAAATTTCGACCACCTGGGGTTCCTTAACGTGCTTGTGACCAGTACTCTTCTGAATGAGACACATGATTACTTAATGAAACATAAGCAAAATGGTCCAAGCTTTCATGATTAATCGCAGAGTATTGAAACGCAATCCCATCATCCATATGTATTCTTGATGAAAAATGCCCAGGACAGTGGGTTTGCTGATGCGCCACGTAGCGGGGCTTTTTAGCACTAACCTCTGGAACTCCTAAGCTCCGGAGGGATAAGGAAGACAGTTCCCCTTACCATCGAGAGATGAAGCACTGGCGATGTAAAATGACAATTTGTGCTCTTGCCTCGTGTGTTCACTAAGCGCTAGCAAATATGATGTAAAATGAGCCAGACGACACGGCTCGTAGAAGAGAGCATGGCGGCCAATGTATTGTTGACAAACGTCGTAGGAAATGGGAAAACAAAGACGAGTGCAACACCTGGTTACAGAATAAAAAGAGAGAGAAAAGAAAAAAAGAAGGAAACTTAGGCAGCTGTACGCAGAGGACGTAGTCCCCGAGGAGGCAGAATTAAGCTGTCCTCACTTGGAGTTGGCCATTGCTGGGGCTGTTCCTCCGAGCCTTGTGGCGCATTTGTATACAAATAGGAAAACCTTGTTCTCCGCTAGAGACCGAAGCGCAGCCGTTCCTGTATGGCGTTCTTCTTTTCTGGACTTCTGGGCCATTGTTCAGAGAAGCGTGCGAATAGCACGCGCACGCTCGAGCAGCGCAGGGTGGTCTCCTTGAGACTTCCCTAATTATGATAATTATAAAAGCCCTAGCCGACTCGATTGTCACTTTTAATCGTAATGATAATAATAACACGGGCCGCCCATGTCATCCGAAGCATTAACATTGAACTTCAGTGTGCGCACGCAGCCACAACAGCGGCCGCAGACGAAATGGGCGGGAAGGAAAAACGGACCGCCGCACTTCCTCGGTCTCTGGGGAGGACTCCATTGTGTTGACTGCGGTCGCGGCTCTCTGCAGGTGAGTGCGGCGAGCATTGTGCGCTTGATCTGCTGAACGTGCGGCGAGCCGCAAGCAAGCAAGTAAACAAACAAACGGACGGACGGACGGACGGACGGACGGACGGACGGACGGACGGACGGACGGAGACAGACAGAGACAGACAGAGACAGACAGAGACAGACAGAGACAGACAGAGACAGACAGGGACGGACGGACGGACAAACAGACAGACAGACGGACGGACGGACGGACGGACACGGACGGACGGACGGACGCTTGCAGCAAGTCTATTTTACGGGACCATTTCTGGAACAAAAGAGTAACTCGGCAGACGAGGGTGCCTTTTCACTTTACGTGACTGTTTTTCTTAATTATTTTTTATTGTGCCGCAGTGGCGTCCTAACCGTTTGCCCAGAAAGGGACGAGTTTCCCACAAGAGGCTTCGTTGGCTTCGTGAAAGCGAAACGCAATAAAAAAGCAATAACTGCGATGTTTGCTGGCCCTCAACATCAATCGTCGCGCTATAAAAACTTGCGATGAATAAATCTAACAAAAAACATGGGAGAAGGGCGAATACGATGGGAAAGGAAAAACCAGAGTAGCTCTCTCGCTTGTATACTCCTTTACGTATACGATCGCTGCAATATGTAAAGTCCACTGCGGACGTGACTGGCGCCGGATTTCTCCGAATTTGGCGCTCTTGTTATTCCGAAGGTCTGAATAATTGGCGGGATTTTCTTTCTCAGTTTGCAGCACACTGGGGCCAGAGGGTGTTTCACAAGATAAACTAGAATGCCGGCTCCAGTTCATGGCATGAAGGTAGCTTTCAAGCGCAAGGCAAACCCAAGAGAGGAACACTGGCCAAGTGTTTTGTCATCTGTTCCTCTGCTGCGTGTGTCGTGTTCTGCCCTAACTTTGTCTCAAGGAATTCAGCTACTAACCAAAAATGCGACAGAAAATTAATAAAATGAAATGGAACCAAGTGTCATACTCCAGCATGAGCATAGAGAGAGAGAGAGAGAGAGAGAGAGAAAATGACGGAAAGGCAGGGAGGTTAACCAGGCGATGCCCAGTTGGCTACCTTACACTTGGGGAGGGGAACAAAGGGGAAAAAAGGAAAAAGAGCGGCAAAGAAATGAGTCTGTCAAGTGTCCATCGACCACTATGTCACAGGGACAGAGGGCGCGCACAGAAAACTTAGATTATAGGCGGGAATGCAACCCTGAGTCCCTTAGGAAATTCAGGAGCGCTAGGAAGTAAAACCAACCTCCTGAAAGCATGTGATTTGTCTCGCATTCACCTGTTTTTTTCTTTGAATCTTGGGTCTGAACTGATTTCGCAAATCTACCCTTTTCCTTTTCCATATTTCTAACAGGAGCCACGTAATGTTCGAAACAGTCAAGCGAGCTATTGCTCCTTACATTTCGTTATCGCGCTTCTGTTCCCTTAAGCACTTCTCACATTTGTTGTTATTGTTATTGACGAGACGTGCAGCGTTATTATGGTAGTCATCCAGTCTGCTTCTCATCGTCGTTCTTCTTTGGGGGGACCCGTTTGAGTGTGCTACTGCGAAAACGATAATAACATTAGCTATGAGCCAGTAAACATGTATTCCGGGCGATCGCTTCATCGCGGATGAAGGAAAAGGGATATGGTAAGGAGAAAACGTCATGAAGTATGAAGCTGAAAGCAGGGCTAGTTTGGTTTCGACCCGAAGGTTTATGCGCCGATAGAAGGCCCAACCACAACAACAACAAGGAATCCAAGGCAGGATTTCGTTAGCCCTGTCTTCGTTCTGTTCTAGCACGTACCCCTCCTGGTTCTTCGTTTTGGACCCTGTATTTTATTAATAATAGTAGTTTCTACATGCTAAAAACCATTGGCCCAGCCCTCAGCTTTATCACTCGCTTTTAGTACACAGGGCACTGTCTTCCATTCTCTAGTGCAGTTCACCCAGGGTTCTCTTATTTTAGCGCTAAAATTATAGCGCCAACTAGTTAGAGACGCACAATGTAAAAAACAGTCACGTGATGTGCACGTGGTGAGGTAGAGGAAGATGACGGAAACTACCTGGCTTAGAAATGTTCCAGCCAGTGCCTCTATTGAAGGGTTCCTCGCAACATCCATTTCTTTAAAAGAGATGCGTTCCTCTAGTTGATTCGGTCAAAAGACGAATAAAAATGCTAACGCAACAAAGGCAAGCGCGCAGAAGGACACAGCGCCGGACTGGTGTGATTCTACGTGGTTGTCTTTGTTACGTACAAGCCGTTAAATGCGCAATTTCTTCGTTGAACGCTCTGCACGCGGACACTTTCCCTGACGAGTAACGCGAGGCAATTCGTTCGAGTGGGCATTTTTGCAATTCCTAAGCTGGGTCCGCTGCAAAAAGAGGACATGCATTTGGCGACGTCAAGGCTCTTGTCGTATATACGCTGTCTCTCTTTGCTAGTCGGACCAAAGTAGCGCCTGTAGGTGGCGTAGAGAAATGAGGCCCATTTCTCTTTCCGCCTGGTATGTTTAGCAGTTTGTCTAACCGCGCGCGGTTGGGGACAGGAAGCCTTCGCAACAAGGAATAGACGGCCCATTGGTTTGACAGCACGCCAGCCTGTTGACTGGGTGGCATTTTTCACTGAGTGAAACGGAACCGAAGGGAGCACGCAGTGCAGAGGGACGGAGATTGAATACACAACACGGCCTTTATTGCCAGCGCCGAGAGGCCCGCATTCCGAACGCGTAATTGGTTGCGGTCCGCAGATACGGACAGAACAGATGAGAAAGAGGGAAGTGGCAGAGCCGAAAGGCAAGAAAGAACGGCGATTCCCCGTTGCGCAGGGAGGCAGGCGAGGCGCTATCGAAAGCGAAGGTGGCTGCGTGCGACGCGCGGGGAGCGCGGGTTAGCTAACTTTCTCCGAGGAAACGACGTCCTTCCTCGGCGCGGCGGCTTCGACCCTCCTTGTTTGCCTTGCATTCAGTGCTGTTCGTCCTCGATAGGGCGACCTCAACCCGCTTAGCGGCTATTCCTCCTGCCGCCGAGCGCGGCGGCAAGTCTGGGTGCACAACGCCAGCGGGCGACGCCAGCGCCACGGCCGCGGCGGTGGCAACGGCAACGACGGGCGGCAGCCGCCGTCGCAGCTGGCGGGCGCGCGATCGCGTCACTGGCGTCGCCAGATTGGCAACGCCGCTGCGCGCCCGCAATTCCGGCGCGTCCTCGACGTAGTGGGACGCTGTTGTGAACGGGGTGCCCGCTTCGCGCTTTGGGCCACACGTGGTGGGGTGTTTCCTCCTTTGGCGGTCCCGTGTCTCACTCACTGTGTGAGCGGTTGAAGAAAACGGAATGGAACATTCCCTGCGAATAAAAAGGGATCGAATGTGACTTGTCCGTGTTGACCATGGGCGAAGAGCGAAAGAAACAAATGTTTTTGAACCATGCCTAAACAGGCCCGAAGGTTGCTCTATTGAAGGTATCTTCGGGCACATTTGAGTCTTTTGGAGCTATGTGCTTATGCGTCAAGACAACGAAAAGCATGCGCAACGAGCCCGCTACACCGCATTGCTCCCGAGGTCCACATTTTAAATACGGCGGACGGCTTCATCCCGGGAGCGTCGCGTATTCGAACAAAATAGAAACAAATAGATTAAGATGGACAGTGTGTAAGCCTTCTTCTCGAACGGTACACATTTCACGCTCTTACAGTGCCAGGACGCGCCGGTTGTTTAATGCGTATCTGTACAAACTTTTCGATGCCGCGGGCTGATTGAGCGAGCTGATCTGAGCTGAATCCATACTCTCCGGGGAAATAAAGCAGAGAATAGTATCTTTCCTGCGTGACTGCCGAAGTGACGGTGGGCATGGCGGAGAGGGATTGCTGGGTTGACACATGTCTAATATTCGTGGGCAAAAAATTCGAATATTGGAAAACTGTAAGGTACTGGTATTGAGATATTGAAGGTAATGGTCCATTCATCCGATATGTAGCAAAATATTTCTTTTATAGTATTTCCGTCACACGTCAATAGCAAAAAAGTTCAAGCCTGCCGAAGGAGATCGGCGGTTATGTAGATTGCTATAGTCAAACCTTACAATATATGAACAAATTCCGCCCATCAACTCTTTCCCGTTCAAAAATGATTTTGTGCAGGATTGTTGGGTATGCTTCATTTTAACGGACTAGTCAATATTCGCTCACGGTAAGCTAAAACACGCAGTGCCAACAAAAGACAGGCCAGTAACGATCTAGCGGTGTGAAATATTGCGAGCTAGGATGAGCGCAGCAAATAAACTTTTCTACACGCAGATTTTTAATTAAAAGCATGAGAAGATGTAAAAAAAAAAATCGAAAACATGCCTCCAGCTCAAATCCTGTCACTCTCTCTCTCTTTTTCTATGAAGTCAAGTACGCGAATTTGATCGCAAGGGGAGCATTATTTTGGAGCCTTCGGGCGCTCTATTTAAATGAAGACACGCTGGCGTATTTGTCACCAGGAAGTGATGCAGATCAACACGTGCCCCTCGCAACAACATCGTAAGTCGAAATACTTTTCTCGCCGTCTGTTAAATGTGTCTAGATCATTGATGCAGTATCAAAACTGCAAAAAGACTAATTATTTGACGCGGAACGCGCCCATTCTCGCAAAGCTAAAGCTGGACTCACAAGCCATCATGGCGGGCGGATCGGGCCAGACACTACGCCGCGCTAGCTTCACAAGATGGCGGAAGCCTTGATAGGACGGTCTGTACTGCGGAGCACCGACACAAGGCCTTCTGGGACCCAGTGGGAAGCTGAACACCTCGCCAGGCGTCGGGTCAGTTGCCCGCAGGTGCTGATTGTTTGGCCCAATTTCGTGGCGCGCAAACACGAAACCCGAGCCGCGGCGGCGGCGAAACACAATGCCCAGGAGGCGGCTCGAAGGCGCCGAACACGGGACAACAACAGCGCCCAGAAGGCCAAAGGGGCGGCGTGCAAGCGCGTAGCTCGCGCGAAGCCACCGGTCAAAGGCGTCACCCGATTCAGCCTGGACAGAGCTCCTCGATATGCCGTAATTTCCGGACAACAGTTCGCGGACTACACGGGTTCAAATGATTAACTCTTGCGCTGGGCCTATTGTTTATAGGAGCGGACAATGAAGGACATCCACGTTTTCAAAAATCCTTCACCACTGCCTGGAAGCCATACGCGACTCAACCACATCTAACGTCATATCGGCACCGTGGTTCTGTTGTCATCGTCAGGGTTATTTTTATGTCGAGGTTATGCTCATGCTGTACTGCGGTTATACTGACGCTATGGTAACGTCGAGAAATATCGCTTACACGTATTATCTTAAAAGGAAGAAAGAGCGCGAAGAAACACGGACACACGAAGAAATGACACACACGAGCGCTTTGAACGTTTCTTCGTGTGTCTGTGTTTCTTCGAGCTGTTTCTTCCTTTTAAATACATTGCCAACTAGCCTGGAACCTTGCTCTTCTGCACGTATTATCTGCACAGAAGAAACAAGGCACTCCGCGGATCATCGGCGCCTGGGAGTGTGGAAGTATAGCAGTGGAATTTTGGACATGGGGCGGCCTAAGTACTGGATTCCATGTCAACTTTTTCCAGTGGCCCTGCTAAAGCCGTACTACGAACCCCTGCTACCGAAGAAAACAACTGCAGCGAAGAAACTAGCGAGGCGGACAACGACGAGACTCTTATTAGCTCACCGTGGATGAAACATTTCAGCTTTGACAGCGAACATGGCAATTGACGGATTCAGTAAGGAGCAAGATCCGTAGTGAATGCAGTTGTGATTTTGAACGATGAATGATAAGCATAGCGACGATTATACTTTTTTTTTCGTGTTACTAACTATCTGGGGCAAGGAGCACCCGTACACAGTCTTCTACGCATGGATTATAAACTTGTCTTCTGTGGACCATATACCAAGAACGGACAGTCAAGTAACTAGTTATTTTTCTCAGCCGAAATCGACCCTCGTGTACATTGGGTGCTCACGGTAGTCCGTAAATTACGGTACATGCTCGCAGACGCGAGCGTTGCGCGCAGCGTCAGCAATTCTAGGAAATGTGCACTACGCAATTGAGTGGTGTCTGGTTTAGGCGTGACGAGGTCTGGCTGCAAGAGGAGTGAGTGCGGAGAACAGTAACTGAGTGTGTCGTACGTTGTGTTATGACGGGTTAGCAAAGACAACTTTAAATCTCGGATAATTAGCCAAAGATGGTCTTTGTGACAAGGGTAACAAGAAGAAGCGTTAGCTGCGCTTTTTATTTTTTTACAAATTTAATGTAGAAGAATAAACGGGAAAACGGGACTTTCGAGTGAAACTATTTCTTGCGGATATAGTTAGATGCAAAGCACAACTAAGCCAGCTCTACAGGGTCATAATTCGAAAGGAAAATTACGACCTGACAAGCGGACGCGACCCGCAGCCGTTGGGCTCATGGCAACGCTGTCAGTAGCGTCAGTCACTGCCTTGCTCGTATCGCGGTATCTTCGCTAATTGACGACGTGAACGAGCCCGCGCGATTCGGCCTCCCACAGACTCTGAACTCGCGATGCATTGGCCAGGGTCTGGCTGAAAATTTGAATTCGAAACATGCAATCTACGGCAGAAGTATCCGCGAAATTTCCGTTGCCGGAGCCGCCTCAGGAAACCCGATTCCTGCGTAGGTGCCCTTTTATATAACCTTATTGGAAAACAGAGCGAGAGAAAGCCTACACTGGGAAGTAATTTAATGCACGCGGTACGTTTAACTCCTTGCAGCTTCTCTCTGCTCGTAACGTGCGTTTTCCTGGCCATTATTGCTCTGAAGAGAGGAAGTCGGCGTTAGAGTCGGGCTCGTGATCCTTCTGTCCGCGTAGTTTTTCAGCCATAGGTCACGAACCAACTTGACGAAACCAAACTCTGCAGGACTAACTGTCATACTATCTAGTAGACTGAATTTTTTTGTCGGCGTTGACGATTTCTGAGTGTCTGAGTGCGGATGGGGCCCATGTGATGTGAGGAAGCCTGCACTTTTTACGCCGGTGCGAATGTAATGTCCGATGAAGAAGTAAGTGCAGTCCTTTTCGCCTTCAGGGAGTGGAGAAGTAACAGAAAGAGTTGTGTTCTCCTGTTGAATTGTATTCTCTTGGCGAATAGTCGGCATCCGCTCTTGGTGACTGCTTTGATGAATGTTGCTTTTCTGTCTCAGCGGTTCGTACGTTGGATCGTACAATCTCATGGCCAAGGATGAATCCTAAGCGGCGGACGGACATCGACAGGGATTATCTTTGTTATGTCTGCAGTCAATGCATATTAGCATTTAGATAATGGTGTATATTTCGCGTGCGTCGCCTCAGAATCCGGCCTAGCTGCCCCTTGGCCGTTGCCCGGACCTTCGACGGAACCGCTGCCCGCTAAACGTGTGCTACAGGACGAATGCTCGTGAAGTCTGACAGCAGCGGGAAAGCCGATGAGGGAACAGCTTTTCCCTGAATTGTTCACTTTAAGCAGTACCCTAGCCGATGTTGTATTAGCTCTATTGTTTGACCATTTATTTGAAACATAAAAAGTAATATTCTGATGTTTGCCTTTTTTTTTTAAATACAGATCCTATTGACAATCAGGATACTCATATATTAAATCAATCGGTCTCTCCATCACCCACAGTTAGCGAGACTTCTTACGGCGTGGTTTCAGTCGCTCCACTAGAGCGCGCTCGGCGTTGTACCTGTACCCGCAAGGTCCTCGAGTCACTTCGTGCTGAAGTTCCTCCCAGTGTGAAATACTGAAAATGAGAAGTTAAAAGCAAAGTCAGGGCAACCGATTGAACCAGTACACGTTTCACGTGCTTCAAACCTTCCTGCAACGGATCTCTTCGGACTATTTTTTTTTTTTTTTTAGAGGAAAACAGGGGGGAGGCAACGCAGCTTTCGCGACACAGAACATACCTAGCACTCGAATATTGGCCGATTTCTTCTTGAGGATAAAACTAATTGCGTTAGTCGATCATTTACCATATTGCCACTGATACTGCTTCGAACTTAGACACTGCTGCTCTTGCCACGTACACCAAGTGCTCATAATTTGCCCGTGACTGACTTTAGCTCTTAGCGCTGAGTGCATTCATCGGCTAACGGGGACTTCTCCTGCGTGACTGCCGCAACTTCAACTTGACGCTTTGTTTGCACTCGCGAGCCTGAGGAACACAGGCTAAATTTCCACATATACGTTTTAATGAAAATCACCATCCCTGCTGCCTGTGTGTAAACACGGCGCAAAACCCTGCACTGAAACGACCACAGTTGCTCGGCGTCGTGTGCAAGCGACATTACGCAGCCCGGAGCAACTCTCGCAACGGGATTCCGCGATCCGGAGTCAGTGCCCGCATTCCGTTGCGAGTTCCTCTCCCTGTTGTTCGCTTATCTGCCGCGGCGGTCATTGAACCTCAGTGTTACAGGTGCGCGGCCGGCATCGGGCCAGCTGTGCTTACGTGCGATAAGCAAAGTGAGGCCAGCGGGGGACGAACACATCAGCGCAGAAGGAGCAAAGCGAGCTGAGCAAAGACAGATACGACCCGCTTAACAGTGTTTCTCTCCGAATCAGGTGTCGAAACAGCACTAAATGCTTCGACACAGGCCGACACAACCGACTTACCGCTCAGCACCGCAATGCAATAGAACTCTTTTGGTGTTCATATCTCATTGAGTTTCAAACCCCTGCGATTCACGACTAAGAGAAATCGGGCACAGCGAGCGCAGAGTGTTGCTCTTTTTCAATAGCATGTTTTATTGTCCGGGACGTAGTAAGTGCTCGTAACCATTCGTAAGGCGTCACGCGTCCACTCGGTATAACTCTTCTGGCGATTTCTGTTCGGCCACCTGTTGCTCCGCATGCAATTGTGGAATCCATTTCACTTATTTCGCTGCGCGTTTGTACACTGCCCACGTAAAATGGATATCGCCTTTGGCTTTTGAATTCGCCCAGTACTACGCACACGCACTGCGCGAATTACCGCAAAATATATTCTTATCAAATCAAATAGAGAAAAATACTGAAACTGCGCTCTTATAGATTTTTCCTACGTGTGTGATCTCTAAATGACACATAATAGGAACGATGAGCTCGTTTGTTTTTTTTTTAGGCTTCATGAGTGCGCGCCAGGCTAACTTCGCGTGACTTCACACACGCGATTCGGTAGGGGCTCATCTTAGCGGTGGCAAGTCGGAATATCATACTGCGACCGTTTCACTTTGAGCGCAGCCACGGTGAACGACACTGCTGCAGTCGAGACAAAATCATGAGGTGCGCACTGATGCCAGCACACCTGGTCACCCGTGACATCTGGCAATGCTCTCATCTCTATAGTTACCTGCACACACTCATAACAGCAACGATTACGACTGGGCAGTGCATTTGGGGATGCGCGTGCGGTCTCACCTGCGGGAAGAGAAATTCGAATATAGGTATCATGGACCGATTAAATCGCCATTAGCCTGCTTGTACCTACATCTGGAGGATAAACAGCGACACTTCAGAAAGAGAAAATGAGGTGTGGAAAGCTGCGCATGAAAACATCTTTGAATGAGCAAAATATTAATGACAAGCAGTGAAGTACCGTTCTGAAAATGCGATAAAAGCTTACTTAAAGAGCACTGCGCACTCATACACATAACCAGTGTACTTCTGTTTCACCGCAGAGCACACGGGACAGCGAAGGACTTCGCATGCTGTTTAGCGCAGTGACATTCAGTCGCTCGTCTTTTAATTTTTTTTTTTACCTTTCCATCGGGTGAGGGAAATGTCGAAACGCCATTTCTCTGGGCTCGCACATCTCAGCGAGCAATATGGCGACGCCCAAGGAGCCCTTATATGGAGGTCTGTAGGCACCAAAACTAATGAAAGAAAGTGTGCGTGACTTCTGTCTTTTTGCCTTGAAACAGGTATTCTAAACAAGGTAGCTATTAATTGTTTTCGTGAGTGCGTTTAGTTTTTAGAACACAGTCGAAGCCATATTGATTAGACGATTTAAATTTTTACAAACGAGCAAGCGCAATGCCTCTCCTTGGAAGCAACCACTGATTTGCCTCATTTTTCTCTTGTGGGCTTTGTTTTTATGATTTTGATTTCAGTGACTGTAGCAGCCGCAAGCTTCTTTGTGGCGCTCTGTCAAGGAAACGAGGCAGCGAAAAAATCCAACAGTTATCGATGGCGATCAACTGAAGCGGATTAGTGTAGCGATGATTATTTTTTTAAATATTTTTGTCTTCAGCATGCCAATAATTTCATTTGCACTCCATGTGCAGCTCGTTTGGATCAAGCAACTTTGCTTGGATGGGACAGGCTGAGAGCATGCCAGAATAGTGGGATTTAACTGTCCACAGCGGTGAATCATTCGGGACTTTGCCACGAAGTGCGATTTCTCCCAAAGCTAAGCGCTAGAATGAAGAGTATTTTGCACGTTACTTCTTGTGCACTTCCTGCGTCTATTCATATCCGAGTCTGCGCTATTATAATGTAAAAAAAAAAAAAAATGTGGTGGCGAACACTTGACGCAATACTCAAAACATTGAGAACGAAGAAATTGTGTACAGTAGAAAAGAAGACCGCCATGTTAATTTTTTTTTTCTCTCGAGTTTTTTTAGCTTTCCCTCAACGCGTTATCAAATTTTTTATCTCTCCTGAAAAATAAAAGCAAGAAAAAAACGATGCTTTCTGAGAGGAGTGAGTGTCACGTCCGCACTTCGAGTATTCTTGGAAATATGCTCAAGTAAAGCTCTTCTTTGGGCTAGTTGGTTCATGGTGAGAGTAATATGAAGACCACGCGACCAACGGTGACAGAAAAGTCCTTCAAACGACAGGACCATCGCGCCGGCTTCATGATTACTGCGTGGAAGGCTGTAAGTACACGCGCGAACGAAAGTTCTCAAATTTCTTGCATCCTAAAGGCGCAACTTGATATTTACGGGCATGCTGTGCCGTTCGCAAGCAGACTTTCAGACTAAATTGCTAAATTGAGACCTAATTTTCACTTTCCGAAGAAAATTTGACCTCTTACTTGAATAATCCCCGGAAAAGCTGTGGAGCACATATGTTCGCTTGACTGCTGTTGCTGGGCTGTATTACGTCTTGACTTTGCCCATATTAATATCTTTAAATTCGGGCAACAAATAGCACTTCGGCAGCTTTTACTATAACCCCCCCCCCCCCCCCTCCTCTCACGATTCAAAAGAAAACGTGAAGGAAAAGAAAAAAGACACATGCTCGAATCGTAGCCCTTGGCTGTTATACATTCCCAAAGAACACTGTTGGAAATGTTATTACCATTCGGGCTGTGCTTGTATTTTCTTTCAGCCCAAAAGCGACATGGTCACTGCGTAGTTTCTATTACAAGAGTACACTGAGGTACCGGTTCACTCTTTTGTCTCTCCGCCGTTGGTGGCAGCTGCCTGTGACGTCAGGGGATAATGACAAGCAATCAAATGTCATTCGCAGGCTCTGCTTTGAAAGCGGAGCCGACGAATGGCGAAGAATCAAGGCAATGGAACATGAAAGGAATCCTGACAAAACATGGCCCCTGTTCTTTCTACTGCGTAAAGTACGCAACCGAGCACTTGCGAAGAAGTTCAACCTTCTTCAGTACCCGAGGGTCAGGTCTTCGCTTGAACTAGGTCGAGTAAAATAATGTATTGTGCTGCTGTTACCAGACTGCAGTCCAGTTATTTAAGTTGAAAGAATTTATTTGTGCAATTATTTTCTTATTTTCAGAAATATTTGTGCATTCTTTTAGGATGTCGTGAGCCTGTAATTTGCATGGTAATGTTTAATTTTTTATATTATTTCTGAATTCTTCGGTTCATATAACTTCTAAACTGTCCCTTTTCTCCAAGCAAGAGTCAACACATGCTACCCGGAAGCGACGTTCCGCGTATTACTAAGTTTTATCGTTGAGCCTGTAAGGCGGCTTTTTTATTCGCTTACTAGCGTCAGGTAAAGTACGCTCGCAGGAGCAGCGGTTGTTTTGGCGATTATGAGCTACAATAATATTTTGCAAGCAAATTGCCCAACTTGTCACCAGTGTTACTTATGGAACACAAAAATACGACGTCGATCTATTTAAACAGAAATATCGTTCGCTGTAAGTGCAAAATCAGTCCTAGAAGACTGTTTAGAATGGCGCGTATCGAAAACGGTGCATCAATAAATCGGATAGAACACAATAATGCCGAAGTGATTGTCTTGGATTTTATAAATAAATGCGAAAATAAGTATTCCGGATTATCGCGTCTGAGTACTTGAGCTTCTCGTGCTCATAAAGAACAGCTAACATACGCAAATCACTCGCGGTTCTGAATATAAGGGTGCGGAGTTCGGCAAGTCTGTATTCCTTAGTAAATGGACAGCGTAGGAAACAACAGGGACAAATGGATTAACAGGGACACAGTACTGCTAGTTTTCTCGTCTCAGTCATCTGCTGTGGTTCTGAATGTTGCGTCCTATGAGCAACGACACGCAAAGCGATGAGAGAAATGTGCGTTCTTCACACTGACCCAGCATTAAGCGTGTGTGGTTGTTGAGGGAAAGTTCGGTACATAGCAGATATTATATGGACAGCTAGCCTCTTTCAGGGTACAAATAAGCTTCCTCCTCTTGCAGACCAATGGAAGTACGGGTGCTGGTGACTTGCTTTTGGTAAAGTCGGCTGGTTTGCGCACTGAACCCAGTTGGAAGAATCGATCAAGCGCATCGGGCGATGTGGTGACGCAACGCAGTAACTTTCGTCTCAAGCCCTGAAAATTTAAGTGCAATGGGTGAATAACACTGAACAATAAAGGAAGAAACAATACAAGCGCACACTACCTTAAAGTTTGTGAAAAAGGCTGCAGTATTGACTGTTTCGAAACATTAGCGGCGAAATCTGTAGGTCGAACGTTGTAACTCGCTGATTCCCTCCTGTGCACAAAGACGCAGTGGAAGTTGGTCACGCTTCAGGCCTAACATTATTCTATGAAGTGACATGGTGCACGCAAATTCCCGATCTTGTTCGACGCGGAATTTGTTCCTCTGAAATGCAATACTTTCAACTCTGCACTGAGAGGCAAGAAGAGGTTTTAGTGCAGCACTCTCCAAAGCATGGTTTGGGAGTGGAATGAATTGCTTTACTGGCGTTTCACAACAAACTCTAAAGCGCACCTGACAATACATAAAATGATGCGTGAAGTTTCAATTCAAAGTAAGGTCTCAAAGGTTGTTTTCTTACGAATAGCTGCACGCAACCTTCCAGAATTACGTGGATGCTTGTGCACGCGCTATCCTAAATCATTAACGCAAAACCATTAGATATCTCATCGACGTAAAACGCCGGCGTCACCCAAAAAGTGGCGGCGTTCGAAAATTTGCCACTGGTCGAAACTCTGCGACGCCATCAAAGACGGAAAATACGAAATGTTAACCAGTGATAGTCAATACTAGTGCTGAATAGAATATAATAGGAATAGGATTGCAACAGAATTCGAATACAATTAGATTGAAATTGGGCAGAATTGGAATCTAATTAGAATGAATTTGGTACAGAATTGGTTACTCGCACGTAAGTTTTTCGTGCCCCTGGTGATTTTTTTGGCGCCAGCCTCTCGTTCTTAAATTGGATCTTGAGTTTGGACCTTTCCTTTGCGCTTGCTTTCTGCTGATTAGAAGCTTTTGTAGTCGTTTCCTTCTGATATTTACTAGGTCCAATCATTTTTCATAACTTTATAACATCAGTGGAAGCCATGCAGAAAAGAGGAGACTTCGTCTTTACTTTATTCAGAGCTGAAATCCACGTCTGTCGCGATAAGTAAACCATAAGCTTTCACCGCTGCGCACAGGAATGTGATAATAATGTCGACACTGACAAATTTTTATGACTAGAGAATAAAAAAAAAAAAGGAAGAGAGACAAGAATGTGCACCTATAGCTCACAGAATGCCCGCATTTAGGAGAGACTCATCAGAAAAAAAAAAAAACGGCTCCCATGCAACAGTTTGATTTCTCATAGCGATATTAAAACGTAGCACGTAGGAGACCGAGTGAACCGCCTCAAGCCAGAAGAGTCATTGTTTCATGCGAACCGGAAACAGCGCGGACCATTGACTCTCTTGTCACGTTAATTGGGCTTGTTTTACCTTTCCATCAATCCTTGTGTAGTGGCGCTAGGAAAGCACTCATCAAGTACTCTCATAGCGTCTCAAAAGAAAGAAGAGAGAGAGAAAGAAACACTTGCTGCACGCGTGGGAAACGCGAGGACATTAAATCGAGTGTATAGTGCTCGGCAAACATTATTTACACGCGGGACGGTAGCGCCAGAAGAACATTAGCTCGCATGCAAAGCGTTGCGTCAGAGCACACAGTCGGGCCATAAAAGAAGGGAGACCCGATGAGTCGAATGCGAGCCTTTCTGAGGGACCTCGAACGAAGAAAAGGCAAAAGAGGACCAAAGTCAACAGCTCGGGGCTGCTGTCGACGCTGCCGAGAGAGAAGCTTGTTGTAAGAGGCCACTAATTACGACCGCCCCGAACCATCCCGGGAACCGGGCCTGTTGACTAAGCAGCAGCGGGGCAGCGGCCCCTAAGCCCCGCTGGTCGCGCGAGCGCCGTAACAGCGCGCCGGCCGCAAACACGCGTGCCCGAATTGGGCACGCACACACAAACACGCCAACGCACGGGGCACAGGCTCGGAGCCTCGGGCGCGGAAACAAAACAAAAGCGGAAGGCGAGCCCCGCGCGACGTCGTGTGGCTCAATACGACGAGGTCGTATCTGTTTGGCCCGGAGAGCGATAACCCGCGGCTGCCGTTCCTGTGCGCGCGAGGCGTCGTCGTATCTCGGTCGTGCGCCCTGACCGCAATTAGCGGGGGCAGTGACCGGCCCGGGGTCGAGCCCCGCTTATCGGTCGCCGCGCGCTGCGCCCGACCCACAGAAAGCCTTATCGGGGCTCGGACCTCCGGCCGGCGACGAAAGTGGGGCGCCAACCCGTTGCACGCCGACGCAGCCGCCGCCTCGGGGTTCCGGCCGATAGGAGCTTCCTTCCCGTGCGGGCTTCCCCGGAGGAGCGACGCCGAGGGCTGGACCCTTCTCCTTGGAGACGGGCGCTCGGTCGACGCTCTCTTTCGGGGGGCTTAGCGGAACCGTCGGTTGGTGAACTCGACAGCGAAGGAAGGAACAAAGCGACGCACGCGAGCACAGGACGTGAGCAATGCTAGTGGGGTCAACAACGTGGGAGCCGGCGAAAAGCCAGAGCTGCCGGAGATTTGCGGAGGAAATGGGTGCCGACTCATCGCGCTCCTCGAAAACAGCTCTAGTTATTTTTCTTTTTTTTTTGCTAAACATCGCTTCTCCAATGTTTCTTTTGGTTGTTTTGCTCAGGTTCTACAAAAATTTCCTTCGAAACTGGAGCAATTCACATAACGCCGCCTTCATCTCATTCCTTTCACTGTGTGTTCTTATTTACATTTTCAACAGGTGTAACTCAAAAGTAGGGTAGGGGCCTGCAACACGCTAGAATCCGCGGGGCGTGAATTAGACGCCAAGTAGTGTGACCTAAAAGCGAACGGCAACTGCCGAAGAGCTCATTGCGGCAGTGTGAGGTGGTAGCATAAATAACGCCGGAGTTGCGGGAAGCCCATCACCTTCAGGTTTCTGCTGAATGAGCAGCCTCGTTACGTGAGCAGTAACCACAGCTATGTAGCGCGTTGCTGTTCATATTAAGCGCGACATGATAGCTGCCTCCAATGAAGACGGCTGCGTATCCACTTAAAACCAGCTCTTGGCTTCTCGCTACGCTACAGTCTTTGCACTTTCTTTTCAAACTGTTAGACTCGGCTCGGAGTGAAACAATGCTTAGACACAAGGCATCACTTCAATGAAGGTTTCTTTCACGAATAATACATTCTTGCTGAACCTTTTTGCGCGTTCACATGTCAAAAAACACATTTACTATATAGATGGGAAACTAACCAGCTCCTTCTGCTGCTTCTACTTCATACCTCTTTCTCATGTTCCGTAGCTATATACTATTAAAACAAGTTAGTAGTTTGTCTTAAATACTGAATTCGGCTCCATATCGTAAAGATCAAAGTGCATTCCTTAACATTCCCGTGTACTTTTGCCGTTGTATGCGAGTTGCTAGCTGCACAAATGCCTGTCAAACGGACAGGGCTCGACATGCTCGAAACCTTTGACCGTCGAAAAATGCGGCGAGCAAAATATACTGTAAAAAACAGAGGTCAAGATACGGCATATATAAACTATCCACTTGTTAGTAACGATGGAACCGCGTCTCGCTCTCAAGAGTCCTGGCTACTGGAGTCCATGTTTGATACTCGAGACACGCAGGAGTGTTTGTTGGACGAAATCATTGTCTTGCTGCGTTTGAAATGGAGTTGAGAAGAAAAAAAATCAATGTAAGCATAACAAATTTTGCCTCGCTACGCAATTTATCATAATTTAGTTTGATAATCCTGTTACAATTTACGGTTCGTTTTGAACCCTCCGTAAAAAAGAAAAGAAAAGCCATGAAATAACAAACTGAGGCTAATGGCATAGAAATCGCATAAACGCCGGTTGATCTGACTATATGCTAGAAAAAGAGTTGCTGCTGGCCATTTGGGAAGGTTTTCTATTTCGGAACTACTCTTCCCAAGCTAAACTATGCGTTGCACGTATTTTGGCATCTACTACGCACACCCCACTTACTGACCGAGTAGACAACATAGAATAATAAAAAAAATACGGACAGAGCGTTACCAAGAGGCCCGGAGAAGATGCCGGGTAAGATACTGTTGCGGTAGGCACACACACAGCTGTGTGAGAGTCTCATGTGCCACCGTGGCGGACGCAGGCCGCTTACTAACGGCCTTACAGTTGGTTTCAACCTAGAGAGCCAAAGCCCGATCACGTGAGAAAAATATTATACCCTTAACTTGTGTGTATATATTTCCCTTCAATTTATTGCGTGGTTTTACTTCTGGCTATGATGACCCGACAAATATTTCTCGCGGGATGGTAACAGGCGTTGGAACAGCTGATATGAACCGTCATTCCCGCTATGAAAATGAGTAAATATTTGTTTTTAGATAATGGTAGAAAGAAGTGCTGTTCGTGCACCTTTGTGGTGAAAATTGTCCGCGCACCAGACACCTATCACAAGTAGCGTAACATATCGTACTTAATTACAGCACAATAGGTGCGATTCTATTCTTGGCCTCTTCTAGATAAGAAGAAAGAAAGTAAAGCTGATTTGGGAAAAAGATGAGTTTAATAGAAGAGCAAAATCTAGAAGTCCACTACACTTCTTTCTTGAGTTCCCGCAGCGCGGAAAACTGCACGAAATTCAAGGCGATGAAATTCAAGCCGAACGGTCGCAAACACGTTTCCGGTGCTGCACAGGGCGCAGCGCTGGCGCCACCGAGCTCCAGCGCTCGTAACGTTGCGCAGTAACCTTAGTTATGCATCGGAGATGCCTCGTGAGAACGGACCAACTGTGGTCCGCACAGAACTATCAATTCGCATGGTTGTGCATTCATCCAGCTTTTAGCAACGCCAAGAAAGGCATCATGAGGTGGTCACGCGATTCAATAACGAGGCTTTTCTTAGGTCCTTGCATTGTCGATTCTCAAGTCCCTTTTCATGCGACTTTTCGCAGTGTTCACATGAGACTTGAGGTGGGAGGCAAGCTTGAATTTCATTATCATCATAAGTACCACCACCACCACGCCCACGACAGGACGAAAACCTCTGCCTGTGTTCTCCAACTACCCTGGTCTGCGCCATCTATGGCCATCCTAGAAAATTTCATATTTCATCCGCGCACCTGACTCTCCACCGCCCTCAGCAACTGTCTTCACTTGGAGTCCACTTTGCTTCCCGAAGAGATCCCCGGTTATGTGCCCACCGCATTTTAATTTCAAACGTTTTCATTAACTACTAACTTTCAGTCCCTTATGCGAGTGTTGGCAGAATACACCTGTTGCATAATTTTCTCCTTACTGTAAGCTACTGTTCATTATGCGATAGCGGCTACCATATACACCACAACCAATGTATTATGGTGTAAACCACAACCTATAGCGCCTTTTGCAACGTTTATAGTGTACACCACAATCTATAGCGCCTTTTGCAACGTTACTTAGCCTAGGCGAATTATGCTCAGAAATAGAAGCGTTAGGGAACACACGAGCACGCACACAAGTCCGCACAACAACACAAGTGCGCTATACTTGTTTTTGGGTCATCAGGTTTCGTCTTGTACCTTTACGTGGGCTGTCGTGCACCACGACATGCGAGCATCGCGGTCGGAATCAACGGTTAAAAGAAGCTGTACATCATAGAAGTCGTGACGCATGAGAGACCACTAGTAACATGCAGTGTTTTGCAACCGAAAGAAGCGACATCTAGGCTACGAAGCGCGCCAAAGTTGGGCGTTTCGGAATAATTTCGACCAACCGGGAATTTCAGGCTCAAGGGGCCTCAAGGCATAACCGTTGCGACGGGATGCCACAAGGAAAACCGCTGAGCGATGAGACGCAGAGGTGTGTGCCTAGCAAGGCGTGGCGGGACAGGAATGGTTAAACGACTCTTCAGCGCACCCGCTTTCTCGCCACACACAGTGTGTCCCATCTTTTGTGCATGCACCAAGATATACAGTTCTAGCGCTATTTAGTGCCTACGCTGTTGTTACATTATTGCTCAGTTCTAAAAAAAATTGTGAACAGCTGCGCAATGCGGAGAATTATATCGTAGATTAGTTAATTATATTGATTTTAATGGCGCAAGAGCAACTATATCGTAGATTAGAAACAAGGAAACTTCTGGCGACTGGCTTTCTTTAATAGTAACAGACGCACCTGTTATTTTTTTTTTTTTAGTACCGTTGTAATCGCAGAGATACGCCTCTTCTGTGGTTTGAAATTTGCATGCAAGCCTAAATTCAAGAATGCTGCGAACGCTCTCTAGAGGTGAGAAAGCGGAGGGGGAGAGCAGGCCTGGGCGCAGGCGCGCGGCGGCGGGCCCGGGCCGCAGCACGCGCGCATGCGCCGGAGGGCGCGCGGCGGCAACGGCGGCTGGCGAGGCCGTCGACCCCGGCGGAGTCAATGCCCCTCCCTGGAGCGACCTGGCAGCGGGACCCGGCGCGGTGCATTAGCCCAGTGACCGACACAGGCCGCTTCCGCCTTCGCGCCGGCTCGCAGGCCTCCCTCCTCTTGGCGCGCGCCGGCCGGGTCCAGCCGCCCAATTCGAACAGCCGAGTAACCTGCAAGTGGAAAGTATAACGTCGCGCGCGGACACGTATCGGCGCCCGCGTCCCGGCCCCGGTCTTTTCTTCTCTCTCGCCCTCCTCTTCAGTCTTTCGGCGCGCACAACGGCTCTCTGCTGCTCACATAACGAACAGGTCGATGTCCTCTCGGCCCCTGATTTCGCGGCAGCCTGTTGGCGGCGGCTGCGATACGAAGCGCGGAATGCTATGGGCAGGTGGCCGAAGGTGCCGACGCTGCCGCTTACGTAATGCCGCCGTCCGAGGATGAGGAACCGATTGGAGTCCGGCCTCGCCTTGGTCGTTAATAACGTTACCGTGACGTCCTTGTATTGGGCGCTGTGGGCTGCGGCTCCTGCACGATTAAAAACGCTGCTTGTGTACGTTGTGTGAAACTGAAACTTTCAACGTTGCGTCACCAACAAAGACAGTTCTGAGCGGGTCAAATTCAGTGGGCTGTAGTAATTGGGCTACTCGACAGGTATCGCTCAATAGATGGTCACGGGTGGTTTGCGAGCACAGCAGCGTAATAGCCGCTGCAGCCGAAATGTCAAGGCACACGCTCCCACCGCCTGGGTTATTCATGGGGAGAAGTAAATAACACGCTATCATAATGGAATGAGGTGAGGTATGAGTCACGTAACCTGAACGTGACTGTTTGCGCAACTCAAGCACAGCTGCAGCAGTAGTACTGCAAAATATGGCGATAGAGTTTAGATTGTTTGTTTCAGAGTTCCTGCAAAGAATGCGTCGAAAATACGAAAATAATTCGCGACGAAGCTACGAACATTGAAACTTATGGCAGGTGTTGAAGTTTCAGCGTTTTAAGGGAGGGGGCGTTGACCTGTTCGTAGTACTGTGGCCAGTGTCCACAAAGTGGACGAGTATTGTACGCACCAATATTGGGCTGCTCACGAGATACCGCTCTCAAGTCTTGGCATTTGTTAAGTAACTGATCGTGACTTCTAATGACGTTGGTGTATGTTAACCTTCTCCTAGCAGCAAAAGAGTAACCATGCCTAATCTCTGCATTTGCATATGCTACATCATAATCAAACGCAATTGAAGGAAAAAGAAACCTTGGGTCTTTCTCTTATCCAGCCGGCTATTGCGCCTTGCCAGCAAGATGTGATTTCTTTCATCTAAAGATATTGCACACAGGTTATTCTAGATTTATTTTAATGAAAAACTGTAGACGCTTGAAAATCACGGTTTATTGTAAGAAGTGTTATAGGAATTTTTTTATTGTGCAGCACAGAGCCCCAGAACCCATTAATGAGTTATGAGAAAGATTAATGAAATTAACCGAACATTTGCAGAAGACGACAATCGACGCAAGGTTGACAGGGAATAGAGAAAGAAAGTACACAAAAAAAATGAGAGTGAGATTTTCAACAACTTCTACACAGCCGCCACCATGCCTGAATGCTGGGAGGAAATAAAAGCGCGACCCGTTGTCTTCTTTTGGAGAAACTCAGCTCTCTCTTCGCACGTCCTGACGAGAAGCCCTTCGCGAACCGCGAGTTTTTGCCGAAACGACCGTTTTTTTTTTCTCGTGAGCCGCGACGACAGAAACTTGACCTCCAGCTGGATGCGAAACGCGAAGCCCATGAGTGAAGGCTTGAGTGGCTGAGGCGCGGCGAGGGCTTCCTGCGCTAATGCAGCAGGCCTTCCCATCCCTCTCCTTACCTTTCGCTGCAGATACCCGTTGTTCGCCTTTTCTTTTTTTCGTTGCTCTCTTCTTACTAATGCGATGAAATTTGCGAAACCACTCTAATGGCTCATTAAGCTTTTTTCTATGAATTCTACTCGCCTGAAAACGATGTTTCGTTGATTCTTTGGCAGTTATAATCGGATGCAGTTCTGTAACGAAGCGGCTTCATGGCGTCGCGGTTAATCCCATTTCACAGAGGCACCTGCCAGCCACCTGTGACGTCAGGACAATCAGTAGTCGCCATCGGCTGGAGGGCCTCCTCTGAGGGGTGTTTGTTTGCCGCTTCGTTCTTCATTTGTAACCCACTATACATTTTCTTGTGGCTGGTACGAAAAGTGCGCATGCGGCTACACACCGAAATCCTTGCTCTGGGTAGAGCGCTGGTTGCGGCACTGTGTTGCGATGTCCAAACACGCGTTTTTACTTCTGGACAAAGGATTCCATACCGAACAAATAACTGATCAATGTGATCTACTTTATAGTCCTTCTCTGCGGGGATGCATTACTTTTCAGGATGAAATCGGCGCTGTATAAGTCTAAAAATAAAACAAGTTTATATCAGCGCTGAACGATAAGAAAATAATCCCGGAACAAAGCAGAATGCTGTCGACGGTGACCGGACGAAGTTTCTAATTAGCACTCTTTTTTTCCCCTTGGTATTACGCTGCTAAACAGCAAACCATAGATCGATTAATTGCCACAGTTGTTGCCTGCACATCACGAACCCGGCGGCGGCGCCACCTCCCAGCCGCCGCGAACCGGAAGGACAGGCGAATCTTCTAGAATGGCCGCTACGGGATCACCGAAGGGTTGGGCCCGCTGAGCCTACTGCCTCTCCGCCTCTCACCTCCGGCCGAGACAATGTTCTTTCCCTCCTCGGACGAAAGAGGTCGCTTTCTGCGTGCCGCGGACAGATGCGGAAGTTGCGTAATTGGTTGCCGGTGGTCCGGCCAGCGGTGGTGGTGGCGCACCCCCTCCTCTCCCGCCAGCGGAGCTTTTCCCGAACGTCCAAATCGCCGCTGATCCGAATAGGGGCGTCTGGCGCGCGAGCCACCTTTCCGCGGCCGAACCACGCGCTCGCGTATCTGCGGCGGCTCGCTACACGCCAATTTCCATAAATGCTTTCCTTTCAGGAAGTGCGCTCCCAGTGCACGGGCCTTTGTGCCGCCAGTCGCACGCGCGTTGTGACCTTTCCGCGTAGGCTTGTTTTACGGCGTGGCGAGCTTGTTGCGCCAACCGCTGTTCCCGGCTCAATGGCCGCGGGGCGCGCCTCGCTGCCTCCCTAACCCCTGCTCCCGGGGGTTCATCTGTTTACGCGCGCCGGTTATGGCATCGCATACACTGCCTCCAGAGTTACGAAACCGAGCACCGCGCTGGTAGTGCGCCACACAACGCGCGCTGTAACTGAGGACCGCCGTGGCCGCTCCTCTCCCGGATGAGTCTGGGCTCGCCTTGCATTACCGTTATGAAAAATATCTCATTAAAGTGGGGCATGAAGGCGGCTTGGTGGGCGGATCACGTAAGCGGCGTCGAGCGAAAACCTGCTCAAGCGCGAAAACTTTGCTTACGCTTCGCGTGCGTGAGAGCGTGAAAGTTCTGCACAACCGCCTGAGTCATCGTCGAAAAGTAGCCCATCGTTTTACCTCCGTTTACAGTTTAAGACATTGCAGTTTGTGTACTCGAGCATGACACGCTATACCCGTTTGTAAACTTGCCGAGGCGTTCATGAAAAAGAAAAACGAAATTTGGCAGTTTGCCCGGGGATTACCGACCTTCCTGGCACCATGCCATTACAAGATACGAAAAGCTTTCGGTGGAGCCAAAATGAGCCCATGTTAAGAGGCTTATTCTTTACCCTCTCGCGAGTTCTGTCGTCCACGACAGCGGCTCGGAACACCAGGCCCGCGTGCTGGTAACGGTCGTCATCTAGTAGTAGGCCTACCTAGAGAGCGTACTAAGTGAATGTATACTCACTGCAGCGGTAACCTAGAGGTTAAAAAATTCTTCATTATCAGGACTGATGCTCGATAAAGCTATGCGAACAACATCTATAGGTGTTAGCCTGTTACACCTAGTGGCACGGGCAGGGACATTTTAGTTTTCATTCTTTTTGTTCCTCTGAACACATTTTTTGTCTAGTCGGTGCGCTTAGTACTACTGATAACGTGCGAAAACTTCACTCTCCAGTATACAGTGGCACTTCACCGAAAACTGCATTCCACGCAAACAACACAGAAAGAAAAGCTGCTGAGAGAAACAGGCTGCAAAAAATAAATGACGGCCGTTTCAAAGCAATGGGACCCTTTATTTGAAGAACAGTTCATGGGAAGCGTGACCTCATTAATTCAGCTTCTATTCTAGATATTTGAATCCATGGATGTTTTTTAGTGCGAAAACACTAATATGGAGGTTCAGAGGTTAGCAAAATCGTCTAGTGCACGTCCCAGAAGCTGGCCTAGTGCGAGCGCTCCAGCGGCACTGCCCACTCATCGTCCTCTTCTGCGCAGCAAAAATCTGTGCTTTCGCACTGATTCGTATGTAGTAAAAACATTATCTGTAGATTTTGCAGTGACAGCCGCAAGCGTGAGAAGGGATAGCTCAGCGCAATGATCATGACTCAATCACATCCTTTTCCCCTTTCTTTTCCTTCAGTTCCTTCATATTTTATACTTTATACTGTCAAAGTTATATAGCTCACTAAAAAACTTTGCTGTTAATTTAAATATATACAGTGGGGGCGCTGACATTGTTAAGCTCAGAAAGAAATAGCAGTTTTCACTTCACGCGAAATGCGTGAAACACACACGCGCACGCACACGCACACGCACACGCACACGCACACGCACGCACGCGCGCGAGCGCACGCACACCCACACACACACACGCACGCACGCACACACACACACACACACACACGCACGCACACACGCGCACGCACACCACACACACACTCACGCACACGCACACACACGCACGCACGCACGCACGCACACACACACGCACACACACGCACGCACGCACGCGCACGCACACACACACACACGCGCACACACACACACACACGCACGCGCGTGCCGCCGCCGCCGCCGCGGTGGCTCAGTGGCTATGGTGCTCGGCTGCTGGCCCAAAAGACGCGGGTTCGATCCCGGCCGCGGCGGCTGAATTTCTTTGGAGGAGAAATTCGAGGCCCGTGTACTGTGCGATGTCAGTGCACGTTAAAGAACCCCAGGTGGTCGAAATTTCCGGAGCCCTCCACTACGGCGTCCCTCATAGCCTTAGTCGCTTTGGGACGTTAAACCCCATAAACCAAACCAAACCAAACCACACACGCACACACGCACACACGCGCACACGCGCACACGCGCACACGCGCACACGCGCACACACGCACGCACACACGCACGCACGCAAAAGTGCCAACAGAAGTGACACATAGTGGAACAAGGGTCAAATCCATTCAAGGTCCATGCTCGCACTGCGCATGCGCGGTCAGCGCTTATGCCATTTTCAGCACCTGTCAGCTTCCTCCTCATTTTTATTGACCATAAAAACCGGTGAGGCAGAACGGGCCGTTGCGTAGAACACCACTGCCCTTTCATGAAACCGCCCTTCACGGGCAGTGTTAAGGAAAGCGTTATGCTTCGACCGCCTGGCCAACATCACCGTGGCATGCGCTATGCTGGCGCAATCGCCTGGTTGACCCGCTCTTTATATTTTTATCCTTTCACATGAAAACGCGGCCTGCGTAACCTCGCTGTATGCGATCTCACGATAACATAAGGGCTGTGAAACAAAGAGACCTATTCAGCGCTATACCCTCGAGCGCGGTATTTTTAACCCGTGGCCCCGGTTCTTGCAGCTCCGCCATCCGCCACAGCGCCGCAGAAGGCTCCCGGCAGCCACCGCACGCGCCTCCCCATTTGCGCACAGAGGGACGCGCTTGGCTGAACGCCGCGATGCGCCGTAGCTACTCATATTCGCGCAGCGCCTCGTGCTTGAAGCTCCACTGGAATCTCGATCATACGGTCACGAGTGATTCACTTTCCGAATAACTGTCTTACCGTTGAGAGAGACAGTTGTGGCGCCCTTGACATTCTTCCATTACATAACAACCACTTATTACTACTATGCATGTCTTGAAAAAAGTGCCGATCGGAATGCGTTGCGCGCAATACGGGGCGTTACAAGAATGAAACGAAACCTTTTATGCGTAGCATATTGCAATCACTCAGTTCAGCCCTTGGGCGCGGCCGGGCAGCCACCAAACCACGTGACGTGACGTCACGTGGTGACGTGACGTCAGCAAAACACGTCAAAAAAGAAAGAAAAGAAAACGCAAAAAAGGAAAAAATGAAAAAAAAATGAAACAAAACAAAACAAAAAAGAACGGCTGAGCATGGTGGCGGTTGCCACCGCCCCGTTTCAAAGGGGGCGCTCCTATCCATCCATCCATCCATCCATACGTCACGGAGGAAAAGATGCTGAGAAAATCGAGTGCCGCGTTAAGCAATACCTCGCGCAAAAAGACCGCGTAATATGCAACGCATGCTTGGCTTAACCAAGCTAAGCCTGGGCATTTTTTTCGTACGGCAATAGAACCGATGACTGCGGCGAGGGAGGGGGAGAGGGCGCAGGGGCCAACCGACTACCACGTTGTATGGATTTCTACAGACCTATTAATCGTGCACAGACCCACGGATATCTTTAGAATTTTAAGCCTCATGCGGAGAGTCATATTTCGGCTCACTTCCCGAGCAGCACTATCTAATAATAATGATGGCAATGTGGCTATTTATTTTTTTTTTGTATGCCACAAGCCCATTTTATTGCATCGATATCATGCTGAACGCTATACATGCGTAGTCTCCTGTCACTCATCAATGAATCGCCTCCATGCTTCGCGTGGCGCGCGGCAGTTGTCGGTATGATATTTCCAGCCGGTCGCAGACCACATGTATGAGTGACTCGATCGTCGAACCTCGCTGCTGGGTTCGTGCCGCGCATCTGGCTCTCAATGCGCCTTAGGCGGCACCACGGGCGGTCTTGAGTGCTGCGCAAAAGCCCGCACATCAGCCCTGTGAGAGAAACATGTGCCCCGTGGCAAAAACCGGCGATTGTTTCAGCCCTCGCACAGGGACCTGCGAACGGGAGAACGTTGTCCGAAAGTGAAAAAGTGTTCCAGCCTGCCGTTCAGTGAACACGAACGAGCTTTCATTCGGTATACAGAGAGCAGAGTGAGACCAGATCGAAAATAGGCGCTCTCTCCTGCACCACTGCCGTATCGTGGCTTCACACGGCATTGAAACACAGTTTTTATGATGATGATGATGGTGGGTCTCAAAAAGGTGTGAAAAATAAAGCGCCCTGGCCCGTACCACAGATAGCGTAGACTGAGGCTGACAGAAGGGGCCTCACGCACACCCTTAGCACATCGAGGATACTCGGTATACAGTTATAACGTTTTTGCCAGCATGCCACCTAAGCAAATTGAAAACCATGTGCAAATTTGTGCTTAGCGATGGCTGCTGTAGCAATCGCCGTCAAGCGCTCGTTTCGATGTTTACGCTGGCATCGACAGATCAAAGGAAAAACTAGCATCTATTCATCGCCTATTTTTTTTACTTCGTTCAGCTCGTCCTGCCTCTATGAGCGGGGTCACTGCATTTCTAAGCGGTTTCCTCCACCTCTTCCTGTCCTCAGCTGCATCAAGTAACAACTCCTCCCAAAGATCTACCTCCGCCAGTTCTCTCCATCTCTTCGTTGATTGACCTCGTACCCTCCCCCTTCGATCTATAACACGCTTCTTCTTGCACGCTCTTCATCTCCCCTTACCACATGGCTAAAAGCTTATTTCACGTAGTAAAAACACATATTCGCGTTGGGCGCAAATCCGAATCGAATTACAGCGCGAGGAGGGTCGTTATTTTCATCATCAGCACGATACGCAATTTATTTTTCGTTGGAACTTCATGGGCATTTTTTTTTTTCCGGTGTGCGGCAACCAGGTTGTCGAACCGGAACCGAACCCGTATTTTGCCCTGAACCGGAATCGAGCCGAACCCATATTTTCTTCGCCATCTTCGAAAAGAACCCGAACCGGAACAATTCAAAGGAACCATTGGGAACCGGTTTGGGACTCGGTTCAGCCCCACTTTTTTTGCAACCTGGCATACTTTTTTTTTTCCACACGTAATGAGGCGTGCTAGCGCGTAGATTTGATCATTGAAAGCTGTCTGCGTTAGACTGCGTGAAAATGTCATTCAGTCTATGCAAACGTGAAATTGCAGGAAGTCTTGTGTCTGGGAAAAAAATCCTAATTTGCGCTTCCGTAATGTGATTGCGGCAATACTAAAGCATTGTACGCCACATTGATGCGAGTTCAGGTGGTCGAAATTTCCAGAGCCCTTCACTACGGCGTACCTCATAGCCTGAGTCGCTTTGGGGCGTTAAACCCCAACAAACCAACCAAACCAACTAGACTTTCCCACTTTCAGATTTCTGCGTACGGCTTTAATCGCTTTGTTAGCGCTGCTCTAACGCACAAAGCACTTAGCGAGAATAGCTTTCCTTTCTTTGTGTCATGTACCATAAATATGTCAAACAGGCGCAACGACCCAACCACATTATGCAACATTTACATTCGGAGGCATTCGTTGTCTGAGACAGCAGATAATATGGCTCAGTAGCTGTGGCGCTCGGCTGCTGATCCCAAGGTCGCTGGCTCAATCCCGGCCGAAATGCAAATAAATCACGGGTGCTGTGCGATGTAAGGGCGCGTTGAAGGACCCCAGCTGGTCCACGTTAACCTGGAGTCCTCCGCTACAGTGTCTCTGATAGCCCCAGTGTCGCTTCGACACGCTAAACCCTAGATATTACTACTAATATTAAAAAATAAAGGATGCATAAATTGGTGCAACTTTTTCTTTATTTTTTTTTTGAATCTGAACACTCTTTGTTGCATGCGACGGAAATAAGCAAGAAATAAGCAAGGAAATAAGCAAGAATTCTACGTTTAAATCTGCTTTAACCAACCTGCTGCTGTCATAAACTCGAGAATCCTTAACACTGTCATCTTTTTTTTTTTTTTTTTACGGTTGTTCCACTTGTTTTATATGCGCGCATGTTACTGCCTTTCGAAGGTGATTTCTCTTGTCGTTTTTGTATTTCTTTTATGCTGTTGCTTGTTGTTGTTGTTTTTATTCTGCGATATGCGCTGTTAATTTTTTAAATATTTTTTGTTCGTTTTTTCTGTGAGCTTCATTTATGTCTAATTTTTAAGTGTATTTACAGCTGTATTTTTTGTTTCACTTTCGTGTGTAACCCACTCCCCTCTGTAATGCCCTCTGGCCCTGAGGGTAATGAAATAAATAAATAAATAAATAAAAGACAGGCTTGTTGGCAGCGGTAGAGATACTCGTCAAAGAAAAAAACTGGAGGGTACACTTAAGCTCCGCCTTAAGGGTATGACGCAATAGCTGTAGTGGGTTAACATTAATATATGCGAAATCGGTCATCCTCTGCTCTACATTCATAGATCCTTGGGAGTCCCCGTACCCCTCCTGGCGCAGTGGTGCAGCGGTTGAGCGATGCGCCACTGCCCTGCGATGGCAGGTGCTGCCACCGGTGGGGCTTGTGCGACCTAGGTCCCTCTTCCTCAGCAACCTCTCGCTACCAATCATTAATTGAACTGCCACCTGCCACGGTGCTCGGTTTGCTCACATTCGGGTGGGCAGGATGTGATGACGCCACGAGGTCACGTGATCCAGGTGGGACCGCCTATAGGTTGCCTGAGCGGCCGGTTGCTCAGGCTGCTCCGGGCGCGAGGCTTTTATCGGCCGCCAACGCCGTCGACGCTGCAGACGCCGACGGCGGACAATTTTTTCTCCACACGGCGGCGTTAGTAGCTGCTGCTAACGCTCTCACGTTAAAATTGAAAGGCGATCGCACAAGGCGCGCAAGGTAACGTCGTAAACGTCGTGTACTCCACAAACGGTTTCCAGAGACGCCCACGCATGTGCTTGCCGACGGTTCGATTGCCGATTCAGGGTTGATTCAAGTTGTGACGAGCAGTTTTGTGGTAGATATTGCGCTGATTCGAACATAATAAGTCACGCTCCTGTGCGACAATTAAGGAGCCTACAATTTTTGCGCAAGTAATCGCCGTACTTGGGCAAGGCAATGTGTCGTTTTCACATTCCCTCCATTGTGTGCCTCTTTTAATGGGGGGATTGCTGGAGTATCTGACGAAAGACAAAAGTGCTACTATTGGCGCTAGTTGGAAATACATCCTTGAAAGAATTGGTGAGCGATAGCAAAATACGGAGAGGGACGAACACACCCGACGAAGCGCTCGTCCCTCTCCGTATTTTGCTAGCGCTCACCAATACCCTCAATGGAGTACCTGCCTGCTGTACTGCATCCACCGCAGTCGCTCTGGTGCAGGAGGTTGCGGTGCACGTTCTAAGCATGAAATCTACCTGAAAATGCGTTTAGAAAGTAACTACGCAACAACCGGCGCGAACTGAGCGCGACCTCTGTCGCCTGGCCCCGCCATAGACTCCTCCTCCACTTTCCGAAACCTTACTCTTCCGCTGTTCTCTCTTTCACAGTTACCCCCTTCTCACCCTTTCATCCCTCGTTATCGCCCGACTTTCATCCTTCGCCGTGCTCGGTTAAGCCGACAACGACGACGCGCAGGCCACTAACGGGCGCCTATGAGCTGCTCTCTAAAATGAGACGCGCACTTCGTTTGACTTGATGCCCGTTCTTCGGTTTGTTTCTGGAAAGCACAAATCTGGGATGACAGGAATATTTTCCGCAGTCGCGGAATCAACATTTCACTGCATGCAGGATCACAGTCCTTCGCATTGACGTGATAGCGTTTGCGGCATGGGATCAGAATTTCGTGGCCGGTGTGCAACTTAGGCCTGTGAGAAAGTGGGCAACGCTCAGTGTATTGCTGCTTGGTTTCTCGCACTCGAGCTATAGCGACAGCGCGTCGACAATTTCACGGATGCTCACAGTATTGCTGCTCGCCTTCCTTCTGCGTAGAATACTCTGAGTCGCGCTGTGGCGCTATAGACTGTCTATAGACCTCCGTCTACAAAGTCTATAGACTCTCTATAGACAAATCCTAGACAACAGTCTATAGGCAACACAAATGCTATATACAGTCTATGGACGATCTATAGATTTATGCCCATGCACTTTTGGTAGACTTTTGTGTACAGACCGTCTATAGACTTCTTATAGACTCTATTTCCTTCCTATAGATACTTCTTTTTGTCTATTCGCTTTTTGTCTATACCCGTCGCGGTGGCTCAGTGGTTATGGTGCTCGGCTGCTGACCCGAAAGACGCGGGTTCGATCCCGGTCGCGGCGGCTAAATTTCTATGGAGGAGAAATTCTAGAGGCCCGTGTACTGTGCGATGTCAGTGCACGTTAAAGAATCCCAGGTGGTCGAAATTTCCGGAGCCCTTCACTACGTCGTCTCTCATAGCCTGAGTTGCTTTGGGACGTTAAACCCCATAAACTAAACCAAACCGAGGTCGCGTTCCACCATACGACGGCCACCTCCTGTCGTAGATGTATATCAGACAAACAGCACAAAACACAATAGTTTTCACTGGGGTACAAATATTAATGTCGCGGCGCATTCGCACTAAAGAGTTTATTTGTTTTTTTTTATTCTCTCGTCACTTCGCATAACGGGATGTCTGGAGGAGAATGCCATGAAAAAAAAAAATTGCTCATTTTAAAAATCCAGTGGTAATGCATCCGATCTGAACTTCCAGTGTGTCGAATGGGTTGCAACGAAGTGTCTTCATATGTATCCCAGAGTTCATAGCCTATAGATATCCAGTCCATGGTTTTTCAAGCTCACAAGTGTTGTATACAGGCACGCAAATCACTTTTATTTTTTTTTAAGGGACCCAGCTACAGGCATCGGTCCCTGTATATGCTCCTCGATATGTCTGTCTTTTTTTTCTGTACTTTATGTTGAAAAACAGAAGTAAATTGACGGCTTGCTCCAAGAATGCCGTAGTGACCTTCATTAAAGCTAACTTTTATGCTGTTCGTGGTATTTTACGCTCTTCTTTTATTTGTCCTTTATCTATTCTTTTCATCCCGCTGTCTGAGTTTGGTCTGTGTTCTCTGGGACGCGATAAGAGAGAACGTCGACCGCATGTTCTCGGTAACAACGTAGATCGTTCATTTCCTGCCAGCCTATGTTGCAAGGGTGCGCGCCCAACCGTCCGACTCGGTGAATTCGGTGTGCACGCACGACTGCTTCCAGCCATCCATGATTCAAGGAGGAAGGCTACGCGACTGGCTACAAGAAGACACTCTTGATTCCAGTTGAGCTGACGTCAGGCAGGCATGCTGTCGATGAAAATTGAAGTTATACCTACACATGGGACCGCGGTGTGTGTGGCGACAAAAGTATTGAGCCTAAGCCGCATCGCACACCGAGTGGAACGGTGATTAATAGACCCGAAGTAATAAACTGAAGCTCGCCTTGTAGGGTATCTACGGTTACCCCTCGACCGCGCGCGCATTTATAGTTGAAAAAGAATAAAAAATTAAAATTATAGAATATTCGGGCCCTGTGTACGATGCGTCAAATAACGGAGAACAACCAGAGCACTCAAACTACATGAAGGACAGCACGTGGAGGGGCAACAGAATAGTCACTTGTAGCCATAAAAGCGAAAAATGGACGACCCTTTCTCTCTCAGACTTATTTTGCTCTGCTACCGCAGAAAGTTCCAAGACAAACTGAGCCGATTTTCAGTGCTTAAGGGGCTAACGTACACAGGACCTGAGCTGAACTTAATCTCGTACGATCATCTGTCAATCCCTCAGTTCATCCCTCCACTCAATGACACTCACTTTTCCCATCCCATGCAAGATCACCACACTGCAGAGATGTCACACTGCTCCACACTGCAAGACTGCAGATCAGCACATCTGAAGATCACCACACTGCAGAGACAATTTCACACAACTCGCCTACCGCTGACCGGGTTGCACGATGTATAGGCTCCGAAACGCGCCACGTCTTTTTCAAATGGCTTTAGTTCTGACCTCGAACAAAGTTTACCGCCTCCTCCTACTGCTCATTCTCCTCCTCGGTGCAGATAATGCATCACATTCTGTTTTCGAAGCATTCAAAGATTAGATTTCACAAGCTGGCCAAAGAGCAGCAACCTTTCAGCATAGTTGTCGTCCTGCGATTCTCGGTGAGTCGTTGGTCAGGTAGTAGTTTGGTGACTTGGACTGCTTTGTCCCAACTATAATCTTTTCTCCTGGACACAACTAGAGTGGGTGGGTGCTGAGCATCCGCCGCAATTTTCGATGAGAACTATAGGCACGACCGCTCAAGACGAAAAATAAATGCAGGGCGGGGTACGGGCTCTTCTATATTCGGTCGTGGGTAGTTGCGTGTGGTTTTTAGCCTTGTTCACTCTTTACTACAATATGGAATAAAATGTCAGCTTCCGTTCCGTAAACAGTACATAGAAAAATTGGAGGGTGTACAACGGAAAGCGGTGAGATTTATTTACAACAAATATCGTCGTCATGATTCCCCTACAGAACGGTTAAGGAAAGGCGGCCTCACTACTATGCACAATCAAGCCAAATTACTGCGCTTCAAATTTCTTTCCTTCTTAATGCCAGCATGAAAATCGATACGAGTATGTACTGACTCCGTTCAAATGCACGCAGTACCAGAACAAAGCAAACTAAGCACCTAACTGAATAGATTTCACAAGGACATATTCAGGTATTCCTTTTTCACTCAAGTAATCAGTGAGAGGAAGTTTTCCTTGCGACGCTGCCAACCGCGCATCACTCGGAACTTTCATCGCCGACGCATCAAGCAAAGTTTTTGTAGTCTCAACCATGACGTAGATGGGCGGTGTACTTGCTTTTTTTTTTCTTTTAATGCGAAAGCACTACTTCTCGTGGTCAAAACTGACTCACCGATTTTGTGTGAAGCTTGACCTTTAGGGTGACCTTGGCCAAACGATAAATAAATAAATGAAAGAAACACCGCAACGACTGGCATTCGAACCGACAGCGGAAGGAACAGCTAAGCTTCGCTGGCCACTGCACGAGGGCACTATGCTATCGCCGCAGCCTACAACGCCTCGTTTTAAACTGGTTAGTTGGTTGGTTAGACTCAAATAAAATGGCACATACCCACTACGAGGGAGTGGCCGAGACACAGGCGCAACACACTCTCGGGCTGTGCACTGCACATCATCGTCTTCATAAACTAATACTACTATGGAACTAATATACACACTGTGGTACTGCGCACTGCGCATCGTAGTCTTCATCTACTCATGCTACTAGAATGAAGATGATCATGCCCTTACGCCAACGACGACGAAGCTCTTGAGGCGGTCGGCTGACGCTCGTGCTGGAGGACTGCTCCTTGTGACCCTGCCTCTCGCCCCGCTGCTTCACCGATTACTTGTGCAAGAGTCTTCGTCGCCGGCGCTTCCCAGGTCCCAATAAACCTCCCTTTACTACTATCGAACTAATATCGTCGCCAGACGTGCCGACTACCCAGCACAAAACCATGACTCAACCAGGCTAAACACATGCTTGTACCTTAATAACCTGCCACATTTCTTTCCCTTTTTGTTGACGATTATATTTTCACTTACTTATGACTCTTGTATTACATCTTGATTCTTTGTTACCCATGATATTTGTCAGCAGTTGCTGTGCCTTTTCATTTGGTGTGGAACAGCGCAAACGGAAGAAATACAGAGAAGAAACAAGAACCAAAAATGAACTATTACGAACTAGCCAATCATCCATCCTACTACAGTGTGTTGCTTTGTCTACTTCTTGTTCCCTGAATATAAAACTTGTCTACAATTGTTTTACTATTTTTCTTTCGTATGCGTAATCTTCTATCATGCGACTAAATCCTGTTTCTTGTCATCTACTGTTGTTTGTATGATGAATATTCGATGCTCATGTATTGCCTTGTTCACCTTTAATTGCTCTAATGTCTGCGCATGCTTGCACTTTGTTCATTTGAATGTACATAGTGTCCCTTTCTTGCAACAGCCTCAAATGAGAGATTACCAGTGTGTTTAAATAAAATGAATAAATAAAGAAACTTGGGCTATTCTTGGTAAAATGCGGTAGCATTACAGATCCCTCGCGCGCAAGTAATCCTTCTCTCTCATGTATTGATAGGCCGCGGGGAGTCCTCGTATCACTCCTGGCGCAGCCGTCAAGCGATGCGCCGCCACTGTCCTTGCAGGTGGCTGTTTTAAACACAGCCACCCACGAGGCCTGTGAGACCGAGATTGCTCTTCCCGAGCTCCCGTAAGGCTCATTTTTGCGTATATAGTTCTTCGGGAGACTGTTTGTCTTTCGACCAATGAGCATTGCCGTGGTGGGCAGGGGCCATTTGCTTTCAATTTATTTGAATTAATTTCATTGCCATCTACCATGATGGCAGGTTGCCACATTCCCACCATGGTGCGTTTCCGCGACACGGACAGACGGGCACTGGCTTTTCTCGTGAACGGGACACCAATGCTATGGAATTAACAAGAATTTGGAACAAATTTCGAGCTACAACCGACTGTCTATTAGAGGCAAATTACTCGCTACCACAGCATCGCTAAAAGATGACCCACGCGCGCCGCGCTTTAATTATGCGCTTAGGTTATACCTTAGAGGAAAAAAAAAATATTCGGGATAAAAAAACAGGGCGGATTTTTCATGAAGCAAAAAAAAAAAAAAGAAGACAACAGCTACAATGCACAAGCTTTCTAATGTGAAAACTATAGAGCTCGCAAGGTGAATTTCACGAATGTAAAATTGGGATCTCTTTTTGCTGTAAAGAGTTAGTTGAAACGATTCAAGGCTGTTGCTGCAAGTACTGAAAGAGCGACTAATACAGTGGAGTCCTACACGGAACTGCTATGCTGCTTCATCAGCGCCATCCTTTCCCTTACCAACCCAACATTTCTGGAAGAAAGCGTTTTTCAACGCGAAAGAGTTTAGGAGCGCATTTTTTTCATATATTGGAGTATTTCACTGTAAGATGAAAGTATCCCCAAATCTCCCGTCGGCAGGCTTGAATTTTTTTGCTATTAACGTTTTTGCTATCGTCAAAAGCGTTCCCCATTGGTCTATGGAAGCCTTAAATGCTCGATGTGAACGATAGAAACGCTATAAAAGGGAGATTTTGCTACTTATCGGAAGAATGGATTATTACCTTCAATATTTGTATAACAGTGTCTTACAATTTTCCAGTTTTAAAAATTTTTGTGTGATAATGTTGGACATGTATACATGCCCCTTGGGGAATCGCAGCAGCTTGAACTTGTTCCGAGTCTGCTTCGATTGAATGCGATCCCTCACTTGAATCCGTTGAGCATTACTGCTTTAGCACGCGTACCTCCGAGCGCACAACATCGGTGGGAACTCGCTTCACCCCGGTCACGAGTTGCTATCACGGCTGGTCGACAGCGGCCCTGAGCGAGACTGCGCCGGCCTATGCGTCTACTTTCGAGGAATCATCGTCATTATGCGCCATGTATCCCTGCAACATCACGTATGTTTGTCGCCTACTGATCATATTACGTGAATAAATTTATGAGCGGACTCAACACAAGCTTTCACTGTTGGCCAGAACGACCAGATGTACAGCCTTTGTCAAAAGTTTGGAGCCCAGGGGGTTTGCTTCTGAGCCACACTGTGTGGTTCGTAATGCAATGCATCTCCAGCGCTCCAAATTTCCTGAAGGTAAGAAGATTTCTGGTTCTGCTTCCGCCAATGGGTAGAGCTGCGTTAACACGTTTTGGCGGGCTACTTGGTTAAGCATCTTGAATAAACAGCGCGAACGAAGAAGAGCACAAAAGACAAGTGTGTCGTCCGTTTTCTTGTCTTTTGTGCTCGTCTTCGTTTGCGCTGTTTATTCAAGGGTAGGGCTGCCACGAATGCTTCAGGAGACCCATTACAAGGCTTAGAAGCAAACCCCCTGGGCTCTGTACACAGGGCACAGCCTAGACATCAGCAGACGCTGCATCCGCAAATTTGAAGGGAAAGCTGTTTTTATGGCATGTTTCCTGCAAAAAAAAAAAAAGAGAGACAGCATCTCATTACACTAGTCATGTGCATTGCGTCGATCATCATTGTAATATATGAAAGAGTATATGTAAAATTATACGACTATATACTTGTTGTATGAAATTATATTATACGAAAGAGTATGGAGCGAAGTAATGTTCATGCTATTAGCACATAGGTTCATGAACAGCGACGGTTCCATGAATATTCCATCGTGCACATCACACGTGTAAAGTCAGTCATGTTCAGTGTAGCCAGAACGGCGTTCGGCTATACCGCAAGTTTATATGAAGAAGTTATGATGCCATATAAAAAAAACATACAAATAAAAGCTTCAGTATCACATGCGCCGCCTACTAACAAAACTAGCCCAGATTTTTTAATATTTTCGATCAGGTGCGGAAGCGAGCGGTCGTCCATTCACACTGCATAGCAGCCCCGAACGCTCCAAAAGGGCGTCAGCCCTCGATCGCCTCACGTCATATTGCGCGACGCATTCATAGCGCCTACGGCGCCAGCACTCCGCCGCTCGGATCCCTCACGAGCCGCGTACTCACGCGTCAGATGCAAATGTAGCGCGCACACCTTCGTATATAACACAGTGATTTCGGCGCTTTCATTAGCATTCACAGCTCTTTTCTTTCTCCTGCCGAGTTTCGCTCGACGGCTGCAGCATGACGGCGGTGCTTAAGCCATTCCGTTTCAGGAGCTCGAGAGCCCTCGCATTCCGATCACGCGTCGCCCAGCGTTCGTGGGCCGGAGGCAGGCAGCGGGCGCACTAGACTTGTGGGAGGAGGGGTGCCAACTCAGCTCGCGGTTCTGCGTTCGAGAGCCGCCAACGGGGTTCTTAGCGTAGCCGCCCCCCCCCCTCCCCCCCCCCCCCCCCCCAAAGCTAAACAAGTTATCAGCGGAACTTCCAGCGGCGCTTGCTTCGTGTCGGACAGCGAGCGCCAACCAAGCGCGCCCACAGGCCAGGGTGTTTCGCGCGAGCGGTCCTTTGAGGTCGCATGGCCGATAAGAGAACAAAGGAACCGAGAAGAAGACCGGACAGAGGGCTACTACGTATGCGACGAGCGTCTCATTTTACACCGCAATCGACGCGCGTCTGTTTTCTCTATGCGCGAGCGTGGCTCCTCGACTCATAAGCGCATTTGTTCTTTATGCGCGGAACGCTATCCAATCGACGTTCGCCTTTCTATTCTTGAGCCCTTCGAGTGGAACTATATGGAGCGGGCTCGCGCCGCGCTTGTTCTGGCCAGAACTGCCGCTGCCCACCCCGGGAGGGCGTGCGTGCCGACAGAGCCCCAGATGCGCACGTCGCGCGATCACGCATCGAAGCCGTGCGAGCGTCCGAGGCAGCCCGAAAGGCTCAATAATTCACGACCCTGCGAGGCCCCTCAAATTGGCGAAGGGTCATGAGATTACGAGAGCTCTCGGCATTTGCAAGCCGCCCACCCGCGCGCTGGGGGAAAACATGGACGGGAAATCAATGAGGCACGCGCTCACTCGCGCGGCGCTTCCTTGTTGCAAATTATGAAAATGTATTTGCCCCATCTTGGCGTGGGGAAACTGATTACGTACGTGCGGCAGAGTGATACCGGAGCACGGAGGCAACATGTCTGTGTGCGTGCCGAATGAAAACTCAGCTGGCACGGGGTGTCGGTGCAGCGGGATTCGACCGCTGCGAAGCGGACTGTCTATCGGTGACCTTTCACTTCTTTAAATGTCTTCCGCCGATGAACCAATGATCCTCGGTGGGACGAAAGTTTGGGTTTTAAAACAGAAGCAGAACATCTGCCTCAATTTTACTCATCAGATGAGCGATAGAGTAAAGAGACGGATAACCGAAGAGACCGAAGCGTGGCCTTCTTTTGGTAGAGCATCCGCCTCACATTCGGGAGGTGCTGGGTTCGATCCCCAGTGCCGCCGGGTACCCACCGGTTTCTTTAATGGGTACAAGACTTCCCCTGGCCTGGTGCTCGGCTCTTCTAGGGTGAAATGCTTGGGAAAAGGGTCTTAGACCAAACAGTTGCCTTGGCGGATGAGTGATAAGTTCCCCCGCCAAGCAACCATAAGTCCGCCTCGTGCGGCATAAGCCCAATTTGTGGCCCTTCTTTTTTACTTCTCCCAAACGTACACCCCTAAAGGAAGCCGAGCGCCAGGCCGGGGGACGCTTGTACCCTTTTGTACCGGTGGGTGTCCGGCGGTGGGTTTCGAACTGCCCACCTCCCGCAGCCGAGACGGGCGCTCAAACCACTAGGCACAATTACACCGCAGATCGGCAAACTTCGTATTATGTTGTGCATAAAAAGTCTGTCATGCGTAAGGTTTCTCCAAACGCGTGTGAAAGCAATCAAGCTCGCGTGTGACAGTCAAGGCTAACTCAGGCCAGGAGCCAGAAATAGCACGAGAACAAAATAAAGAGCACACGTAATCTTATGCTGTACTATATTCATATGTCCACGTAGCCGCCGTTTGTACGTGTAAAATAACCAGGCGCGGAAATAATCCAGCCACGACGCTAGTCCCACCCTGGTAAAGTCATGGCCAAACAGCTCCCAGAACGAATGTCATTCGGGATTACCATGCTGGTCCATTTTCTTAGCTTGAATAATAGCTACATTCTGCGACAGAATTGACAGTGTTCTAAGATTATGGTTCCACGTCCGTTTGAGGTCTTCGAATCCGCACATCGTACTGCCTGCCGGCTTTCTCCGTTGTGTAGAGCAAAAAGTAAACGAAAACAAGTTACAGCTAACTTGATGCAACCTAAAGGAGAAATGTCGCACTCTTCATGCGATAGATATTGCAGGAGCCTTCCGCTACGGAGCCCATCATAGCCGACGTGCAACTATACGGTACACAAAACCCACATCGTACCAATATGCGGAAAAAGGACTATGAGCGCGTAGCCTTCATATAAATCTGTGTCGGGAATTACGCAACTCTATGCGCAAACTGCCGCCACAGGCGGTATCGGACAGTTTTTTTTATTGTTTCTTTGTTTTATCCTCTGGGTTCAAGTCGTGGGAATGTAAGGGGACAGTTTATAAGCGTGCAGCTGCCATTGTACTGGAGGTTGACAACCTTAAAACTGTCCACTGCAGATTTTACCCCAACTTCCATCCTTTTTAGGTAATGTAGATACAATACAATACAATTCAGTACAACAAAACACAACACAACGCAACGCAACGCAGTACAGTACAGTACAGTACAGTACAGTACAGTACAGTACAGTTCAGTACAGTACAGTACAGTACAGTACAGTACAGTACAGTACAGTACAGTACAGTACAGTACAGCGCAGTGAAATGCAATTCAGTGCTGTAAAATACAATACGATACAATGCAATACAAGTATGAGCGGGAAGTTCACTT
The DNA here is from genome assembly GCF_055824585.1 of Amblyomma mixtum. Lineage (NCBI taxonomy): Eukaryota > Metazoa > Arthropoda > Arachnida > Ixodida > Ixodidae > Amblyomma > Amblyomma mixtum. The sequence continues at coordinate 51,762,730 of NC_143014.1, forward strand.
TTTTTTCATTTTTCTTTATCTAGATGCCTGAGTACCTTAGTGCGAGTGCATGATCAATGCCGGAGCAAAAAAGAAAAAAAAATTCCGTCGCATCTGCACGTGTCTTACACGCACCTCGTGCAGCGCTTGGCTTCATCATAGGACCCAAGCGGGGGGGGGGGGGGGGGGGGAATGGGGGGGGGGAGTTGACGCTAAACGACCATTTCAGTATCAGCGTGAGAGACAGCGCATGACAGTTGTCTTCCACGCTCGAGACTTATTCGCTATTTTACTGCTATCATGAACACTACGTCAGAATCATGACGCTCTCAACCGAGCTTAGTCGTCGATACAAGAAGTTCGGTTTGTGGTGTTATCTAAGATAAATTCCACTTTTGACGCTAGCTTCTGCGCACGTGTAAGAAACGTGCATTGCCCCTTGACAGTCTTTCTAAAACAAGCGTCTACTGTAATATGTGCAGGGTGCGTAAAAAATCTCGTCACATGATCTGGTTTTCAGCCATGTAGTGGGGCATTTACGACACCCCCAAGCCTCAAAATCTTTGTAAAGGGCGCGAGAAGCATCATTATCACCACGGAGAACCTTAATTGCTTCTTAGGTGTCTTTAAGCGCCTCAATCTACTGCTCAAAAAGCAGACCCTGTGGCCTGGGAACTTTTGACTCAGCCTGCACAAGCATTTCACTGATGTATCAGCAGAACGTTACACGTATACACAAGAGGAAGCGACATGACTGCCCTGGTTTCGCACACTGTTTCGAGAAATTCCATGCTGCGGGCAGAAGAAATTCGGCATTACGCGGAACTTTGCTTTCTGCTGAGTGAAATAAATTGTGTAGTTTTAAGACTTTTGAAATGCACCTCAAATTTGCTGTGATGCTATGAAAAGCATCTAATTAAGCGATTCAAAACGAGATTCGGTGATTGTGGCTGCTGTGTGCCACTTTTATTTTTGTGAAATTTTACGAGTCGCTGCGAAGATTTTCATTATTTTTTTGTAGCTGATGGCAGACAGCGAGAAAATACGTCTCCAAGGCCAGCGATATGTTTCTTTCATTTGCTGATCGCACTTACACAACAGCGAAGCAAAATGGGGCAAGCCAAGGGGGCGTAGGGCTCTGTAAGTACCATTTCACAACACCACAAAACCAGTAACGAGCTCAAGCTGTACGAGCTTTAGTCACCTGACCACCGTACTTCTTTTAAACGCAGTGATTTCTCAGAATGAAATAAAAAAAAGATGTAAAGGCAGCGCAAAGGTGTGGGGATAGAGGAGGGCAGAAGAGCAAAAACCGGGCCTCGGAAGTCAGCTGACGACGTGAAAACCTTTTTATCCTGATCGCCGCACGCGACGACTCTAAAAATACCCTGTTACGCAACGCATGCAATGTGCACCGTAACGAGCGATAACGTTTCCTGGCCGCAAAGTAGGTCCTCGCGCCTGGAGGAAAGGTAAACGCACTTGGGTCACGTGCCGCCGCCGCCGCTGCGGGAGAAGCGGACCGCAGCGGCCTTCGGCCCTCCGGCAGCTGCCGCTTTCGCCGCCGCAGCCCTTCTTCTGGGCCACCAGAGCAGAGCGACGCGCGAAATTAGGCTGTCGGAAACGCGACTCCCGAGCCCACGTGCAATGCGCGCAGGCAGTCTGCCGCGGTGGCGGACGCCTCTGGACGACCTGCTGCGCGCTCGCGCAACACTGTAGCACTCATCTGTCCGAAGTGACAAGCGCGTCAATCACAGTCTGACTGCGCGTATGTGCCCCGAGCCTATCTGTCTCGTGTTCCGACGGAAGAAGAGCCTGTGGCATACAATAAACTGAGTACTTAGCTACACCACACCCGTAGCGAGAGGACGGGGGGGGGGGGGGGGGCAGCAACATAATCTAATATAGTATAAGGGTTGAAGATGGGGATTGCTGGGAAACGCATGTCCAACAAGAGCACTGCCAGGAGGGCTGAGATGGGGGGCGGTGGGAGGGGGGGGGGGGGGGAGCATGAGTCCCTTCGCTCCACTATCTTCTCTTTCCCCTTTGACTATGCGTCTGGCTTACACATTCCGATGGGCGATCAGAACACCCGCATAGTGAGTTAGTGAGTTGCAGTTTACGGATGCAGGAACGGCTTCACATTCGCACTTTTTTCTTTCCCTTTTAGGTCCTCCTTCAGCTAAACAAACAGCCCCTAACAACAGCTCCTGTTCAGACACAAAAACATATACTATACTACTTGGAGCGACCACATAATGAGGAATTTGTGGAGTTGACGAAGCCAGAAAGCTCTTTTATGAAGACGAATTCATGACGAGTTCCATAAAGAAATCGCATTAGCTGGCGCTGGCTGAACGCTGGACTTCGAAGTGATAGTCTTGTAGGCGGCGATGCACTTCGTTCCGCCGCCGCGGTGGCTCAGCGGTTATGGTGCTCGGCTGCTGACCCGAAAGACGCGGGTTCGATCCCGGCCGCGGCGGCTAGAATTTTTTTGGAGGAGAAATTCTGGAGGCCCGTGTACTGTGCGATGTCAGTGCACGTTAAAGAACCCCAGGTGGTCGAAATTTCCGGAGCCCTCCACTACGGCGTCTCTCATAGCCTTAGTCGCTTTGGGACGTTAAACCCCATAAACCAAACCAACTTCGTTCCACTATGGGCGGCTTGTTTCAACACCGAAACCTGCCGCGTCGCGTAAGCTCCAGCTAATGGCTTTCGACTGCACGAAAAACTTGAAGGCAATAGAGTTTGTGAAAAAGCAAATAAATAAAGGAAGTTCCATCAACGGCGTTTACTTCATGTATAAATAGCGCAGGGAACAGCGCTACCTTGTTAGAGGTTCGCCTGTTTCGGCAGCAGCTAACACTCAGACTCAATGGCGGCGATGCCACACCTAAGAAAAAGTGCGCTTCCTCTTTCTTTGATGCACCATTCCATCTTCTATTGCGGGTCCATAACTCTCTGCACTCGGAAACCGCTCGGGTAAATTTCTCGGTTTGGGGTGACACGAATGACAGCCGTGACGCTAGGGGCCGGGGAAATTACCAACTTATGGTTTGGTTTATTAGGGTTTAACGTCCCAAAGCGACTCGGGCTATGAGGGACGCCGTAGTGAAGGGCCCCGGAAATTCCGGCTGCCTGGGGTTCTTTAACATGCACTGACATTCCACAGTACACGTACCTCTAGAATTTCGCCTCCATCGAAATTCGACCGCCACGGCCGGGATCGAACCCGCGTCTTTCGGGTCAGCAGCCGAGAGCCATAACCACTGAGCCACCGCGGCGGGCAATTAACTTATGTGCATTCTCAAAATTTACCATCCACAAAAACGACAGTAGTACTGAATAAGGTAAAGAAAAGATGCCGATTATTTTCGCATAACGCGACTCCTGCTGTCACATTTCGCGGCCAGTTTTCACGTTATTGGTGAGAGTGTTTGGCCGAGTGACACATTACAGGTGCCACCTGCAATCTTGTTTTTACCTGTGGTGCAAGCACCCGTGTCTAAAGGCATTAAAAAGAGGATTACTTAACCTTCACGACTTCTATCGGGGCAGCGCGCAGCCACCCAAAACGTGGACACCGACAATCGAAAGGGCGTTTCGCGCGGGGCAGCGGTGCACGTGGCTTGCATAATTCTGCGTGCGCGCTCGGTGGCGTTCACTCACCAAGAGCCGACCGCTTCCTCGCTGAATACGTTGACCGAACGAGATCGTCCGGCCCATCAAAACCTGCTTTCCATGCTCATATCAGACTGTAGCAAATGTGTGTTCTCTAGTCCACGCAGACAACTGTCTTAGCTTTGCTCCTGTACCGTTGTTGCAATCGGCGTAATGCGTTCATTTCCCTAATTCAATGTATCTTGTTCTTCGCAACTGTGTGCTGGTCAGGAGAATGTCTGACGAGCGCTCGTTAGGTATCCGCGCTGCAGCGTCCGTCTGTGAGATAAAGGACCGCGTTATTTTTGAGAGCCCAAGTTCATCACGTGGCAGCAATAACGAAGAAACGGGCAGATAGTGTCCTAGGTCTCCACTTCCGTGTGAATGGAAGTAAATTTTTTACGAATTATTACGACATTGCTGAAGACGCCGCGAGTTTGAACGATGCATTGTACACGGCAGGGCAATAACTTCTACATTACACATAGCTATGTTGAGCACTTCTTTTGAAAGCTCCGCGCACTACGGCAGGGGTAGAAAGCACATCATAATAAATCTATGCGAAGTTGAACGCGTCACAATTATTCCGGCGTGCATTTCCCGCCCTGTGTTCAGTCATGCGGTATGTTCAGCAGTCATGTTCCTCGGCTATATACGATTCATTTCATGAAAGCCCTGTATGAATGAGACTAAACCGAGCACTCTTTAAATGTAGCGATTTAATTTTGTTACTCAAGGAATCGCCTGGCATGCAGGGAAGCTACGACAGGAAACCATGCTGGATGCTGGCATAGAGAGGTGCATACTGAGCTGTCCGAATTGCATGCCATTTCCTCTTTCTGATGAGTACACTCGTAGTAGGCTGTTGATTTTCTTCTACCAAGCGAAAACAATAGCGGTGCACCCTGTTGGCCTTTGATTTTAATTCTGTATTTTTTTTTATTCAATTCTTAAATAGGCTTACAGCTGGGGAATAACCCTTCAGTATTGTGGTCTTCGCCTTTGCAGCCCTGGAAGATCGTATTTAGTAAAGTGTGCTGGTCTTTGATCGTCTTTATCACCGATTTGCGACGTGCAGGTGGGAAGAAACCAGTCGTATGTGATCTCCTCTGCTTCTGTCCTCGCTTCGATATTCCCCTAGTAGCCCTGCGCACCGTTTAAAACCGCTTGGACAGCGGATCGTTTCCAGACGCAGATTTCTGGTCTGTAGCCTCGCCGTTTCACGGCGAGGAAAGCGCCCTGATGCATGCAGTTGCCGCAGGCCGACATATGGGTCCCAAGGACTCCCCACAGGCAACCCAAACGCCATTACGTGTACGCGCTTTAACCGTGTTTTCCTTGCACCTTTATAATACCCCTTTTGTAAAGCCGTACAGGGACTCCGGATTAAATATACACGCGTAAAATAAAAATGTTTTCGAACAGGTATCCGCTGCTGACGGACGCAGGTTAGCCAATCAGACTTGAAACTAGCTAACATCCCTGTCTTTCCTCTTCCCTGCTTTCTTTCTCCCTGTCTTCATCCCATGTGCTGAAAATGTTTTGAAATTCAGGCAAAACCAGGGCATCAGGTACCGACAAAGTTTCGATTTTATAAAAATAACTGTGCTGCAGAGTCGTCGTCCGCGGCGACGCAAACTTCTTTCTTCCCGTCATATTGCGAAGCTGCACGCCAGCAACGCGCAAAACACAAATTAAACAAACTGCAGATCGCGTGTTCCAAGCGACATGGGGACGGACAGGTCGTTTTTGTGCTCGAAACTTCAAGTGTGTTGACAGGAACGGTAAGCGACAGGACGGCCGGGGCCGGCACCGCCTGTGTTCGCCGCGCGCGCTACCCGAGCTTCGTGCCAACGACCTCTGCGGGGCGGTGGGCGTTAAATTTGCTCCCGCCCGGGCTCTCCCGAGAGGAGGTCGGGGCAAAAGCAGCGGTCCCCGGAGGTGTCGTCGCGGCATGCCGGCGACCGGAGCCGGTGGTCGAAGCCCGGGCTTCGCCACGGCTGCCGATCGATGATGCCGCCCGTGCACTCGGCGGCCGGCCGGCTCGGGGTCGTTGTCCGGGCGGCCCTGTTGTCCCTCCCCTCCTCCCATTAACCCAGTGACCAGCGGCTTCCGCCTCGCCCGGGGCACGCGGAACCCGGCGGCCGCCCGCACTTTCCTCTCCTTCCGGTCGCCCGCACCTGCCGCCGCTTCCGCCGCTGCCGCCGGCGCGACGCTTGCACTGCCGTGGCCTGGAGCGAGACAGGCAGCGCCATCTCTGCGTAGGCCTGCCAACCGACTCGCCTAGTTGAGGTCTTGCTTGGCTGGCCGCGCGATGGCGCAAGTAGTAGCAAGTGCGTTACAGCGCTCTGAGCTCCGAGTGGCCTCGAGTGCACGCGAGGCGATTCGGTGAGTCATTCTCGGGAGGCGGAATAACCTGGCGAGGCGGGCACATCAGTTGAAAACGGGAAAGACGCAGAGAGAGAAGAAGCGCGTTTGCTTGGTTGTTGCTCTGCAGTTCTTCCCGAGAAACCGCGGCACTCGCGCTCACGCGCCTTGTGCGGCACGTGTTCTGCGTGAGACCATGTGGTCTTCGCGCTAATTTAAAATGCTACAGCCTGACCCACCAGGCAGCACCAACCAAGGGAAAAAGACTCCTAGAGGCCATCCTAATCAATGGGATGTCTATTTTAACGGACCCGACAGCTCCCACTGGATCTGGGAACAGCATCAATAATGACACGTCACATATCTTACTCTAGCACATAGATGTGGCAATGTGGAATGGAGGAACACTGGAGAGAATTGCGGGAGTGATCATTATGTGCGGGCGATCACCATTGTCTTCAACCGAAGAGCTCCTAAAATCAGCAGAAAAATCACGGACTGGGATAAATTCCGAGGAATTAGGCAATCCCTGGAAGTTAAGCTTGGCCTACTCTCAAGGCATGGCAGAGGGGACTAAATAATGACCTAAGGGAAGCAACAGATACTATTCAAGACACCCTAGCGGTGCCTCGACTGTACAGTCAACTAGCCAATCTCCTGAGAAAGAAAGCGGATCTGGAAAGGGAACTGAAAAGCCAACGATGGGATCAGAATATTAGGAGAGAAATTGCGAGGCTAACCAAAAGCATAAAAAAGCATGCCGCTGATCTGTGCGAAAGGAACTGGATGGGGATGTGTGATGAACTTGGATCTAATATGAGCCTATCCAAAACCTGGGCCATTCTCAGGTATATGATTAATCCAACCAAATCCAAGAGGGAGACTAGGCTGAATCAAACCAAAATCAAGCATAATTTCAAAGGGAGTAATGAGTACCTGCTAGATAAGATTCGCAAAACCTATGTTTGTCAAGACCCAGGCTCACCACTACCGGAATATGAAGGCAGGGAAAATAGAAGCATAGATTCTCCATTCGAGGTTGCAGAGGTGTGGGCAGCGTTACAGGACCTGAAAAAGAAATCGGCTCCAGGCCCTGACAGGATCACCAACACCACTCTGAAGAACTTGGATGATAATTCTATCTCTTCTAACTGAGCTAATGAACAAGATTTGGGACGGGGAAGATTTACCGGGGGAATGGAAAGTCTCTAAATTAGTGCTTATCCCTAAGCCGGGCAAAAGTCTTGATCTGGGCAACATGAGACCCATCTCTCTGACGTCTTGCTTGGGCAAGCTCATGGAAAAGGTAGTGCAAACAAGAGTCTCGCGCTACATGGAGAGCGAGGGACTCTGGCCTGTTGAAATGGTAGGTTATAGACCGTGTCGTAGCGCACATGACGTTGTTAAGGCTTAAACATGATATACTTGATGATCCCGACGGAACTAAAGGGGGCAGGGCAATCTTGGGTCTGGATCTTACAAAAGCCTTCGATAATGTTGAGCACGGAGCGGTCCTTGAAGGCCTCTTGATACTTGATGATCCCGACGGAACTAAAGGGGGCAGGGCAATCTTGGGTCTGGATCTTACAAAAGCCTTCGATAATGTTGAGCACGGAGCGGTCCTTGAAGGCCTCAGTGAAGGTGGAGTAGGCATCAATTGCTTTAACTATGTCAAAAGATTTTTAAGCAATCGAAAGACAACTATAAGCTTTGTAGGGTTCTCCTCAAAGCAGATTGGGCTCGGCAATAAGGGGACCCCTCAAGGTTCAGTCCTCTCTCCAATGCTCTTCAATTTTGCCATGAGAGGACTATCCGACAGACTAAATAACATTGACGGGCTAAAGCACATCATTTATGCTGATGATATAACCATTTTGATAGCATGGGGAACGAACGCTGACATCTCATACCGACTGCAGACAGCGGCAGAGGTAGTTGAAAACAATGCTCTGGAGAGAGGGCTTTCCTGCTCCCCTCAAAAATCTGAGACCTTCTCGCTTAATACCAAAGACCAGATTAAGAAAGAGACTCGCTTCCCTCACCTATACGGCTCGATAGAGGTTGTCGTCTGTGGTAGGTTAATACCTAGAGTTCACACTATAAGAGTCCTTGGATACTTTCTCCAGACGAACGGGCGTAACACAACCACTATCAAGAAGCTTAGTACCTATGTCACCCAGGTCATAGGTATCTTTAGGCGGATCTCCCTCAGAAACAAAGGCCTGCGAGAACACTGTCTCCTGAGATTAGTACAAGCATTGATAGTGAGTAGGATTGCATACGCGACTCCATTTCTGAAGCTTAGTGAGCAAGAGGAGGAGAAAATAGACAAGTTAATACGAAATGCATACAAAAGAGCTCTCGACATCCCACCGAACTCCTCAACGGAGAAACTCCTTAGCATGGGAGTCCACAATACCTGTGCGGGGATCACCAGGGCAGTAAGAGAAGCGCAGATTTGGAGGCTTAGCTCCTCAATAGCAGGCAGGCAGATCCTCAGTGACCTAGGAGAGAGCGAGAGGAAGCCCCCGTATACTGCGGAGCTAATCCCCTTAGACATACGGAAGCATCTCAAAATGGCCAGTATACCTAAGAACATGCACCCGGAGCATGATAAAGAAAGGAGAAGACATAGAGCTCGAACAATAATGAACAATCTTGTCCGGGACCCGCCGGGTAACATAGCCTTCTGCGACGCAACCTGTGGGTCCCATGGCGCCTCCGTCATTGCCGTCGTTGATGGGAATGGGGAGAAAGTGACTGCAGCATCGATTAATACTAGGAGTGCATTGGTGGCAGAGGAGGCTGCTATTGCCAGTACCAAAGCCAAGATCATCTTGTCTGACAGTAAGGCAGCTGTTCAAAACTTTTGTGAGGGGGTGGTCTCCAGTCAAGCCACTAAATTACTAAGAAGATACTCCTCAAGCAGAGAGGTCTCCCTCATATGGGTTACTGCTCATGAGGGCATTGCGGGGAATGAGGCTGCTCACACTCTCGCTCGAGAATTATACATCCGAGCTGCTCTGGAAGTGCCCCTGAGTGGGAATAAAGACCCTCTTATAACGTATAAAGAAATAACTGAAACACCAAGACTGGATAGGAGAACACTCTCACTTCCGGATAGGTCACTCACTCCAAAGGAGTACAGGGCCTGGAGGAGGCTTCAGGTCAACAGATTCTTTCCCTACTTTATATTACACGATGAAGACACTGGGGAGCCTGAGCTCTGCAGTAGATGCCACAGAATCACTTCGCAAAATCACTTAATTTGGGAGTGTCAGGAACACTGTTTGACGAACACTGTTCCCACTTCGAGTTATTGATCAATTCGCTCTCGCCCTGCCGTAAGCTTGCCGTCCCGGTTAGCTCAATTGGTAGAGCGACTGCTCCGATGAAGCTATGGTCCCGGGTTCGAGCCCCGGACCAGGAAGAATTTTCTTTAACTGCGAAGTTTCTGAGAAAGCTGTATAGCTTTCCTTTGTAGCCGTATGGCTGCGCTTGGGTGGACGTCAATGAGTAATTACTCCCTTATTACAAATCTACTCCATCTTGGGAGATTCCCCTAAACATTTGACGATCATCAGATTAAGCGTCAATTTCTTCCAACAACAAATTTATTGAACAACTGCTTTCTGCGCTGCGTGACGGTATTTTATTTTATTTATTTATTTAGTACATACTGCTAGCCTCATGCCGAGGCTGTTGCAGGATTGGGGCATGTTATACAAGGGGAGAAAACGACAGTAAGAAAAGTACTCTCAGATTATTGTTATACAGTTCTAGTTGGCACAGTGGAACAAAGGAAACAAAACTACAGTTAGAGATCATAAGTCACAAAAAATTTGCAAGAGGGCAAAAGTAACAAATCAAGAACATTCTGCATTCAGGGTACAGTTGATAGCTGGGAAAGAAAGCTTTCCAGGCATGGGCGTCCGGAGGGGGGGGCAAGGGGGGGCGGCTGCACCCCCCTGGAAAATCACTCCCTCGAACCGTGAGTGATGGCCGCACGCCAGGGGCCGTGGTGCGCTCAGCCAAAAGGGTAAAAGCAGCCCCGCTTCCACGCTTTGGGTCACATCTGCGAAATGTCGCGTCCGGGCACGCGTCTTTATGCCGTTTTCAAACCACGCCATCGTTAGCTCTGTTGAAGGCCGACCTGTTGCAGACATACAGCGGCACCGGCGAGCATGTGTTTCGAGCCGTCTTGAGATGGGTGCCTGTTTCTTTGATCTCTAGACAGATAGCGACACGGAGGCAGACAGTGCACAGTGCATCTTGTTTTCGCCTTCGTTATGCCGGCCACCGATGAATTCTTCAGGAGGGAAAGACAAATCAGCCGTGTCCACCCCCGCTTTGTCGGGCTGCTCATGGGCAAGCGGGCGATCAGTTGGCGCCGCCGCCGCTCGCTGTGCCTCCGATCCACGGGAGAGCGCAGTGCGGTAGAAGCGCCGCTATCAGAATCTTCGGCAAAGGAGATTAGCATCTTTTGTTCACGGCGACGCAGTCTCCAGAGGCGCCCCCATACCAGCGTCCCTTGCGTCTTCTCCGAAAACCTGCGCCTTTGGTCAACGCAGCCCGATGGCGCCTGCCTGGCTCGCCTGTCACCTCTGGCTGGGCCTCAAATGACAACAGCGCCCGTGTACTGTGCGAGGTCAGTGCCCGGTAAAGAGACCCAGGTGGTCGACATTATCCGGAGCTCTGTACTACTCCGTTCCTCATAACCTGAGTCGTTTTGGGGCTCTGAACCCCATAAAAACACACAAAACAAATTTTCCTACCGGAGTGGCGAGTGTCCCTTCCCCTTGGAAGTCGCACGGAAGTAAGCCCTTGCACGTGTGCGCGCCTCTGTATTTGTGCTTCGGTGTTTTTAGTGGCCGTTTGTCAACGAAGCTGAGAACAACCAAGACAGTGGACGAGAAAACTACGAGCGGCGAGCAGTGTGCGTGCGGTTGCTCGACTGTGCGGATGCGCGAGCAAGATGGAGCGAGGTGTATGAAGCTGCGAGCGTGCATTTATCTTGTAAATAAGTTTTCGTTGTATGTATAGACATCTTTTGTTTTCAACGTACGCGTTCAACCGTTTTTCCAATCAATGTGTGTGACGAGTGTACACCGAGAGCGTGTAATGAAGCACAGAAATGAATTTATCACCCGTGTAATCACGCAATTCGCCCAGAAAAATCCGTGGAGTCTACAGTTGCTGTTCAAGGAAGACTGACTGAGTGACTGTAGTTGCGTGTTTGTGACCATATTGTGCTGTGTGCTGGTCATCAATCCGGGTGAGTCGAGAACCCGTATGCAGCAATACTGAGCACTCTTCTCCACGAAGTGACAGTATATTTTTGGATTTTTTTATTAATTTTAATTGTTTCTTCGTTGATAAACTGCAATGTATCTCTCCTAGCCACACTTTGATTTGCTGTTTGTAATTTTTATTTCATGTGTGTATTTCACTTATTTTTTATTTATATATAAATAAATAAATTCATACCGCAAATAGTGCCTTTTTGCTACGAACATGCCCCCCCCCCCCCCCTCCGGCGCCAACAACCAATGGGGCCCCCCCCTGCAAAAAATTCTGCGGACGCCCTTGTTTCCAGGGACGGGCACTTGACCACGTCATCAGGTAAGGCATTCCATTCACGGACTGCTTGGGGGGAAAATGAATGCTTAAAAGTGTTGCTGTGTGCCCGGTATTCGATTAAATGCTTAGAGTGTTGTGTTCTAGTGCTGCGGTGAGTTGAGCGGGAGATGTAACTCTCACTGTTGATTTTAAAGGTTCCAGACAAGAGAAGATAAAAAAAATTCAGGGGACACTTTGACTGTCTAAAGTGCGTAGAGGCGAAAGCGTTCTCCGCACCACTTTCGCTGCTTCTGTGGCACTGGTGGCGTCACATATAATTGAGTAGTTATTCCTAAGTGATGACAAATCACAAATTATTGGTTAATTACTGATTAATGCCTGAATACTAATTAACTGCTAATTAATGACGCTTAACCTTCGCCTTTAGGAGTGGAACGCGACAGCGTGTTGTAGCGCTACCAGGGAGTCCACGGAACGCCACCACCCCCATTTGCCCGCCACCACCCCCATTTGCCCGCCACCACCCCCATTTGCCCTTTGAACGCAACGCTTTTTGAGGAAAGGAAATGGCGCTGTAATTCTCAGTCATCTCGGTGGACACCTGAACCGCACCGTACAGGAAGGGAGGAAGTGGCAGTGAAAGAAGACAAAGAGAGCCCGTAATGAAGAAAATGAAAATTGTATTTGAGGAAAGGAAATTACGCAGTAACTGTCTCACATATCTCAGTAGACACTAGTCGAAAATTAAGGGGGACACTTTTTTGATCCAAAGTGGGGTCACTGATGTGTGGTTAAGATGTTAAGCTTCGCCTCTAAGAGTGGAACGCGACAGCGTCTTGCAACGCTGTCAGGGAGTCCATAAACCGCCATCGCCCATTGGGTTCTACGCCTCGCTCGTCGGTAAATTGGTTTTTGAGGAAAGGAAATGTATGTCTCTCATATCTCGGCGGACACCTAAACCTCGCGGGAAGGGAAGGGAGGAGGATGGGAGTGAGCGAAGACACCGTATTCACTAGAGGCGCCTTTGTTCATTCCAAAACATCGAGCTGGCATGGCGGAGTGGATAGCGTGCTCGTCTCGCACGCCGAAGACCGGGGTTCGATTCCCGAGCTCGACAAATTTCCCACTCGGTTTTATTTATTTATATGCCCTGACTAGAAAAGTTAATTAGGCTAATTGGGTAATTAAGCAATTAACTAAGTTCAGTCCCACTTACTTGGAGCATCGCTATACGATCCCTTCAATTGGTTGCATGGTTACTAGCCAAAGTACAATTGGCCCCGTTTGAAATTTGCGCACTGTGACGTCACGACCGTTTCGACCAATTGAAAAGCGTGACATTTCTGTCGACAACTGCTGCTTACAACGATGAGACATTAAAGGCTTTCGCCTTAATATATTTGAGGCGTGTATGCTTGGCGCGACTACTAATAGTGCTAAGACCAGCCTGGGTAAGAAGCTCGGATGGTGACTCGTGGTGGCGATACTTGTTATAGATGAACCTAATTGCCTTGCGTTGTATGTTTTCTAATTTGGTAATTAAATTATTTGTGTGTGGGAACCAGCATATTTTACTGTATTCTAAAATTGGTCGCAGGAGGGATGTATAGGCAAGCAATTTTGTATCGGGTGAGGCGAAATTGATGGAGCGCATTAATGAGCAAAGAGCGGAAAATCATCATCATCATCATCATCATCATTTATTGAACCCTTAAAGATCCCGTCTGGGACATTACATAAGGGGGGGGGGGAAGACAGTGATGTGAAACAGTCATACAAAAGCATGTAAGCATAGAAAAGCATAACAAAAGAACAAAAAATAACAAGAACAACAAATTTGACGTGAAATTAGCGTCAGGTGATTCAAATAGAACAGAATATATATGGCAAAGGAGTAGTATATAAATTACACATTAAAAAGTACGGAAATGAAATAAGTGGGAAAACACTTGGGGGGGGGGGGGTGTCGCAATAACACAAGCAGTTCAAATTGCACTCAGAGCATCGCGAGGGAAGTAGCTATAGTTGGATCAAGTGGTCTGTTATTAGCTGCTGTTAAGAGTGGACAACGTGGTCCTGAGAGCCGGGTGTGTCTCATCGCAAGGCAAGGGATATGACGAGGCCTGGCGCCGGCGGCAGAAGCATAGACGACGACGGCCGGGGCTGTTGCACTCCAAATCACCGAACCTCCGACCCGATCGAAGGACGCTGTCTCCCACGGACCTGGGATAAATTACTGTCAGACGAGTGTCGTCGTTAGGCAAAGATGCGGCGACAGCTTGCGACAGCAGCGGCAACGATGAAAGCAGAGATGCACAGCAGCACGGCGGAAACACCGGTATACGTTGGCCGAGTCGACCTTCGGGTCACCGGACTGGATGATGCTACGCAAGGTCGCGCTGAGCGAGGCTGCTAATTGAAAGACGCTGTGTCGAATGGGTCTCGTGCTTCGGCCACACGGCGGGGGAGTTCGAGAAGGTTCAACCACCTGCGAGGAGGCTGCGGGATTCTGCTTTCCCACGGAGGCAACGTACAGAAAACTTGCGGCAGTGGTCAAGGTGACGCATCTGTGTTTGATGACTGTCTTCCCCTTCTCATCCCCCAAGCGGTGAGAGAGCGAGAGCTTCAGCACCGCCCCGTGCCGTGGGTGGTACCGCCAGCGTCATCAATGGCCCATCCGATTGGACAACGTTATTCGAACCAAGTTCCCCAGTCAGGGATCTAGGGAACGCGAACCGTATTTAACGGGATGTTGTTGTGTGATCGGAGGAATTGCATTGCATTCGATTCGATTCTCATCTGTAAATAAGTAGAATAAACCCTCCTGTACAGTTTCCTAGATAACGCAGTCCGACATCGTCATTCGGAGCCGGTACCTGCGAGGCTAAACGAGTTAGTCATCTCCAGGACCCCTCCGTCTTCAACTCTGGTTCCGGCGGTGAGGGATGTGTGGCCCCGTTCCCAACACTGGTTGGCAGCAGCTGGGATGGACCGTGCGACATCGTACTTTCTCCACGGGTGAGCGTTTTGGCTTTTGCTAAGGGATTCACCAGGCTGTAAGATTCAGAGAATAATCTTGACTGGGAATCAGGGCTTTGTCGTTTGAGAGGGGTTATTCTCAAGGCATTGTGGAGTTAGCAGAGCCAGAGCGGAGAAGGCGTTGTCATGGAACTGATGGAATTGTATAAGTCGGACTTGCTGTTGATATGCGAGGAACTGTCGGTTGAAGTGCCTAGCAAACTAACCAAAATTGAATTGGGCGAATTCATTCTTAAACAAGTCAAGCATAACGATCAGTTGCTGGTAGATACGTGGAATTTGGTACAAGGGGAAAAAGCCCGCAAAGTAAAATCCGACCAGGAGGCTAGAGAGAAAGCCGACCAGGAGGCTAAAGAGAAAGCCGATCGGGAGAAACAAAAAGCACGTAAGGAGGAAGCTGATCGGGAGTGGGAAAAAGAGAAAGAAAGGAAAAAATGGGAAGCTGAAAACGCTGAAAGGGATCTAAAGCTTAGACAGCTTGAAAACGAACTGCGAAGAAAAGGCGGTATTGTGAGAGCCGGAACTCCTGAAAGAGCAAGCGATGCTTATGAAATAGGTCCGCAGACAAGACCCGCAAAGTCTGTGACCGTAGCCGAGTTGGTAAATCGCGACACCACGAGGGAAGTGGCAGAGAACGTGTGCAATCGGTACGGTAGTCCAAGGAAAGCCGCAGAATCCGAGACCGTGTCCGGAGAAGTTGGACGTAATGCTAAGAGAGAGCATTCCGAGATAGCGTCTAAACTACACGAGTGCGAGGATTCTCCTCCAAGTGAGGTAGGGGTGGCAACGGACAACTTTGTCGGGACAGTTGCGAGCGCGACACTTTCAGTAGAATCGATAGAGGCGTCAAACCGGCAGAACCGCGAAAAGGGAGGTTTACCTATCGAAAAAGGTTTCGAGGTAGAAACAGCGGAAACCCCCTTTGAGAGTAACAACCGCAGTAGAGAGAATGGCGCGCAGAGCGACAGCCAGGCGGGCTCAGTTGTAGCTGAGCACTGCAGTAGAGAGAATGGCGCGCGGAGCGACAGCCAGGCGGGCTCAGTTGTAGCTGAGCACTGCAGAGTAGAGAATGGCGCGCAGAGCGACAGCCAGGCGGGTTCAGTTGTGGCTGAGCACTGCAATGTAGACAAAGACGCACAGAGCGACAGGCAAGCGGGCTCAGTAGTGGCTCAGCACTGCGATGTAGAGCATGACGCACAGAGCGACAGCCAGGCGGGCTCAGTTGTAGCTGAGCGCAGCAATGCAGAGAATGGCGCGCAGAGCGACAGGCAAGCTGGAGAGGACAACCCCCAAAGGAATGAGCTAGGGATCTCAGGGGCAGTTTCAGGTCCGTCTGTCAGCTGCGTGGAGCTGGCACTCTGCTGCAAAGCCGGAAAGGCCAGTTTGGAATCTGAGGAAAATTTCCAAAGTGCGACGGGAAAACTAGAGATAGCTAGTTATGATCAGGAGATGCACGCGGTAGAGTCTAGGCGCAGAAAAAGAAAAAGGGCAAGAACCAAGAGAAAACGAATCAAATTCAAAGCCCTAAATTCGGTTGCGCGCACAGGTGCGAAAGAAAGAAATGCGGTGGAAGGAAAGGCGAAGCCTTCCCGCGTTGCGCCTCATAGACTTGCAACTGCAGTTAATGATCTGGCGACATGTGCAGCTCGTTCGAGGGTTGACTGCAGCAACGGAAAAGGAAGTGCGCGTTTTCCAAGCAAAACAGGCGCGAAGTGCATCAAGGGGCATCGGCCTGCAGGAAAACCTAGACCGCGTCGTCCTGACAAAGGGCCCGTAAGAGAAAGGGCAAGGCGGCCCGACAAAACAGGAGGCGCCAGGTTGCACGGTACTCAGCGCATGCAAACGCAGGCGTCGAACAACCGAGACGACGCAGGCAGGCGGGTTCGGCGGGCGCACTTGAGGGGGATTCGTCCTTCACTTTTGGCACCCCATTCTAGGAATCGCGCAGGACGAAAGGGTGGCCGAGCTTCGTGCTTGTGGCGAGAACAGGGAGCAGTTTCTCGCGCTGGTCACTGCTTGTCGTCCAGAGTCGGTCATCGACATTGCATGCACTGCCAAGGCTTTCCGAGCACGTCGAGGGGGCGCGGATGCGAAAGCGGAAGTCAGGGACGTTTTTTTTCTGCAGCCTTTTGTCACGAGTTGACCGCAGTACAATCAGTCAAAGCGCGACCCCGGCGGGCGCGTCTGAAAGACTAATCCTTTCAACTCGGCGGCGGGGAGTCAGTTTTCCCCCCCCGCGTGGCGATTTGAAGTAGCTGTTTTTTTTTATTCCTCTTTTTTTTTCTGTGTGTGTTTATGGAATCAGGCAGGGAAAGGCTACTTTTGAGTTAAAACAAGTTGATCGGAAGTTACTGTTTTTTTTCCTTACCTTAGACAAAGGCTATGGTGTCACTGAGTTAGAAATCACAGGCGTCGATTTCCCATGCTACCAAGAGATAAGGGCACTCACAGGAGTGCAGCTCGAGTAGAACTACGCTTAACGTCGCGTAGACGGAGCGTAGATCCCTTGATTGACTGACACCTTGCGAAAAGGGAGCCTCACTGACGTACACTGAGATGACCTAAGAGAAAACTCTTGAAGGAGCCGAAAGGATGCGCGCGTGTCCCGACCTTTGCTTCGGACCGCTGCCTATGGTAAAGAGTTTAAGTCCAGTGTGACGCCAGTGATAGATAGAGGACTGGGTGCTATTTTAAGTCAAGTTGGCGACGGCCACGAAGAGCACCATGTTCAGTACATCAGCCGCAGGCTGACATGTAGAGAAGCGTTAAGCGCTTTAGACAAAGAGCGCGTGTTTGGTTTAGGCGGCACAGATGTTGTCGGGTTACCAGAGCTACTTGAACGGCGCAAAGTTCATATTTGAGACTGACCATCGTCTCACACGTGCTTATGACAGTTTTGTCCCCCCAAAAATGGTCGCTTGCTTAGACGGAGTCCTGCTCTCCAAAAACAATTTCTCGATGCGTTTCAGGAACGGAAAACCGCACGGAAATGCTGATGGATTCAGCCGATTGTTGTAGACAGGAGTACTTGGTAGGACCACCTACTGTGTGTGGGTTTTTGCTTTTAACCTTGGTCCAAGCAGTCCGTCTTTGGCGATTTCAATCGGGATATTTCGCGCTTTCTTGGCACCAAAATTACGCCAAAATTCAGTAATGTTTTATTAAACATTTATTGTCATTGTGGGAAGCCTGGTGGGTCTTTGGCAAATTCCGAGCGCTTGCTTGTGGGTCAGTGCCCTGTCTCGTGGAACAGTCCACTGATGCCATTCTTTGTGGAATGTTCGAGCTTGGATGCCATTTCTGGAAACCAGCCCTTCCACCCGACTCCGGCCTCATCTCTTCCTGCCCAGCGGTCGTGAACGCTGGCCATTCGAGATTTTTCGGGCCGCGGACGAGCTGTTAAGAGTGGACAACGTGGTCCTGAGAGCCGGGTGTGTCTCATCGCAAGGCAAGGGATATGACGAGGCCTGGCGCCGGCGGCAGAAGCATAGACGACGACGGCCGGGGCTGTTGCACTCCAAATCACCGAACCTCCGACCCGATCGAAGGACGCTGTCTCCCACGGACCTGGGATAAATTACTGTCAGACGAGTGTCGTCGTTAGGCAAAGATGCGGCGACAGCTTGCGACAGCAGCGGCAACGATGAAAGCAGAGATGCACAGCAGCACGGCGGAAACACCGGTATACGTTGGCCGAGTCGACCTTCGGGTCACCGGACTGGATGATGCTACGCAAGGTCACGCTGAGCGAGGCTGCTAATTGAAAGACGCTGTGTCGAATGGGTCTCGTGCTTCGGCCACACGGCGGGGGAGTTCGAGAAGGTTCAACCACCTGCGAGGAGGCTGCGGGATTCTGCTTTCCCACGGAGGCAACGTACAGAAAACTTGCGGCAGTGGTCAAGGTGACGCATCTGTGTTTGATGACTGTCTTCCCCTTCTCATCCCCCAAGCGGTGAGAGAGCGAGAGCTTCAGCACCGCCCCGTGCCGTGGGTGGTACCGCCAGCGTCATCAATGGCCCATCCGATTGGACAACGTTATTCGAACCAAGTTCCCCAGTCAGGGATCTAGGGAACGCGAACCGTATTTAACGGGATGTTGTTGTGTGATCGGAGGAATTGCATTGCATTCGATTCGATTCTCATCTGTAAATAAGTAGAATAAACCCTTCTGTACAGTTTCCTCGATAACGCAGTCCGACATCGTCATTCGGAGCCGGTACCTGCGAGGCTAAACGAGTTAGTCATCTCCAGGACCCCTCCGTCTTCAACTCTGGTTCCAGCGGTGGGATAGAAGCCCCATCTCTAACACTGGTTCCAGCGGTGGGCTTGTGGCCCCGTTCTCAACACTGCCTAAATCTGGTGGGATTAGTTTCGATGACAACGGTTTCAGGAAGATTGTTCCATTCCTCTATGGCGATGGGAAGGAAAGATTTGTTGAAAGCGTTGGATGAACCATGCAACCGCTGAATGCTGAGGGAGTTGAATAATCGGCGAGATGAGCGTAAGGGAGCAGATAACAAAGTTTGGCGTAGTGCAGGGAATTTAAAGTATAGTTTGTGGAAAAGACAAAGAATTGATACTTTTCTGCGGAATGCTAATGGTTCAAGGCCGAGAGACGATTTTAGGTTGGTAACGCTGTGTCGAGACGAATACTGCGACGTTATGAAGCGCGCTGCCCGATTCTGGATAGCTTCGAGCAGTTGTATTAAGTAGGCCTGGTGAGGGTTCCATATTGCTGAGGCATATTCCATTTTAGCGCGAATGAATGTTTCGTATGCTTGTTGTCTGATTGGTGGGGGGGACATTGATAGTGATCTTCGGATAAAGCCAAGTGCTCTGGAAGTGCTTGCGCAAAGTTTGATAATGTGGTCTGACCATGTTAATTTGTTCGTTATTTCGACGCCAAGGTACCTGTAATAATTCGTTACTGACAGCGCCACAGAGTTCAGGGAGTACTGGAAATTAGTAATGGAACGTTTGCGTGATATGTGCATGCATTTACATTTCGAAATATTAAGCTGCATGAGCCAGTCGGAGCACCATTTCTGTATTTTATTTAGGTCGTCCTGTAATAATTCCTGGTCAGTGTTATCAGATATTCGGCGATAAATGACGCAATCATCCGCAAAAAGACGAACAGATGACGAGATTCCAGATGGCAGGTCGTTGATGAAGATTAGGAAGAGAAGTGGAGCAAGGACGGAGCCCTGGGGTACACCGGAGATAACTACGGTAGTTGCAGATGCGTGATTAGCGATGACGGTGAACTGCGAGCGATTAGTCAAGAAGCAGCGAATCCAGGAAAAGACTAGAGGGTCGAGTGTCAGGCATGCGAGTTTACAGATGAGGCGTTGGTGAGGAACGCGATCAAATGCTTTAGAGAAATCTAGGTAAATGGCGTCTGTTTGAAATAAAGAATCTAGACTTAGATGAAGATCAGTTGTGAATTCGAAGAGTTGAGTTTCACATGAGAAGCCTGCCCTGAAACCGTGCTGTTTGGGAAAGAAAAAAGAGTTTTTATCGAGGTGATCTGCAATATTGGAGTACAGTATATGCTCAAAGAGTTTACACGAGATGCATGTTAATGAAATAGGACGATAATTCGAGGGGTCAGAGCGGTCACCGGTCTTAAAAACGGGCACAACTTTGCTTGTTTTCCAATCGTCCGGAATTTGGCCGGTCTTTAGAGATTGGTCGAAAATGAGCTGTAGGATTTGGCTAGACAGTTCTTTGGTTCCTTTGAGGATTTTGGCAGGTATGTTGTCGGGTCCTGGGGAAGTAGACGGCTTGAGATTTTCAATGAGCTTAGAAATTCCCTCAGATGTGATGGTAACAGGTGGCATTGAATCAAGATTAAGTTGCGGTAAAGTAATCATGTTGTCCGGTGGTTCGTGGGTGAAGACTGAGGTGAAGTAGGAATTCATAGTATCAGAGCGTTCTGAAAGCGGAACGTGTGTGCCATCTTGTCTTTTCAAAGAAATGTTGTATGAGCTGTTTTTGTTGGGCGTTATCAGATTCCAGAATTTCTTTGGGTTAGAGCGCATTATGTCTAGGAGATCATGATTGTAGAATTTTCTTTTAGACGACCGTAATAACTGGGTGTATTCGCGAAGACTGGCGAAGTATTTGTTCCATTTCACAGATGATGTAGAATTTTTGGCATTACGGAAGAGGCGTTTTTTCTTCCGCGATAATTTGCGCAAAGCATTCGAAAACCAAGGCTTAGTGGCGTCGCCGCGGATGCATATGAGTGGTACGTAAGCGTCAATGAGCGACAAGAGTTTGTGCTTAAAAAGGCACCAGTTTTCATTAACGGATCTCGTAGACATGGATAGGAGGAAAGCAGCGAAAAATTGTTCGGGGTCGGAGTTCACACTGGCTAAGTCGGCATTACGATAATCGCGGATGTATTTGACGGAAGGTTGGTGGGCGGAAAGTTCAATGGTTAGGTTGAAAAACAAGAGACTGTGATCACTGAGTCCACTAGATTGCGAAAGTGATTGGATTAATTCTGGACTGGAGACAAGAATGAGGTCAAGGATGTTTGAGCCCCGTGTTGGCTCATGAACTGCTTGGAAGAGGTTGAATGTAAGGACGAGTTCAAGGAAGTCTTTAGATTGGCGAGACGATGCTGTCAAAGCTTCCCAGTCGATATCCGGGTAGTTGAAATCGCCACAGAGTATAAAATTGGCGTGGGGAAGTCGAGAATGCAGGTCTTGAAGCTCACAGTGAAGGTCCGTAATGAAAGATTGATCTGTGTCAGGTGCTCGATAGCATGCAATTACTAGGTTGGTACGAGACGGAAGACAGATTTTGAGACATATTATTTCGCTCCGGCAATTAATCTCGATTAGAGCGGATGGAATGTTAGATTTGACAAGAGCAAGAATGCCCCCTCCCCTGCGACCTATTCTATCTCGCCTGTAGAAATGAAAGGACCGGTTGTCTTGCAACAGTTCTGCGTCTTGAATATCAGGTGTTAGCCAAGATTCGGTAAATACTGCAATGTCAGTGTTATGATCTTCAAGGACGGTTTCAACTATTTCTTTTTTTGGCAGGTAACTGCGTATGTTGGTCATCAGGACAGAAGCTTTCTGATAAGTTGCGGTAGGACGCAAGCGTTTGGATGGTTGAACCTGCGGTAAGAACGGGACACATGGTGCCTTGGCTAATCGCTATGGTTTAAGTTCTACAATGGAATCCGTTTCAGCGTTGAAAGTGAACTGTCTTTTGCCGATAAGTAACTTGTCGAAGCGGATCTTAAATGAGGCGTTGCTTTGTTGGCCGTAAGAAAAAAGTTTTTTCCTCGCTTGTCGAACTTTCGCGGAATAGTCCTCACGAACTGAGAATGAGGTATCTTTAAGTTTATGCCCTGCAACAAGAATTCTTGATTTATCTTTAAAATGTGCCAGTTTAACAATTATTGGGCGGTTTTTGTCTGTTTGGAAACGGCCCAGTCGATGCGCGCGTTCGATGTCTTGGCTATCTATAGTAATGTCTAGGTGTTCGGAGCAGAAGGAAATAATATGTGCTTCAGACTGTGCCCAACTTTCGCTGGGCTCATCCTGAAGACCGAGAAACAATAAATTCGAGCGGCGCAAGCGGTTTTCAGCGTCGTCGCACTTGTTTGTTAATGCTTTTACGTGTGAAGAAAGTCTGGCCAAGTCTGGCCAAATGCTTTGGATGTTACGTATGCTATATGCTTGTCCCATTTTAAGTCTGAAGAGATGATTATGCCAAGGTACTTGTATTTATCGACAAATTTTACTATGTTATCTCCAATTTTATACGGGAAAGTGAATATCCTTTTTTTCCTTGACACGGTCATCACAACTGTTTTTTCTAGATTTAGCGTCATCTGCCACTCCTGGCACCACTTGGATATTACTTCGAGATCGGCGTTTAATGTGATCTGGTCTTCTTTACTGTTAATTTTTTATATATTATGCAATCATCCGCAAACATGCGAACAGTAGCGGTAAACTTAGCAAAGCGCAATAAAAAGACAGGGACAAGAAGAAGAAGCACGCAGGAACGCTTGACATCAACTAGTTTTTAACTCGGGAAAAAAACACATATATACAGATACATAGAGGGCGGAAACAAATTATAAACCAAGCAATGAATCGGCTTTATCACAAGTGTGTTTAGCGTGAACAGGTATCAAGGTAGGCAATTTCCTTGCGTGATAAGGTCAGGGAAGGAGTGCTATCACCTTACCACGCAAGGAAATTGCTTACCTTGATACCTGTTCACGCTAAACTCACTTGTGATAAGCCTATTCACTGCTTGGTTTATAATTTGTTTCCGCCCTCTATGCATCTGTATATATGTATTTTTTCCCCAGTAAAGAACTAGTTGATGTCAAGCGTTTGTCCTGCGTGCTTCTTCTTCTTGTCCCTGTCTTTTTATTGCGCTTTGCTAAGTTCAACGTGTATCACCAACTCGCCCAACTTTCTGCATTGCTAGTAGCGTTAATACCATTTGTTATGTCATTTATATATATTAGGAATAGAATCGGCGCTAATACCGTGCCTTGCGGGACTCCTGAAGTAACTTTTACGCACTCGGATGAACATCCTTCAAACTGAACAAACTGTTTGCGGTCAGAAAGATATGCTGTTATCCAGTCAGTAGTCGTATTAGTACCGAGAACGTTTTAGATTTTGTAGATGAGTTTGGGATGGGACACGCGATCAAAAGCCTTTGAAAAATCAAGGAAAAGCATATCGATTTGTCCGCGCACGTCAATTGTCGATGCCAAGTCATGTATGGTTTCCAATAGCTGCGTTGTTGTGGACAGACCCTTTCTGAAGCCATGCTGGTTGTTGTTCAGTAATTCATTCTGTTCACAATAGGTTACAATGTGTTTAAGTATAATGTGCTCTAGGATTTTGCATAGTGTACAGGTAAGGGAAATTGGGCGGTAGTTTGCAGGGTTATTAACGTCTCCATTTTTATGAATTGGAATTACTTTTGCAACTTTCCATTCACTGGGTACATCGCCAGTATCCAAGGATTTATTGTAGAGAAGGAGAAGATATTTGGACATCCACTCAGCGTACCTTTTCAGGAACTGGTTGGGGATATTGTCGGGGCCACTAGATTTCTTTCCATCAATGTTTAACAGGAAAGACAGTATGCCTGGTTCAGTTATAAACAATTCGCCTAACTGGCTATTGCCATTTTGTCGGCTTGGAAATTGAGGCCTTATGCTATTATCCATCGTAAAAACGTATTTAAAGTAATCAGAGAACCTGTTCGATTTCTGTAACGATTCTATTTCAGGTGTGTCACACTGTCTGGGCTTGCGTGGGTTTAGGTAGCGCCAGAACTTACTAGGAGCTGATCGTATAAAGTTGTTTAAAGTGACGTTTACGTATTTATACTTAGCAGTTTTAACAGCACTTTTTAGGGCTCGTGATAGCTCATGCATTTCGGCGATTATACGTTTTTTTAACGACAGAATCAGGCAACAATTTGAAGAATGCATTTTCCCAATAACCTAATACATCAATACTTCACACGCAAGCCTTTTTCCACCGAAGCAGGGAGTCCAGGAAGTTGTCAGTGAACGTCTAGCCCACGGTCCCCACTTTTGCAGCAGCTTCTTGACATTATGCTAGGCGCTGCTGGCTTTTTTTTCGCTCAGATGACTCACAACGCTTATTCAAATATATTCAACTGAAATATTTTCGGTGGATGGCTTGACCACTGCATAAGGTCCACCCTATTCTTTTTCTTCCAAACTTTCACAATCGTAGAATAGTGCTTGAGCTCGTAATTTTTTTGAAACACATATTGAAATTACAGAGTCTTGCGGGCGTATGTAATTAACTGTTTTAAGGAATGCCCTTATCAACCTATTCGTTCATGGTACCTTAAACTTAAGGAGACATCTTCGCGAGCGGAGAATCAGCCCTGTGCCGGTACGTTCCTACCTCTGTGGTTTAACGTCGTAAGCTGACAACAGGTCCATATAAGTTGCATTTGGGGTGACGTATACAACTGAATCACATCATTCCCGCACGACAACAACTTCGATTCATCTGTAATTAAACCACTATTTTCGATTCGTGACCTATCCATGCACACCGGGTGTTCCTTAACCTAAATAAACCTGCAAATCCAATTCTTTTCACAGATGTGCGAGGTTTGGGCTGGGATGCTGTCGTTTAGTTCAGCACATTGCAGATGACGTCTCACAGTACATGGAGTTACTGTAGATCCTGATAATAGGGTCAAATCTCCTGAAATGTCGATAACGGCCAGTCAGGAATTTTTCAGGCTCGCGCGAACAATGTCCTTCTTAGCAACTTGATTGGTCGTTGTGGCGTGTCTCCTGCGAAGATCGATCGAGAAACCAAACTTCCTCTGAACCTACAGCTCTTCAAAAGTTGTGAAGGCGTGCACTGCGCTACTCTGAAATCCAGTAAAATCAGCTGTTGTTTTATCACATAGTTGCTGCCGCCGTTAACTGCTATATGCGGAGTCCTGTTGGAGATATATTTACCTCACACTTCGCCCATTGCTTATAAAAATATGCAGTAATACGTGTAACCGCAGAATATGACACCTGAAAGTGACAGCAAGTTAATAACAATTTAGAACAGACGGAAAATAAACGCAGTGCGAAGCGCCCGTGAAAGGAGAAGAACGAAAAACGAACTGGAGACAAATTTAGTTACGGCCCCAAACACTCCAGTGGGAAGAAGAGGGCATTATTGGATCATAATATATTCAGAAGTAGCAAATAGGTCTTTTATATCCGTGACATCTTTGAATTTATGCAAAAAATTTAAATATCATATCTTTTTGTTCACTACTGTATAACACTAGAAAGAAATAGGATCAGAACTGCAACGCATCATTCGCGAAGAGTATACATAGCAGATTTAAACAGAGCTATGATACAAGATATGGAGAGTTACTGTAATACAAGACTACTAAAAACAGTTTCCCCGGAATAGCTACCATGAGTATATTTTGCAGTCATCGAACATGAGGACACTGGGTTTCTAGTACGGAATCTCGAGGAATGCTATTGTAGCTTGCACATTGGGCCCAACTTTTCTCAAAAGGCAGGTAGTTAGAAGTTAAATATATCGACATGTTCCGAATGTGCATTGTGCGCTTTGAGAATGCGCGCGATTGAGCTTTTGGCGTCACCATGAGGCACATGGAAATGCCTAGATATTCTTGTAGAGTTTTTGTGGGATACAAAATTTAATGTTGCTGAGAAGTTCCGAACAGCCCGTTATCACGTGGAGGAGTTTAAAAAAAATAACTAGGTCGGATTTTGTACGTCGATAGACGCAAAAAATCCGACCTTAATATTTTTGAGTCCAAGAATTTCGTTGCAGATAAGCTGGGAAGGTGGGAGAGAGCGAGTTTGACGTGTGCCCCTCTAGAATAATGGTGCTTAGTTATGGGTCGCTACCTAGCCACACATTCCTTCCTTTAACTCCTCCACTTTCCCGGGCATTAGCACTACTTTGCACCGCCTGTCATCCTACTGGCAGTCTCTGCGGCGGGAGTTGAAGCAGACGACAACCTAGACGCTCACGTAGTACGCGCGACGGCCAAGCACAGCGCCCGCTGCGGAGGCTTGCGGGGTGCCGCCATCTGTACGATTATTGGCGAAGTACCCTTGCGGTCTGCTTTCAGCTCACGCAGTGATCGTTTTCTTAGGTGAACTGCTCGAATAAGTTTAAAGGACGAATCTTGCTATTGAAATGGTTCACTACATACTCCTCCTTTTAACTTCTCCACCTTCCCCGGTTCTAGCAGCAATTTGTGACATCGTATGCCATCATACTGGCTGAGATGGGGAGCGTAAACGGCACCGTTCGTAGCAGCAGCTGAAGCAGACGGCAACCTAGCCGCTCAAGTAGCGTCAGCGAAACACGGCGCCTGCTGCTCACTCCAGCGTGGTGTCGCCATCTGTGCGATGAATTGCGAAATACCCTTGCGTACTGTTTCGGTTCACGCAGCGCTAGGTTTCTCTTTGGTTCCGCGGCGGTCTGCTACAGTCAATGAAGTTGTGAACACAATTGTGCGAAGTTGCAATTTTGTTTTAACGACGACGACCAACACGCCCCTGTATATCCTCCCGGTTCTGCGCGCTCAAAAGAGGCGTTCACCATGTAACGCCGCCTGGTTGCGGCGCGAAATGTATTAGGAGCAAGCCCATTCAATGATTAATTTTAGTATCTGAATTAATGGCCAGTCTTCTCAGTACTTTTAGGAGCACAGTTTGGTCCATGTCGGGCAGGTGTTAGTTGATTTTCGCTTGAATACTTTCGATTTTCCCGTTAATATCTACGAACATAGAGTTAATAGGCTAACAAAAATAAAGTTGAGCCTTCCGTAATTCACTGAACTTTGAGCAACCGCATCTCGTGTGGGAGATGCGGGGTTTGATTCCCAGTGCGCCGGGTACCCACTGGTGATGGAATGGGTACAAGCTTCCCCTGGCCTGGTGATGGGCTTATCTGGGGAGAAATGCTTTTGAAATGGGTCTTTGGCCCCACTTTGTGCCATGGCACTCTTTGGCATAGCTGCCCTTGCGCCGTAACACTGAGTACCTGATTTGCGAATGCGTGTTCCGCGATGAGGAAATGCATTTCACTAGACATATTACAAACTTGGGGGCCTTGTTAACCCCCTTTTTAAAGAAGAAAATGCGATAGCATTTGGAAGTTGGCCAACCCCCCCCAAATTTCAAA
The DNA here is from genome assembly GCF_055824585.1 of Amblyomma mixtum. Classification (NCBI taxonomy): domain Eukaryota; kingdom Metazoa; phylum Arthropoda; class Arachnida; order Ixodida; family Ixodidae; genus Amblyomma; species Amblyomma mixtum. Next base: position 51,790,083 of record NC_143014.1, read on the forward strand.
GGACCCCCAAAATTTATGGAAGTAGTCCCACCCGAGGTAATGGATTAAGGTGGATTAGTGGTTCGGATTAGAATACATTTCCATATGATAATCCAGTGGAAGCACTCGCCGGCGAGCAGAGCGGCCCCACGCGATCGCCGTCTAGGCGGTGGCGCTGCGGTTGCTTTAGGATGAGCGCGTCGTCTGCTACTCCCAGCTCAACGTTTTTAGATAATATTATCAACATAAACTACGAGGAGGCAAGCGGTACGTCATGTTTCTCTAAACGGCGGAAAGAAGGGCTTCCACTTTTTTTCTGATATTTACAGCCAAAAGCTCAGTCTCGAGCATCCTGCCCTCACGTACCCCAGACGTAGAGCGCACGCGGACTTCTCAATTCGTAAGCAAACTGTAACCAAGCGCAGCCAATGGGCGCCGCGGCGGTGAAGGGAAATCGTGGCCTCTGAGGTCAAGCGCGATGTTAAAGTACCGATGCTCTGAGCTGGTCACGGAGGCCATGAGAAAACAAACGCGGTACTCCCAACACCCGAGAGATGGCGCTCGCATCTTTTTAAGATGAAAGCGGGCCGCATACCCGGAGCAAGTTTTCCAACTGTCTTTATCTAGAAACGTTGCTCTCGGCTAACCAAGGAAATTGCATTGCACAGATGTCGGAAATTTTTTGAATGACGGAAATCTAGGTGTCATCGCATTAAAAACCGAGAAACAAAACGAAGAAGCAAGCATGCATTGCTGCACTGGGCCATTAGTTGGGCTGTGCTCGCTTACTACTCCCCACGAGCGAGCGCCGGGTACAGCACGAAACCACAGCTGGGAAGGCTGGCTTTCTCAAGGCAGCATACTGAAAGCACAACCTTGCTTCTGAATTTCACAGACATCAAAACATAATATAATTTTAGCACTGTCGTACGGTAGATAAATTAACTACAGTAACTACGACCGAATGGAAAAATGTAGCCTGGCAAGCATGGAAACTGTAGCGGCGGCCGTATGCTGTGTACACTTATGCTTATACTATGGAAGCCAAGCATACTTTTCTGTTCAACCTAGACGCCAACCTATTGGGCTTGCATTGCGGTACTGGTTCTGAGCTGGTGTGTACAAATACTTTGCACATCACGAAGGAAAGTTTAGTTACTCGTACCTGTTCGAGACATTTCGTACTTCCGATCGCGTGCGCTTTGTAACTTAATTTTTGTCACGAAACTATTTTTGTCTACGTGCACGGTGAAATCTTACGCCAGAACCGAGCACGGGGTTGGACATTTTTGCAGGTCGTAAACGAGCAAACATATGACACATATGTGACGTGGCGTCGACGTCATGTTTACGTAGAGTCAGGGCCTCTCGTCGTTTTTTTATTTACTTTGTTTTTTCTTCTTTCTGAGGGTTGCCTGACGAGCACAGTGGGATGTGAGGCTGCGAAGGGAGCCGTCCGTGAAAAGTCTGCTTCGCAGTAGCGCGCAGGGGTGGCAGACAGGGCTGGCGCCGAGAAGCGAGGGGGAGGGGAGGGGGGAACTATTTTTTGCAACAATAAAATAAATGAACAAAATGCAGTGGTGAGAGCTTCCCATACCAGCGAGAGGTTCGAATGCCGGCTGTGGTATTCTCTGTAGTTTTTTGCGGTCAGGTCTTCGCTGCCGTCACTGGCAGCGCTTTAGAACAGAGCTTCTTTCGGCCGTTTTTGGGCCTTGTGCCGGTTATGTGAAACTACAATGGCAATTAGAAGAATCTTCGATGCAGGACCGCTAGGTAGGCATCTTGTAGATTATTATTTTTGTTTATTTCACTCTATTATCTGAGTTAGGGCCCTTTAATTAAAGACCGCCACAGGGTGGTGGAGAGCTATGCTCCGATTACTAACACCTCGAACACTTTAAGCACTAATAAATAATACACAAGAAAAAACAAACAACAAAAAAGAAAGCTTGAATTGCTGTACTGGAGCAGATGCCCCTCAAAGGAGGCCCTCCAGCAAAAGGCGTCAGCCGATTTTCCCGACGCTGTAGTTAATCCGATTAAGCTGTCGTTACTGCCATTTCACCTGCCACCCCCTGCGATTTCACGCTTGGAAGTGCAAGGTGATTAACCATATATTATGAGAACGGGTCGACGCCTGTGGCTGGAGGGCCCCCTTTGAGGGGCATCTGCCGCTTCGTTCTTGAGTTGTATCCGACTACAGATGGCGCTCTCTAGGCAGCACCCGTTGCCGTTTCGAGATTTGCGGAGCAAGGGCGGAGTTTCTAGGACTGAGATTTAGCGCTGAAAAATCGGGAGTCATGATTTATAATGACGATGAACCTGGTACGATCACGATACAAAACTTGGAGTTACATATAATTAAGGTGTACAAGCCCTGTTATGTGCACATTGAGATTGCTGAAAGTCGATAAAATCTATAGTTTTATGGCCTTAGTAAAGGTGTCTTTTGGGGTGAGGTAAGATGTGAAGCTGAACACGGAAGATTCCACGCGAGGATACATAGAGCAGGAACTACAGCCGTTCGACATCTTCGCGTGTCGTCCGGCTGTGCGTCACGTGCCGGTCGGGGCAGCAAACCTCAATTGCAAAAAAACAACAAAAAAAAAACAGTTTATTTAGGTTGGAAAAAGGAAAAGAGGAATAAACAAATATTCTTTAAAGCGGCTAGCTATCTTTGTGCTCTCTTCCCGCCTCGTTGTACCGATCTTCGTTAGTTGAGGCGCAGCTGTAAGCTTGGTGCCCTCACCGGCTTTCATCGAGTTGGCTACAAACCTAAGCATCCTCACAGGTGGGCGGCGTCTACTGTCTGCCGGAGATCAATGGTGTCCGCTGTACGGTAACTTTTCTCGTTACCCGACCGGAGGCACTCGCGCCGTGTTTGCTCTGCTCACAGCATGCGGTCCCCGGGAAACCATCACTCCCCCGAGAGGTTTGCTTCCCGAAGCACTCACAATGTGGGCATTTCTCGGAAACAGTGCGACAGTTTTTCCCAACGGGGGGCCAGCCTCCGCGAAGTACGGGCGTGCTTCATGGACCTGGAGCCATTAGCACGCTTCGCTGCCTTTCCTACTCGACTTGAAACGGCCTTAAAACACTTAGCCGAGAAGCACTTAGCGGGATGATGGGGGCGGCGGTACATAACAAGGAGTTTCTTCTCTTTTCTTCTTTGTTTAGCTTCGACACTGCGGCTTTGACACCGGTGCCGTGAGCGAATTTTGTCTGTGATTAATGATAGCGGCTGAATAGTCTTTGCATCTAAATGCTGCCGTAGTAACTGTACTCTGTTAAAACAGCTTGCTGGCTTAACCCATTCCGTAACGTTGCGTTCGCCCACATGCTCTCTCACAGCAAGCGAGTTGTTTCTTACGTGTAGAAAATTCGTGCAACAGGGAAGCCATATGAACAAGGGATTTCATAGCCCTTCGTGGACGGTGTTTACGAGTCGGTTAAAAGGCAAACGGAAAGTAGAAGTATCATTCAGAGAAGTGTGGCACAACAACAACAGAAACAACAAGGGCAAAGAACCAGCACTAAGAAGTGGGAGTAGACGAACGCTGCGACAAACACGAGCGAGCACTCGCGTGTGGTCTCGTCTTTTTACAGCGTTAGCTCCTGCATTCGCGTCGAGCGTCGTCACCCTCACGCGCCCGCGGAGGGCAGAACCAACACCTTCTAGAGGGTGTTGGCTCGGCCCTCTAGGGAGTGTTGACTCGTCTATAGGGGGTTTGGCTGGCCAAAATTCTCTACAGGGTGTTGGAAGAGCGCGTCGCCGCAGGAAAGGAGGCACAGGAGGGGAAGGGTAAGGAGTGCGTGCGCGGCGCGGCGGGCAGCGGAGCGACGCAATGGAAAGGATACAGGGAGCCGTAGCAGACACCGACGCAGCTGCGCAGTTACCGGAATCCACAGCCGCCATGCGGGCATTTCTGTGGGGACTTCGGGCAGCTCAGCGGCAATTCGGGCGCTAAAACAATTGCCAAGCATACTTCCGCAGCGAGGTTGTGTTGCATGAAGAAAATTTGCATTATAAAAGGGATAAAAAGGATGCGTTAATAATGACATTTAGTTTGACAATAACGTTAACTGGGCCGGCGCTTATAGCACGCGCTAGTGCTTATATCAGGTCCGTTCGATTCGCCTGCGCTACGTGAACTGGTTCTCGCGGTGCTGCACTTCGACATTCGTTTCAGCGGTGCAAGATAGCGCCGTCTGCACGACGCCATTCGTTTCAAAAAAGTGCAGGCGTTGTGCAGGTCTAGTTCAGGAAAGTTCAGGAAAAACTGTGCACCTCCTCAGTGGTCGGTGCCGAAATGGTGCAGCTGCAGCCGCCGTGGAAGCAGACGACGGCTTGCGCTTTGCGGTAAACGGCGGAGATACCGCAATGTACACCCTTTGTCAAAAGTTTAGAGCCCAGGGGGTTTGCTTCTGGGCTGCATTGCTTTGCTCGTAATGCGACCTCAGCGTCCCAGATCTCCTGAAGGTAAGAAGATTTTTGGTCCTGCTCCCTCCGATGCGTAGGACATCCACAAGTGCTGCAGGAGCGCTACAATAGTGCTTAGAAGCAACCCCATTTTGCTCTAAACTTTTGACAAAGGCGTACATTGTCACATTGTCACAGCAAGAAACACGACTTCACGACCTTGCGCCGGTAATTCAACCAACCCACAACTATCCACAATACAACAGTGATGACGCCACTACCCAATTCCTCTTTGGTTTACAGGGCTGTGACGCCATTACACTACCATTACGTATCCATCTGAACGAAAAGCAATCACGCTGAAGAGAAAAATGGTCAAGCCGAGACTCGAACCGCTGCCCCTTGGGTCGTGACCCGAGCGCGCTACCCTTCGACCACTGAGGATCGTGGTGGGAAGAATAAAATAAAAATTTTACAGAAATTTAAAAAAAAAGAAAAGATGTGTCTGCGAAGAGAGATTTAAAGAGGACTCCAGGCCGCTGAAGGAACCCATTAAGGCTATTTCGGCATACCCTGAAAGTGGAGCTTAAGTCTCTCGCAAATTTTGTCCTTATTGTGTGCAATCTCACTGCGGAAAACAAGTCAAGCGCGCTATGCGCTGCTCTTTCCCTGATGTTTGTAAACACTTCAGGTCGAGGCACCCGACTGTGCCAACGATGCGTGTCATGCCGGCAGTAACCTCGACAACAGTCATTTCACTACGGGACAGCTACGAGAACATGCAAAGTCGCAGCACCTCCTCGGTGCTCATTCATCGTACTATGTTGAGCCGCCCAAAAAGTACCGGCTAGCGGAGAAACTGGCGCCGGGGATTGTGCGTAGAACAAACAATATATATTTTCGATACTGGTGTGCAGCTGTTTATAATAGGACATTCATTAGACGGAACTTGTGTGAGTAAACTTGTGCGAGTGGAACTTGTGGGAGTGGCATTTACAGAGCGTCGTGTGAAACCTCGGCGAGTGAAGCCTCCGCCCTCCAGAAGCGCCCCCCCCCCTCTAAAGTTTCACAAAGGTTATTAAGAACATGGTTAACAAACGAGTCATTTAATTTTTTTTACGGGTCCTGCCCTGGGCTTGCGGCAGGTCGGAACTGCTCACCTTATCTTTCAGTTAAGCTGTGAATGTTCAGATCATTTAAAAGCTCTCAAGTTAAAAAAAAAAAAAACAAACAAACTATGCAGCGTGGTGTGATCAGCTTCTTTATGCCGCTACCTTCGTTGTTTGTCATTGCTTTAGAATGTACAGCAGAATTTCTTTGTGGCTTCTTCTCGGAACGGCTGGACGAGAATGAAGCACGTGCGGTATCTCACGGCGAAGGCAGGTGTAGTGTGCGAAGACGATCGAGTCCGCGGTCACATACGATTCCTCGGGTAGACGGCAGTACGGAACTCGAAACGATCTCGAGCCGGAGGTCTCACCTTCGCCGAGCCGCGAACATTTGCTTTCATCGATCGCCCACTTGCTGCCGTCGAGGATGATGGCGATGCAGGAGGAAGCGAGCACAATCTACGCCGGAAGCTTTTAAGGCGGGGAGATCAAAGGAGTCTTGTTTGGTAGGCCAACGCAGTGTTCGATGTCGACTCTGTCCAGGAGGATTTCGCAAAGAGAAAATAAATAAAGGATGAGCGGCGCCAGGAAGTCTCGAGAGCAACTCCTATATCCTCGCTATATAGTTCCCTCGCTATATAGTCCTCGCTATATAGTTCCCTGATGGCTAGCCATTCGCCTGAGCTGTCATGGCCAAACGTCGATGCTAGTGCGTAGTTAGCATTGGCCGTTTCCACATGGCCGTCGCGGGCAACGTCCAGAAGAGCCGGTCAGCGGAAAGGAGAGATTCTGGACCACTTGGAGTAAAGTTCAGCCTGTGAAAATGAAAATGAAAAAGTCCACAGCCTTCAGAAGCGGAAAATTTGTGCCCCGCTAACGTTTTGTAACCCAGCGGTCACATATGTGGCCAAAACATGTACTGCGTTTCGAAATCTTGTATCCGACGCGAAGCTCCCAAGTTATATCGTACTGAATCTACCAGCGCGAAAGACAGGGACGTGAAAGGAGACAAAACATGCGCTGACACGCAGGCGAAATTTATTGAAACGAATAGGAATTATGTAGACAAGCCAAGCAACACTACAAACCATACAATCACCGCAAAAGCATACAGCATAACGTGAGTCATTAATTGCCCCGAACGCTAGATAGCCCAACTCGCTGCATGTTAACGCGATGGACTACGGCGCGTTACTTCCTCTAATCTGAGAGTATTCTACCTTCTAATTATTGTAACCAAAATATTTCGTAAGAAATTCAGCTGTGTCGGCATAGCGCGTCAAACAATCATTTGGAAGACTGAATGTCCCGGCGGATTTTTTTGTCGTAACGTTTAAGGGCATTGCCAAAATACGTTCCGGGTAATTACATGATTGTTTATCGAGGCTCTCTTCATGCCACTGAGTTCAAACTGTCCAAGCTGCGAAAAAACACTCTGAACAGTAAATATTGTTTTGCTCCACAGTGCTATCTGCATTCGATATAATTACGTGAGTAGGCTTTATTTTATCTATCTTTTGTTTAGTTTGGTCTAAATGCAACGAAAAATTTCGTGGATCGCTGGAAATTAAACCAGCAAGGCTATGACTCAAATATTTATCTACAGCAAATGTCACTTTAGCTAGTAAATAACGCTTCAGCTCTGCGAACTGTGATGCCATTATTTTGTGCCTCTTTCTAAATATTTTGATTTTACGTTTAGCGTGAATGACATATATCTCTGGCAATCCAAGCATTTAAACGCCTATTTCGAAGCTGTCTCCAAGGGAACAAATTTTCAGTACCGAACTTAATAGCATCTCGAAAGTCCTGCCAACAACGGTCAACACTATCGTTAACAATACGCAGTCTGCTCTTGCACAACCTGTCGATTGAATGGGTTCGGAACCTTAGGAGACGCTCAAGTTTTGCCTTAAAGAGTTGAACGTGGCAGTTTTATCGGGTACCGTTCGCATCGCCAACTCAACATTCACACGATGGTTGAATTCCTAATTATCGTGCTCATAATTACTCATATGTGCATCAGAAGCCATCGCGGTGGCTCAGTGATTATGGTGCTCGGCTGCTGACCTGAAAGACGCGGGTTCGATCCCAGACACGGCGGTCGCATTTCGATGGAGGCGAAATGCTAGAGGCTCGTGTACTCTGCGATGTCAGTGCACGTTATAGAGCCCCACCCAGGTGGTCGAAATTTCCGGAGCGCTTCATTACGGCGTCCCTCATAGCCAGAGTCGCTTTATGACGTTAAACCCCCATAAACCAATCATGTACGTATCAGTGCATTAAGACAATTCACTAAGTCAAAGACCACAACGCATTAACTATAGGTCCACCTTTATTCAGTTTGAACCAAAAAACCTTTGCCGTGTATGGGTAGTGTGCCCGTCTCGCATTCCGAAGGTCCTGGGTGCGACTGCCACCAAAACCGAAATTCACTCAATGTTCTTTTCAACTAGTTTACCCTCATTTGGTTACAGGAGCCTGCCTCCCGGAGAAATTTGGCGCCAATCCGAATATTCTTTGACCTGCTCCTGAACTGAATTAATTGTTTGCATCCAGCGGGATTTTGCGCCCACGGCCATGGACGCCAACGGCTTTTCTGAAAAGGGGGGTAGCCTTAACGCTATTGCGTTAAAACAGGGGATAGATACGTCTTCCCCGCTTATTCGCGGCTGGCAGTTCAAACCGCTCTCTTCACCCCGTGATCGCGAGCGCTATAAAGCGCACAAGCCGACCACAGCGTGCCCTGCAATTGGGAACGAAGGAACAACACGTGCTGACGCAAAATGGCATTTATTGCTGCTGCAACAATAACGACGGTTAGCAACAAAATACGCTAAGGAATCGAGAACGTCCGACTCACCAGCAGGGTTACGAGCGAGTGTTCGCCCACGCTAGGTTATAGGGAAGACGCTCTGAGGCCGGACGGGATGAGCTCGGGGGCTGTTCCCGCAAGGCTTCGCCCCGCTGGCGGAAAGCGGAGCAACGCCGAAACGTCCATCTGTAGTGACTTTCCGAGGCCGAATAGGGTGAAGCCTGTTCGCCTAGAGACAGCAGCAGTCACGCCGTCCATGGCGCTAGTACTGCTGCGGCGCAGGCGCCCTCGTTTCATAGGGAGGACGCGATACTGCAGGTAATGGAAGCAAGGGCGTCCGCAGAATTTTTAGAGCGCAGCTCTTTGGCGTCCGTTCCTGGGTTTCGCGTCGTCGTCGGCGTCGGCCTCGTAACCAGCTCCGCCCCCAATGTCACGCTTTTCAATTGGTCGAAATGCTCGTGACGTCACAGTGCGCGAATTTCAAATGGGGCCAATTGTACTTTGGCTAGTAACCATGCAACCAATCAAAGGGATCGTATAGTGATGCTGCAACTAAGTTGGACTGAGTTTAGTTAATTGCTTAATTAATCAATTAGCCTAATTAATATAGGGGAGAATGAAGAGGTCAGAAGAAAAGAAAAGAAAGACGCGCGCCACAGCGACAACAGCGTCCGCGGAAGGAGACGCTGTTGAAAAAAAACAGATAAGTACGAAGCCGCGTTCCCTCCACCACCACGCACTTCCCCACTCAGTAAGACGTTGCTCGTTTCATATAGTTGTGTCGAACATCCTAGACAGTTCCAACAATTGACAGGTTAATGACAGAACGCGATGGATAGAAATACAATAATATAAATATGAAATAGCCTAATTAACCTTTCTAGTTAGACCGCATAAATCAATAAAACCGAGAACGAAATTGGTCGAGTTGGGGATTCGAACCAGGGTCTCCGGAGTGCGATACGAGCACGCTAGCCACTCCGTAATGCCAGCTGAATGGTTTGGAATGAACAAAGGCGCGTTTAGCTAATACGGCGTCTTCGTTCACTCCCATCTTCCCCCTTTCCCTTACGGCGAGGTGCAGGTGTCCACCAAGATATGCGAGAGAGATACATTTCCTTTCCTCAAAAAATAAATTTACCGTCCAGCAAGGCGTACAGCCGAATTGGCGATGGCGTTCTGTGGACTCCCTGGCAGCGTTGCAAGACGCTGTCGCGTTCCACTCTTACAGGCGAAGCTTAACATGTTAACCACACATCAGTAACACACGCAGACAGCCAATGGACGCGTCATTCGCTGGCAGCACTTGATTCATCATTCACAACCACATTCGTGACAGAATGCTGTACTAAGGCTTTCGCCTTGCACCACTTTAGTCGCCAAAGTGACTCCTAATTTTAGAGCGCAGCTCTTTGGCGTCCGTTCCTGGGTTTCGCGTCGTCGTCGGCGTCGGCCTCGTAACCAGCTCCGCCCCCCTTTCATCCCCCCAGCGCTAGCAGCGACCGACTGATAACGACCGACTGATACCGCTGGATGCCGCTGACGCCGCTAGAGAGTCAAGATAACGTGACTGCATAGAACACCGTCGCCGCCATGCAGAAAGAGGAGGAAAGGGTCCCCCCCCTGTTCTTGTGTGGCGGATAGGGTGCTCTTCAGTTGCCGACGCGCCGGTTATTTCACGTAGGCCCCGGCACGTCGACGAATACGTGACCACCTTCCCACGGCTAGACCTGGTTCTTAGCGCTGCGGAAGGGAGGGTATCATATTGTTTGTGTCGGCATCGGCGGCGTTGTCCCTGAAACCAACTCCGCAGCTGGGGTTGACTCACTATCGAAAAGGTGAAACAGCTTATTTGCTGCGCTCAAATTTCGCATTAGGAAGTAACGTAATCGTCGGTAATTTTTTTGCAGGGGGGGGGCCCCATTGGTTGTTGGCGCCGGAGGGGGGGGGGGGGGGGGTATGTTCGTAGCAAAAAGGCACTATTTGCGGAGTAAATTTATTTATTTATATATAAATAAAAATAAGTGAAATACACACATGAAATAAAAATTACAAACAGCAAATTAAAGCGTGGCTAGGAGAGATACATTGGAGTTTATCAACGAAGAAACAATTAAAATTAATAAAAAATGCAAAAAGATACTGTCACTTCGTGGAGAAAAGTGCTCAGTCTTGCTGCATACGGGTTCTCGACTCACCCGGATTGATGACCAGCACACAGCACAATATCGTCCCAAACACGCAACTACTGTCACTCAGTCAGTCTTCCTTGAACAGCAACTGTAGACGCCTCGGATTTTTCTGGGCGAATTGCGTGATTACACGGGTGATAAATTCATTTCTGTACTTCATTACACGCTCTCGGTGCACACTCATCACACACATTGATTGGAAAAACGGTTGAACGGGTATGTTGAAAACAAAAGATTACTATATATACAACGAAAACTTATTTACAAGATAAATGCACGCTCGCAGCTTCATACACCTCGCTCCATCTTGCTCGCGCATCCGCACAGTCGAGCAACCGCACACACACTGCTCGCCGCTCGTCGTTTTCTCGTCTGCTGTCTTGGTTGTTCTCAGCTTCGTTGACAACCGGCCACTAAAACACCGAAGCACACGTGCAAGGGTTTACTTCCGCGCGACTTCCAAGGGGAAGGGACACTCGCCACTCCGGTCGGAAAATTTGTTTTGTGTGTTTTTATGGGGTTCAGTGCCCCAAAACGACTCAGGCTATGAGGGACAAAGTAGTACGGAGTTCCGGATAATGTCGACCACCTGGGTCTCTTTACCATGCACTGACATCGCACAGTACACGGGCGCTGTTGTGGTTTGAGGCCCAGCCAGAGGTGACAGGCGAGCCAGGCAGGCGCCATCGGGCTGCGTTGACCAAAGACGCTGGTTTTGGGAGAAGGCGCAAGGAATGTGGGGGCGCCTCTGGAGACTGCGTCGCCGTGAACAAAAGCAGCTAATCCCCTTTGCCGAAGATTCTGAATGCGGCGCTTCTACCGAACTGCGCTCTCCCGCGGATCGGAGGAGACAGCGAGCGGCGGCGGCGCCAACTCATCGCCCGCTTGCCCCTGAGCAGCCCGACCAAGCGGGGGTGGACACGGCTAATTTGTCCTTCCCTCCTGAAGATGCCCTGTGCACTGTCTGCCTCCGTGTCGCTATCTCTCTAGAGATCAAAGAAACAGACACCCATCTCAAGACGGCTCGAAACACATGCTCGCCGGTGCCGCTGTATGTCTGCAACAGGTCGCCCTTCAACAGAGCTAACGATGGCGTGGTTTGAAAACGGCGTAAAGACGCGTGCCCGGACGCTGCATTTCGCAGATGTGACCCAAAGCGTGGAAGCGGGGCTGCTTTTACCCTTTTGGCTGAGCGCACCACCGCCCCTGGCGTGCGGCCATCACTCATGCTTCGAGTGAGTGATTTTCCAGGGGGGTGCAGCCGCCCCCCCTTGCCCCCCCCTCCGGACGCCCATGGCGTCCCTCATAGCCGGAGTCGCTTGGGGACGTTAAGCACTATAAAATCGATTCCATCACTTCGACGAACATTAAAAGTGCGATGGCCGGCTGCATCAAAAAAAAAAAATATGACAACGTATGCTTCACTTAGTATTATGTTTTCGTTGCGAAATTATTCGGGGTTGGGCGATGAGGTCCTGTAGTAGTTGCCAGTTAATGCGGGAGGTCTAAATGACTCCATTCGAATTGAGCCGGAGCCAAGGCACTCCTAGAAAGGTTGCACGGTTCTGTTGTACAAGATAATGCAGTTGCACGCGCGATGAAATTTTAATTTTTTTGAATCCGCTGTTGTTCCCTCACTGTGCTTATCCACGCATAAGAAATTTGCTTTCTCGAGAAAGAAAAGAGCTTATAGTCCTTTCTTGCATTGCAAATATTACAGCACTTATTTGTAATTTATGCAGATTCATAGCCGCGAACTGTCAAGCGTGGTAGTGATAGAGAAAGAAGTTTGATTTTATCAGAATTTCTCCTCGTATGCAAGTTGAGCAGACATGACATGAGATTTTTAAAAATATTTTATGGCAACATTTCGACTTCTTCCAGCGTCATTATCGTAATAACATCAGAAAAGAGTATGTTATGTGCACCCGACGTTCTGACGTCGGATAATGCTGCCTGTATGACCATCCATATGCAACTGCAAAAATGATCGCGTTGACTGTAACTATATGGCGAACACTCTCTCAGTGCTCTCAGAGTGAACACTCTCTCAAGCTCTCCAATTACATTTGAAACCTATGCAAATAAACCCTTTTTTATTCACGGCAGCACGCCTTTTAGCATAGATATATTCTTCTGTTTGCCTACGGTCATATTTTATATGGTGGTGTAAAGGGATGGAAACGTAGCCACAAAAAACTTCATCACGCTCTTCCCGCGCACATTGGTTCAGCAGCAGCAGGTGGTCAGAAAACTAAGTTGTACACCGAAAGCGCAGAGCAGTGTAGCCCTTTTTAGGCAAAAAAAAAAAAAACGCTGTATCTGCCTCTTTGAAAGCATTCCTAGTACCCTCCGGGCTCGCTCCTGTCGATGCACCAACCGGTAAAAATGAATGTGCCATGCACCAGCCTTCACCTACCTGTCATCAGAAGGCCACGGCGAAAGCAAATTCAAATACAGAACAGAGGGGGGTGATCAGCGTAAAAGCGAAATGTGCAACCAGTACTGCTAACGAAGATTTGTCGTATCAGATCGTAAGATCGGCTGTGCATTTTTTTTTTATTTCTTCGCCTTCCCTCACCAACTTGTCATGTCCAACCTCCGGGAGTGGCACGCCTAACGAGTGCTTGAAACCAGTATCGGTTCTAGGCAGCTGCCCCACTCACGCGTATCATCTGTGGCAGGTCCCCATCAAGCGTGCAATTTGTTCAACAGACGTTTCTGTAAAGTATGCTGATCGGCTTGTCTGCAAGCTTCGTTTTCATCGTTGGCGCTGTCATCTTGTAACAGCATATACACTCCTGGACCTCACAACTTCGTCGGATTGGACGGCTGTAACTAGACGGGATTTCTGAAACACCGTCGTGTACACGAGATGACCCTAAACGCCCGGTGGCCACTTCTCTGAAAACCTTTGTGCGTTGCTCCGCATGCGTATTCTTTCAGTCACCATGGCTGCGAGTGCAGAGCAAATTGCACCGATACCGCACGCCATCAACCGGCAGTGCTTGGGAAACCACAGCAGCCAGTAATGATGAATATTTGCCAACAAAAATTGACAAAGAAATCTTTCCGGTTCCTTTTTGTTCTTGTTCCAAATCTTCTTGTTCCGGATTTTTCAGCACATGCGAGGGAGGCTACGAACGTGTGCTCGAACACAACAGAGAACTCATCACAAAGAAAGACATTCTGAGCCTTACAAAAGCATAAAAAGCTGTAAATTTTGCAAGAAGTATCTGGTCATCTCATGAGGAAGTGCGTTCATAAGCGGATAAAATATATCTCTCCTACGACATCTTTTGAATCAATCTGCTTTCCTTCTTGTGTTTCGCTGCGTACGGACATAGAACGGTGACCTAGTCGTTTGAGCATCCGCCTCGCATGCGGCAGGTGCGGGGTTCCATCCCCAGTGCCGCCGGGTACCCACCGGTGATACAATGGGTAAAAGTTTTCCCCTGCCTTGTGCTCGGTTTATTCAGTGCGAAATGGTTGGGAAATGGGTCTTTGACCGCACCTTGAGTAGAAGAAACAACCTTGTGCCATGGCGCTCTGTGGCCACAGGTGACCTTGCGCCATAAAAAGTCATCATCATCATCAGCACCAGCAATCGCCTCGACGGACGTGGTTGCTGCGACGCGCCGATTTTTTCAGTCTATTTTCTGGCCCCTAATTCTATCAAGCCCCTTCGGTCTGCACGCCGTAGTGGTCGTGGCGCAGTTGGCGATACTTGTCATTGTCTCGCGGAGCGGACAGACGGACGAATGGAAAAAATTCTGCGGACCAAGAGAGGGGAAAATGTATACCCGTTAAATGCATTCCAACATGAAAACCCAGGATCACCTGTTGGGGACACGTTTCAACCGTTAATAGAAGGTCAACAGGTCATTGGAAACGACACTGCCATCCTCAGAAGCCGCGTTGAAACTACCGAAAAGGCTGTTAACAGTTTTGACAAAATATTCAGCATCTTAGAAAGGAACATAAAGGACATTCAAACAAAGACCACCGTAGCCGACGTTTTGAGCGCATCTGTAACTAAGATGGAAAACTCTTTAATTTAAGTACGAGCATTCAAAGCTAGCTGACTTGGAAGATCGCAGCCGGCGGACGGATCGTATTTTCAGAATTCCTGACATCCCTAACGAGTAAGAGTGTCTTCTATGTACGAAAGTTATTAAACAAGTGGTTGAACAAATACTAGGAGCGAGCAGTTCATCTGTACCTCGGATACATTGCCTAGGAAAGCCTGCTCCGAATAGAATAATTATATTTTTTTCAGGATTATACGAAAAGCGAACGGTCCTTCATAATGCTCGGAAGTTGAAATGAACTGGAATTTATCTGCAGAACGACCACTGCACCGTGTGGGGACTCACCCTGCTCCATCGCCTTGGGTTCGTTTCCCTGCAGTATCCGCGACATTGCAACTAGCGTGGATAGCACAAGGACAGCGACAAAAGGAACCGACGGGACACGTTCCTTTTGTCGCTGTCCTTGTGCTATCCACGCTAGTTGCAATGTCGCAGTCACTAACGAATTCACACCAACTAGCCCAACTGTCTTCCATTCATGGGCGTCCGGAGGGGGGGGCAAGGGGGGGCGGCTGCACCCCCCTGGAAAATCACTCACTCGAACCGTGAGTGATGGCCGCACGCCAGGGTCGGTGGTGCGCTCAGCCAAAAGGGTGAAAGCAGCCCCGCTTCCACGCTTTGGGTCACATCTGCGAAATGCCGCGTCCGGGCGCGCGTCGTTCCGTCGTTTTCAAACCACGCCATCGTTAGCTCTACTAAAGGGCGACCTGTTGCACACATACAGCGGCACCGGCGAGCATGTGTTTCGAGCCGTCTTGAGATGGGTGTCTGTTTCTTTGATCTCTAGAGAGAAAGCGACATGGAGGCAGACAGTGCACAGGGCATCTTGTTTTCGCCTTCGTACGCCGGCCACCGATGAATTCTTCAGGAGGGAAGGACAAATCAGCCGTGTCCACCCCCACTTGGTGCTCAGTGGCAAGCGGGCGATCAGACGGCGCCGCCGCCGCTCGATGTCTCCTCCGATCCTCGGGAGAGCGCAGTTCGGAAGAAGCGCCGCTTTCAGAATCTTCGGCAAAGGGGATTAGCTGCTTTTGTTCACGGCGACGCAGTCTCCACAGGCGCCCCACACCAGCGTTCCTTACGTCTTCTCCGAAAACCAGCGCCTTTGGTCAACGCAGCCCGATGGCGCCTGCCTGGCTCGCCTGTCCCCTCTGGCTGGGCCTCAAATCACAACAGCACCCATGTACTGTGCGATGTCAGTGCATGGTAAACAGACCCAGGTGGTCGACATTATCCGGAACTCTGTACTACTCCGTCCCTCATAGCCTGAGTTGTTTTGGGGCTCTGAACCACATAAAAACACAAAAACAAATTTTCCGACCGGAGTGGCGAGTGTCCCTTCCCCTCGGAAGTCGCGCGGCGTTCCTTTCACCCCAGAGAACGCATTCGGGGATATTGCGGCAAGTAAGCCCTTGCACGTGTGCACGCCTCTGTATGTGTGCTTCGGTGTTTTTAGTGGCCGGTTGTCAACGAAGCTGAGAACAACCAAGACAGCGGACGAGAACACGACGAGCGGCGAGCAGTGTGTGTGCGGTTGCTCGACTGTGCGGATGCGCGAGCAAGATGGAGCGAGGTGTATGAAGCTGCGAGCGTGCATTTATCTTGTAAATAAGTTTTCGTTGTATATACTATAGTCATCTTTTGTTTTCGACGTACGCGTTCAACCGTTTTTCCAATCAATATGTATGATGAGTGTGCACCGAGAGGCGCCTACAGTTGCTGTTCAAGGAAGACTGACTGAGTGAGTGAGTGACTGTAGTTGCGTGTTTGTGAACATATTGTGCTGTGTGCTGGTCATCAATCCGGGTGAGTCGAGAACCCGTATGCAGCAAGACTGAGCACACTTCTCCACGAAGTGATAGTATCTTTTTGCATTTTTTATTGGTTTTAATGGTTTCTTCGTTGATAAGCTCCAATGTATCTCTCCTAGCCGCGCTTTAATTTGCTGTTTGTAATTTTTCTTTCATGTGTGTATTTTACTTATTTTTTATTTATATATAAATAAATAAATTCACTCCGCAAATAGTGCCTTTTTGCTACGAATATACCCCCCCCCCCCCCCTCCGGCGCCAACAACCAATGGGCCCCCCCCCTGCAAAAAATTCTGCGGACGCCCTTGCGCACACACAAAGCGCAGAACTTCTGACTGACTTCATTTTGTGAAAATAGGGCGCTTATATAAAGGCCGGCAAAGGCTATAAAGGTTATTAAGATTGATAGCCTTTATAAGTGCTCTGATTTCTCAAAATAAAGTCAATTGAAAGTTCTGCACTTTGTGTGTACGTCTTTGTGCGTCTTCTTGTCCCGTCGTCTTCGCGCAGTTTTTTTGCACTCAAAATTCAAGCTTTTTTCCAGCATCCATATGTAGTTCCAGCATCAAGCTTGCACTGCGCACTACAAAATAAACCTGATAAAGCCTGCGAGCTTGATGTTGGCGCTAATCGTTCCTGATCCGCGTAAATGAAAAGAAAGAATAATAATGCAATACTCTTTATTGGGCTCAGTAAAACAACACTTAAAAAAAACCTGCACGAGCGGCATCTCAGCTGGATGCACCGAATGGAGTAGCAGAGTAGAAAAAGAGCGTACCTTAAAAAATCGTAAAAGCAGCATCTAACGTGAATGAATGGTAGCGGACAAAAAAAAAAAAGCAGCATTGTGACACAAGCAGCCAAAATCCCCTTCGGAACGTCATAAGGCGTGCTATAGGTGGTATGCACTGGCGCACAGCCTCGCCGCTGCGCTGCGGTGCGCTGCCGCCGGCCGCCATGATTGAGGTGCACGTAGCAGACGAACTCCTGCTGCGCAAGCATGTTTTCTTCGCGTGTCGCATTCAGACTGCCGTTTGGAATCAACGTGCATCGGAGATTCGGCCGGTAGTCTATGGGCGCTATGGCCGCACGCAGCTACGTGTTCAACGAACGCCACTTCGATTGGCCAGCTGCGCTTAGTCACTGCTCGAGCCAGCCGAGAAAACGACGAAGGTTGGTCGCGGGTTTGATTCCCCTCGATTCTGGGATAGAAGCTCGCATAGCGGTCAATGCCAGCAGCGCTTCCATGAAACTAGAGAGCCGCATTCAGTTGAGACACATTCGCGGGGAAGTGATCGGTGATCCGGCTTCTCGCTCTACGGCGTCTGCGGTGCATGAGCACACTGGGTAAATATCGGAGAACTGGCGCCGATTATGTCTTGTATGGGAGTCCTCTGCACGCAACGCATACTCGTGACCGGACTTGGGAAGCCTTGTTACCACTCCGGAGCAGTCGTTCTTTTGCATAAAGATGGTCGTAGATTGTCACAACGGCCGCTCATAAGGCAGCAAAGTGGGCAATATATAGGTAGTTGTTCACCTTTGCTCTGTGCGCTCAGTGTTGACAAAATTCGACACGAGAGTACCTG
Source organism: Amblyomma mixtum (assembly GCF_055824585.1). Lineage (NCBI taxonomy): Eukaryota > Metazoa > Arthropoda > Arachnida > Ixodida > Ixodidae > Amblyomma > Amblyomma mixtum. Next base: position 51,808,089 of record NC_143014.1, read on the forward strand.
CTAGCTGACACTTGATAATCCGCGCTTCGTCACTGTCGTGTTTCTATTTCGTTCTGACAACTGACAACACAGCGCACGGTGCAAAAATTGGTGTGCTGTTTTCGTAGGGATCGAGGTTGCCGCGCCCGAAAGACTTTGATTTGAGCTAGTTGGTTGTAGCATGACATGGTTTACGCAAAAAGCGTACTGGTGCTAAAAGACGGAGACAACACACACAAGACAGAGGGGCCATATCTGCATAAGCAAGCCATCTGTGTCGCTGTCAGATGGAGAGATTAGCTTTCTTCGTGGGTCTTTGTCTGCGTTATAATCATTGCTTTTGTCCTTTTGGCCCGTGTGTCTTTGTTAAATCACCCTGTATCTGTTTTGCTTTTATCTTTTTGTCTGCTCGTGTGGTTATTAAGCGGTTTTTTCAATAAATAAACTTAGTTGGAAGTTGGCGCCAGTCCTGTCCTGTGTGTGTTGTCTCCGTCTTTTAGCGCCAATACTCTTTTTCCGTAAACCATGTCTTGCCGCACCAGCTCTCGAGCTTATCACCTTATCACGCAAGCGCAGAGTTCACATCGTCCACGATAAAAAGACGCCGCTTAGGTGGCCACCACTCCACCGAAAAACGAAGCACATGCCCCAAGAATTCATTTCAAGATCAAAGAAAGCATGAGGTTACATCCTTTCATTCAACATTTAAGCAAACTTTGGTGGCCATCCTGCGCTTGTTTAGGATGCACTCCGTCCAGAAATTTCGCAGGTCAACCGAAGATTAAGATCCGAAGCATCATATCAAGGTCAGGTATGTAGTACACTTCGAAAAATCGCCGCCGCGGTGGCTCAGCGGTTATGGTGCTCGGCTGCTGACCCAAAAGACGCGGGTTCGATCCCGGCCGCGGCGGCTGGAATTTCTTTGGAGGAGAAATTCTAGAGGCCCGTGTACTGTGCGATGTCAGTGCACGTTAAAGAACCCCAGGTGGTCGAAATTTCCGGAGCCCTCCACTACGGCGTCTCTCATAGCCTTAGTCGCTTTGGGACGTTAAACCCCATAAACCAAACCAAACCAAACACTTCGAAAATCAGCGGCTCTGCGCAGATACGTAGTCCCCAGTTATGCAAGGAGCACCGCATACGCGCACCAACTATCGATTGGCGCCGGGTCACCGATATCTTCCCCGCGAATCTGCCTGAACTACATGCGGTTCTGCGGTTTCACGGAAGCGTTGCTGCCAATGACCGCTATCCCAGCTTCTATCTCAGAATCGAGGGGAACCAAACTCGCGACAACCTTTCGTCGCTGCGCCTGTTTCCTCGACAGGCTCGAGCAGCGCTAACAAGCGCAGTTGCCCAATCGAAGTGGCGTTCGTTTACGACGTAGTTACGTGCGGCCATCACGCCCATAGACTACCGGCCGAATCTCCGATGCACGCTGATTCCAAACGGCAGTCTGAATGCGACACGCGAAGAAAGCATGCTTGCGCAGCAGGAGTTCGTCTGCTACGTGCACCGCAATCATGGCTCCCGGCTGCGGTAGGGGGCCTCGATGGCTGGCACCCTAGGCGGCGGCGCGGCTGTCCGCCAGTGCATACTACCTATACCTTTACCCCAGACACACTGAAACTTGTCTGACTGTGTTTGTAACGTCGCCAGGCAAGCGGAACAAAAGACTTTCCCGACTCCTTGCCCAGGCTGCGTGACGCACCGATGATTTCTTCATGCCGCGATAGCTTCTCTATTAGCCGCGAGGTTCTTGGCGAACAGGCTACAACACAAATCAGGACCGTTAAGTGGAAGGCGTGCAAGGAAATGTGTTGATGATATTTTGATGCAGATATTGGATGCGCTCTCTGCTTGGTGTTCCAAGAAGGCGGCTCCGGTTGTATACCGCAAAGTAGTTAACGTTTTCAGCCCAGCCCCGGTACAATGCAAATAAAAAATGCGCGCTTTCTGTACCTACAGAAATTTAGATAGGCGTGAGGAGTCAACATAGCAAGAGCGAAAGTGCTTCTGTACTTGATAAAGTAAAGAAAGAAATCCATATCCATGCTAGCTACCCTACCCATGCCGACGAAGAAAGCTTCCTTCCATTCGTTTCCGCTGCCCGGTGATTCTGACCACTCGCTACGCGAGATTCATGGAGGAAGGAAGGCTTAAGTCCTCGCTCTCCGAGCTGGATGACGAAAAGTGTGCCAGAAGTCACGTGTTTTCGAAAAGACTACTGAGAGTCTGTGGCCGATGGCGCAGCCAATAGCAGCGCCATCGACCAATAGCCAATAGTTGGGCACAACGGCGTCGTCTGCATTACCGGCGCTTCCGTCAGTTGCCGGCGTCCCGGCGGGGCGCAAGATTTTTTGTTGCGCATGCGCAAGCGTGCTGAGACGGCAGTTAACTAGCGAGGAGGATCCCTCAGGTCCGGCTGGAAAAAATGTGACATGACGGCATCTCCTAAATTTTTTCTTCCTCCACGTGTGACAGTCTTCAGCTCGGCTCACGCGCCAGCCACCGACCCAGCGCGGGCTGCGCACGCGGAGCTAAACGTACGGAATGAGTTCCCGGCCAAAAAAGCGTCTACAATTCGGTTGCAAGACGGCAAACATAAAACACTCCTTTCAGTGCACATTTCTTCAAACTTTTTTTTTTTAAGACCACTTAAATTTGTGCTTCTCTAGACCTCTTGAAAGGGTAAATTGGGTAAAAATCCGTTTTATTCGATGTATGCCTCGCGAAGATAATTTCGAGATGTTTGCTACCTGGGACCTGCTCGTTTTATTCAACCAGGCGCAAGATTTAGTGAGCGCTTGATCTGCGCTCTTCAATGAATGATTATCTCTCTCTTTCTCGAAGCCGTCTGTGTTTTTAGTTTTTTCACTTTCTTCCACACTATTATGGCAGTGACTGATCCTTGTGCACCTTGTACTAGGGCATACGCCTCGTATTTGGGAGGTGCGGGGTTCGGTCCCCGGTGCCGCCGGGTACCAACCGGTTTTCTAATGGATACAAGGTTCCCCCCGGCCTGGTGCTTGCCTTTTGAGGGGTGAAATGCTTGGGTGAAAAGGGTCCTGTACCAGACGTTTCCGTTTTTGTTTGCGTGTCGCATGGCATGGAAACGAAAGGCACAGAGCTTTCTCGGAAACTTCGCAGCCAAAGAAAAGTTCGCCTTGGACCGAAGATTGAACTGGGTCCACTCTCTGTCCGTGCCACCCGCGATACATCAATGGTGCGGGCGAAGTTCTTTTTTCTTAATAATTTAAAATGGCTGAAACTATATCCTCTCTGTCCGGGCCTTATTTCTTTTTCCAGCCCATTCTACTGTTTGTCCGCGCCAGTCCCCCTTCTAATGTTTCACTTATAGAATGTGAAGGGGCATATGTGGACAACGCACGGAATTATTAATGTCAGTGTCTTTTGACTTACTTGCTGTTCGCGCAGGTGCCTTTGCTAGTGTGGTCATTTAGTTCTGTCCTCATTATCATCATCATAATTTATAAACTCTTAAGGGTCCCGTGGGGACATTACATAAGAGGGGGGGAGGGTAATTAAGTGTCTGACGGTCATACAAAAGAAAAGGCAGAAAAAAAAGAGAAAACGAGGCAAATCAAAACAATAACAAATTAATATAGTCAATCAAAAGACAACGTGAAAAAGAAGCATACAGAAACAGTGCACATATAAAGGGAATATATACAGTGTGTATATATTCCCTGTGTTTTTTTAAAAATAAAAGTAGCTGCGAGTCGGCGCTTGGCCTGTTTCTGACGTATTTAGGTTGGTTGGTTTATGGGGTTTAACGTCCCAAAGCGACAAAGGCTATGAGAGACGCCGTAGTGGAGGGCTCCGGGAATTTCGACCACCTGGGGTTCTTTAACGTGCACTGACATCGCACAGTACACGGGCCTCTAGAATTTCTCCTCCAAAGAAATTCTAGCCGCCGCGGCCGGGATCGAACCCGCGTCCTTTGGGTCAGCAGCCGAGCACCATAACCGCTGAGCCACCGCGGCGGCCCTTACGTATTTAGTCCGTGTTTTTGTTGTGCGCAGTAATGGTTTATTCAGTCATGAGCTCATCACTTTTCGGAACATAGTCCACCAGTGGCGACTCCCTTCCGGCGCAGGTACACTAGTCTTTGCATGCCGTGTTGGGAGAATCTGTTCCATTATGTTCTTATCATTTATGTACCGAATGAATCGAGAAAACATGGTCGAGCACAGCGCACAAACAGCGTAAATGGTGCATGGTGGCGAGTGGAGAGTGAGGTGGAAATCACGGGCCGGAAGTGTGTCTTGATTGGCCAATTTCCGGCACCTCCTGATGGTCGCTTCCGGTAGTGGTGGACGCCGATATTCTTTTTGGTGCAAACTGTTCGCCGACTGTTCGTCGCATGCGTTCTACAGTAGGGTACGCTCTAAACAGGAAAGAGTAAAATGGGGAGTAAGTTTTCCTGTAGTGCACTCCGTTTTATAGAAGGGAGCGCGATAGAGGACAGCCTACTGCCTTTTTACTCCCATATATGCGCATTCGTGTTTAGAATGCACAAGTCAAGAAGGCAGCGGCAAATAACCCTCAAAAGAGGCCCTCCAGCCGATGGTGTCGACACATCGTCATGACGTCGCGGTTAATACCATTTCACGGAGGCACTTTCCAGTCACCTACGATTTCACATACCCGCACACAACTTATGGCAATGCAGCAGAGGCTATGCAGGAAAGGGAAAGGTACGGCCCTTTGTTCCTGTGCCGTGGGGAGTCAACGCTGCCACAGCTTGTGCGCCTGTTGTCCATGCCCAAAAAAGTAGTTTGTCATACAACCAAAGTGAACACGGGCATATTTCGTTGCGACAAATCTCACGTAGCGTGACTGGCAACCTCCCGCACTTCTTTATGCCTCTTGCCATGTTTTCGTCCTTCGACTCATTGAGGCTTCGAGAAGTACAAGAATGACACGTGGCGGTATAAAACGCGGCTGGTAAAGCGAAACGCTCTGGACTCCGTCCGCACCTAAAAAGCAGCCATATGTCATAGCATATGAAAACTACAAGAGAGGTTCTGCGTTGCACAAAAAAGCAGTACAACACTACTGTCATATGTGTGTAGTTGGGGTGACCCCCAACCTTTCGCTATCTAGAGGAGTCTGTCAGTCTGTGTTCTTGCGCATAACCCAGCTACATTCTTGGCTTTCACGATCGCTCACTGCTTATATAGTTTTCTCTGGACACTTGACAACCTACGTGATCGATATAAAACGAATAATTGCGCAAAACCAATAAACGTCCATTTGGGCTTTGACAATATATGTTTCTTCTTGATTAAAAATGATACCCTGAACGACTACAAGCAGATTATAACCTCACACTCCGAAAAATTACATCGCTCAAGAACCAGTCTGTTCCCACTTTCCTGCACATAATTACAGCCAAAATGTTCGCCTTTTCCTTGCCACTCATAAAGCACTAGGGCTCCTTCAAAGCAATCAGGAGCAGCTGGGTGAGCTCGTTTGGCAACGTGTTTGTTGCAGCGAGAAGCATGTCTGTTAACGGACCTGTGATGTCACCGAAAAACCCCAGCTCATGATTGACCACCATCAACGCTCTCTCCACGCACTGAAATGTAGGAAAAAGATAGTATTAATCATCGTAAATAATAGAGCGATTTGGCTTTCCAAACTAACGGAGCTACTGTCGTTTTGGACAGGCTAAGTAGCCAAATATTATACCGTTTTCTTTCCCGGCACCTTCGCCATCTTTAAAGACACTTTGCACAATAACGGAGCGCCCCACGCTCGCCTCTGGCTTGTACGTAACTTACACCTGAAGCACGTAGCTTACATCTGAAGCCACGTCAGTGCGGCAGCCTCAGCCCAGATTCTTCGTCTGTCTTCGACCGAAAACAGGGGTACAGTGGGAACATAAGCCGGCATATCGCAGTATACACTAGTTAAATACACTTTTTATGCAGTCCTTTCGAAAAGACGCCACTTAAAAGTGCAGTGAAGAGGAATCTGAACCCGTCTTTTTGTCGCGGTAACTCAATCCACACGTTCCGAGCATTCTTAGAAACTTCGATTTATTGCCCTGTGTGGCCGATTTCAGTAATTAAATCGGATTAACGTCCGGCTCCCACTTTTTTTTTTTTTAATTCTCCCCGTACGGTGGGCGGAGTCGACCAACGCGTGGAGTGCCTTTCAGCCAGCTCCGTGGAGGCTTGCCGCTCTGCCATTGGTGGAGTAGTACGTAGTAATCCGTAGTAGCAAATAGTCCGCGCATATTTTTATTTATGCGGGCTAATTTTGCGGCTATATTATCTGCGAATGAAACTATTTATTCATGGAAACCTAAAAAACAAAATAAAGCGAAAGCAAAGCCTCCACGGAGCTGGCTGAAAGGCACTTCACGCGTTGGTCGACTGATTGTAAAACATTTATTCGCCGGAAAGAGCTTGGTAAGAGGTCGCGTTAAGTGGTCGAGAGTACGTAGCCCTCGACGACTTTGTCAGCCCACTCCACCGTCAAAACTTGCGTTCTGGGGTTAGAGCTAGCCAGCACGGTCTCCCACCGCTCGAGAGAAGGAGCGGTCGACTCCGCCCACCGTACGGGGAGAATAAAAAAAAAAGGCGTGAGCCGGACGTTAATCCGATTTAATTAGGGAAATCGGCCACACAGGGCAATAAGTCGAAGTTTCTAAGAATGCTCGGAACGTGTAGATCGAGTTTCCGCGGCAAAAAGAGGAGTTCAGATTCCTCTTCACTGCACCATTAAATCAAGCTTCACGCGTCTTGGCGGTACGTTAATTTTTGTGAGGTATGCACTTTTCGGCGATTTCATAGTCTTGCACAATTAAGTAGAGAGAGAGAGAGAGAAGAAACTTTTATTGTTCACTGGTGTGGGTTACAAGGCCGGGCCAGCCAGACATGGCCCCACTGCGCTAGATGTCTTGCAGTCCATGACGCTGCAGCACATCCGCGGCCCGCGTGGTGGCGGTCTTCTGCCGGTGCGGGTCCGTCGCGCGCAGTGAGGCCTCCCATTCCTCCCAGGTGGAGAGCTCCGAGCCCGGCGGGGGAGTATCAGCCTGACACTCCATGAGGATGTGTGTTAGGGTAGCGGCGGGGTGGGAGCACAAGGAACAGGATGAGGTGAAGGCACCCAGGTGGATGCGGAATAGTAGGTGGTGGGGAGTGTTCGGGTCTGCAGGCGGCGCCACAGGAAGTGGTGGTGGTTGATAAGGGATGGGCGGGGTGGGGAATAGAGCTGACGTTCGGCCCGATAGGCCTGCGTCAGCTCGCTGAAGGTATGAATGCGCTCTCTCGAGTCGTCCAGGCTCGAGTCCGCCACCGCCCGGTTTATTCGTCCTCGGGCGTGGACATTGGCGCCCTCGTTACCATTGTTTCGCGAGTGCGCCAGCACCCAGATCAGCTCCACCAGGCGGGGTAGTGTAGCAGGAAGGGACTGTAAGACGGAGTAGGTGGACTCGTGGATTCTGCCTCTAGCAAAACTTAGTAATGTGGTTTTAGATTCAGAGAGAATGTACCGGGCTTCAGTGTGGGCAATGGCAGCGGCTATTGCAGCCTCCTCTGCCGACTCTGGGGTGGATGTGGGTGGGAGGGGGCGGAGATGAGTGCGCAGACCGTGGGGTCCACAACCGCCACAGGAAGGGTGCGGGGTTTAGGGAGTACGATTAGGAGTTCGGATTCTGTTGGGGAGCAAGTGAGGCCTATAGTGCGAGCGTACTGTTGTGTGTGTATGGCGGCCTGTTGGAGAGTGTGTTCTATGTGCCCATCGTTGCCTGTCGTAGTCCACAGGGTGATGTCGTCGGCATATAGAGTGTGTCAAAGGTGCGGGATGCGGTTGAGAGAAGCAGCTAGGGGGATGAGGGCGGCGTTGAATCGGAATGGTTATAGTACCAAGCCTTGTGGGGTGTCCACCCCTCGAAAGGTGAACGAGGAGGAGCAGTGCGGACCTATGTGAACCTCCGCGGTGCGGTTGGTGAGGAAGGCGCGGATGTAAGAATACATTTTATGTCCAATGTTTAATGGGCAAAGTGCGGTTAGGGTGTGGTGGATCTTGTCAAAGGCCTTTAAGAGGTCAAATGTGAGTATGGCTTTAGTGTGGGCTGGGATAGTGGGGTCGAGGACGTCGTGCGTTAGTTTCAGCATCGCGTCCTGTGCGGATAGGTGGGGACGAAAACCAACCATGCTGTGTGGGTATAGGTTGCGCTCGGCCATGTGATTTGTAAGTCGGTTGAGTGCTATGTGTTCCAGAAGTTTTCCTAGACGAGAGGTGAGGGAGATGGGCCTGAGGTTTCCTATTGAAACAGGTTTATTGGGTTTGGGGATGAAAATAATCTTACCGTGCCGCCATGCTTGGGGGAGGGTGCCTGTCTACCAGCATTCATTGAAATAATCCGTGATCTGGGTGAGTAACACGTCGTCTATGTTGCTTATCATTCTGTTAGTGATTTTTGCCGGCCCCCGGTGCCGAGGAGGTACGCAGTGATTGTATGGCGGAGAGGACCTCCTGTTCTGTTATGTCTGCATCGAGGTCTCGGTTATGTTTACCTGCATATGCTGGGAGGGAGGTGTTAGTGCCCGCTGCAGCTTCAGTCAGTTTGCAGACAGGCCCGCTTCAAGGAGTGAGTACCGCTTCTGCAAGTACCTGTCCGCTGCAGTATCTAGCGTCAACAACTTGAATATATCACCCTCACCCGCCTAACTATGTGCATTTCAGGACGAAGGCCTCACCAATATCACTCCAGTTAACCCTATCCTGTACCATCTGCGACCACCTCATCCCCGCGAACATCCTAATCTCATCCGCCTACCTGATTTTTTGTCACTCTCTGCTGCGTTTACCTTCTCTTCTCTTGGAAACCATTCCGTTAACAAGGGCCCATAGGTGAACCAGTCTTCGCACTGCATTCCCTGGCTATGCCCATTTATACTTCTTGGTTTGAACTAGAATATATTTTGTCTCGCGTTTATTCCCTGACCCATTCTGCTGTCTTCCTTTATAGTATATAGGTACACATATTATTTCCTTTCTACATCTCGATGCTCTGCCCCGACTTAATTTTAGGCCTTTTTGTTAGACTCCAAGTTCCCGCCACACAGGTTCCGCTCCACCTTCTTATTGAGGGATATTAGTAAACCGTCATCCATGATCTGATAATGCTTGCCAAATGCACTCCACCTCAGTCTTATCCTCCTATAAAGTTATTTCACTGCCGTGGTGCAGGTCAGCTGCTACTGCTTGCCCTAAGTAAATGTATTTTCGGCAACTTCCATTGCTTCCCAGTGCACTTATGATGCTAATTGACGTGTCTATGGACTTCTTGAGTAAGTAAGTCATTAAAAAAAAAATTTAATTCAGCGTCGAAAGCCACCATTTCCTCTGAAACTGCGTGAGAACTCCACAGAACCGGACTGCTTGTCAAGGAGTGTGCGAGAATGATTTGAGAAAGCGTGGTTGCATTTATAAAATTTGAAACCTCCCGGTGAAGGCGACGACAGAGAAAGAAAAAATGCATACGCACCAACTGGCTCTGCTTCCCGTCCTTTTGCAAATATGATAGGTTTGGCGGTTCAAAACGAAGCTTTCATACTTATAGGATGACCTTAAACAAAGGTCGGTTATCAGCGGTTGTTCGCACGAAATGGTGCGCACCCGTCGCTGCGGCGTTTGTTAATCCGTGCAATGGTAAACTACAAGTGGATACGCCAATGGAAGCGTGAACTGCGCAAGCCAGTGCAGAATACAGCTGATATCTTCCCTGGCTGGGCCATCTCCGTGCCGACCTACCCTTTAAACACTTGGCTGTCACAGCGCTTCGGCGGTGCTGAACTGGAATGTTTGTGGGCTGTCGAAGGACATCCGCACCAGGCGCACGCCATTTATCGCTCCCATACGCTTTCAGGTACGCGAGTGTGGTCACGGAAGCCACCGATGGACCCTCGTGCAAGAGGAGTCGGTGGCGTCAAGCGTAAGTTTGTTCAGCTCGCATTCCCAGCGTCGCGCATCACAGCAAGCTCAAGGGATAGCATTACAATCGGCTGACGAGGTGGCTTGGGATAACCGTACACCAGCGCTCCCACCAGAGCTAACAAACGTACTGACAACAAACAACTTGCCAGACTTATTTCTCGTGCAGACGATGCCGCTGAAAACTTTATGCTTTTTTCCCGGCCGTGGCGGTCGAGTTTGGATGGAGGCGAAATTCTAGAGGCCCGTATACCAAGTGGTCGATCGAAATTTCCGGAGCCCTTCACTACGCCATCCCTCATAGCCCGAGTCGCTTTAGGACGTTAAACCCCAATAAACCAATAAACTTCTTGCTTTTTATAACGTCCCAAAGCGACTGAGGCTATGAGGGACGTCGTAGTGGAGGGCTTCGGATGATTTCGACCACTTGGGGTTCTTTATCGCGCGCTTACATCGCACAGTACACGGGCCTCTAGCATTTCGCCTCCATTGAAATTCGACCGCCGCGGCTGGGATAAAAGCCGCGTCTTTCGGGTCGGCATCCAACACCATAGCCACTGAGCCACCATGACCGGGGCTTGTTGCTGTTGAAAAGTTGTGATACCACAGCTAGCCAATACGCGACGGTAACCTTGAACGCGTTTAATGCGGCCGGATCTCAGCTGCGGAAAAAAAAAGCCCGCGTAAACGTTCCGTGCGGTGAAGACGCTTTCGGTTTAATGACGCATAAGCGACAAATGTTATCATGCACGAACAGAGGAAAAAGCCTGAAAGAACAGGTTTATGCAAAGAAACACCTATTAAAAACTTCCTCTGATCTCTAAGTAATGCTACTAGTGCTTAAACTTACAAAATTAGGTGACGTTACATTTAAATTTATGATTCGTCTTATATATGCTTTTAATTTTGATGTTATGGAGTGTTTGGATGGCCAGTTACGTTTGAGTCAAAGCGTATACGTACAGTAATAAGCATTCACAAGCCATTAAAAATTGTGCTAATTTTTGCCTAACAATTTTCTAACATCTGGAATAGTTTGAGATTAACCTTATTAACGGGCCATTCTACCTCCAATGTCCCAGGTGTGACGCTCGACCATTTTGGATTTACCTGAAAAAATTCCTGCTCACTGTGCCAGCACATTTCAGCAGAAAAATTTTTTTTTGATCTCTTGAGAAAAGTTTACGGCTGGGCGCTGTACAAGGTATCGGGTAAATAATTATAACAAATCAAACGTTTCTGCGCACCACTTTGATTACCGGTCCTCCTATAACTGCGCAGTTCGGAAACGAAGTGGAATGAGATACTGAGCAAACTTTCTGCATTTTCTGCTTTTAATTTCGTTCTATATACTTCCGCCAAACACTTGCTTTTTCTAGATAAAAAAAAATACTGTTCCTTTTAAGTCTTTTCGAATTTTTTTTTTTAAAGCATCGGAAAGGCATCGTACTACTCAAGAGGACTAAATTTGGCTTGCTGTATTTGGGCACATTCCTGAAAAAAATAACCACAGGCACAAAACAGCGCTATTTTGGCTCATGTTTGGCTGATGATAGCACGCACTGGTGGTCGAAACAAAAATATAAGGTATGACTCGTTTGTTTGCTAGCTTTATCAACGTTGAACGCAAATAGTGTTATGGGGGTAAATTTTGACCCCCGAACAGCAAGTAGATGCTTTATTTTGTGCAGGTGCAAAGTAATGCGCCCGAAAGCACGCTTGACCTTACATGTCAGTGAAGTGCTCCCCCATCCTCTGCTTCGGGAGCACCCGGTCGGCAGGCACACTAATTCGTCCAGCGCCCCCTGTAGCAATTATTATTGCTTTGTAAATGTTTCGTTCGTTTGCCTGGTCCGTTGAAAAGCGTTGAACGCGGCACAATAAATAATCCGGGTAAAGAGAGAAAACTGATTTCAACAAAAGAAAGCTGCACAAAACTAGAAAGTAGACCCTTTCTTGTGGCGTCTCTCAGGTGAGTGCCCTCCGGAGGAACAAGACAGATTCTGGGTATGTGTGTTTCTTGGGGAAGGGCTTCGCCTGCTTGCAGGTGTTCGAAGCCGTTCGGAAGGGGAGCAGTGCTTCACGATGTAACTACCCCGCATAACTCCTGACCGGCGGCTGGCAGTGAGAGGCGGCGCCGTTCGGAACAGTGCGCATTCTTCGCACCCTCTGCCCGGTCTAGATGCTGCCTTTGCTGCTCTTTGCACTTTCTCTCAGGGGGCGTCTCCTATGTTTCTCTTGCTTCCGAGAAACCGTTCGCGACGCCCCTTTCAAGACTGACTCGTACCGAGTATCCCGTCTTCAGGTTGTCAAGGTCGGAGTCTGTGTTTCATTTCCGCTGCAGCACTACGCCTGCGCAGAGAAAAAACAAAAAAGGAACATAAGACATAAGTAGGGGCGGGCAACTATCAACATTTTCGAATATGAACTGAATGCGAATAGGCAGCTTCAAATATAGAACCGAATAACGAATAATGAAACTAAAGTACATTCATTCAGAATGGCGTGTTTATTTTCGCATGCTGGTAGATTTGACATCGCTCTGCAATGCATCAGTAAGCCTTGGGACTAAAGGCACTATCCGGATCAGTAAGATCGCACGCTAAAATGTAATCCTTGTGTTCGAGAACATGACTGTCTGTTCGTAACCCCAGAAAGCCCAGATGCAGTGGAAAGAAAAATACTTCATGTTTCGTTTTCGATCAAAAGAAAGAAGAAACTAATTTTAAACCAATAAGGAATCCTAACCTAGCTAAAGAAAAAAAATGTTTTGAATGTTTATACTAAGATGAAAAAAAATTACAAGCAGCTCAGTCATCAAAAAAATTTTTTTTGCTAAAAATATTTTGGCAAAGTTCTTTTTCCAATGCACCAATAGGGCACGAATTTTTCAGAGAAATTCGGGATGGTCTAACGGCGCACTTGGAACTTTTAAGGCGTAATGACCCTAACGCGAATTCAGGCTTCCAGATATTATGAGCTCCCACCGTTTTTTAAATACCTAATTTCAAGACAAAAACAAGAAAAGCAAAAGTGATAAGTAAATAGCACGGACGCTTGGATTAGTGACTCTTCGTGTATAAATTCACATTAAGCTTGGAAAGTGGCCAGCTGTAACACCTTTCTCAAATAAATCTAAAGCGATTTCTCGCTGGTGGCACAAAATTTTGGCTCTCTCCTGGGCGTGCACACTAGCAGAAAGCAATCGCCTTTCCTCTACCAATAGGTGCCAAAAGCTACGCGAAAATCCAAAAAGCAGCACAATTTTCCTGTCATACCGAGTTGCGGGCTTCAAATTGCAAAATTTTGTTCAGGCTGCTATAGGAAGCATTCAATGTCACTTCATATATACCAGCAATAGCCTAGCATGACGCCTGTGACGATTTTAAACTGGACGCTATGTTTCATTTGAATGTTTTCTTTGCGACGAATTGCTCAACTTGCCTGCCTCCTTCCAATGTGTACCGATGTTCCATTCTACTGTTTTATTTTTTATGGCATGCCACGTCCCGGTAATTGTTTGACGCAGCAGTAGCCGCATCCTGCTTCATAACTGTTTCTTGGGCCTCCATAAACCGACAAAGTGCCAGGCGTTTTAATGCGCAACTCTTATGCGCTCGTTCCTGCGTTTCGCGCCGTAGTCGGCGTAACACGCCACCTGACACGCCACCTGACAGGTGGCGTGTTGCGTAGCCAGGTGACGTGTTGGCAGCGACAGGTGGCCTGTTGGTAGGCAGTATTGGAGCGAAACGCCACCTGCTACGGCGAGAGCGGAGGAATGGACAACCGGAAGGTGTCCGAAGGGTGGCTAGCAGCGCAATGCGCCACCTGCCAATGGTGGCATTACCGACTATCGTAATCGTCTGTCAATTTTTTTTTACTTACGCAGCTAGGTTGTTTAAGTGAGGTCACGACGTTACTGCTAAGTATAAGAGCGCGTGAAATTACACGAAGCTTACGTTTGTTTTTTTGATGCATAAGAAGAAGGACATGGACATCCAGAGCAGCGCCTGTTTTTCATATTAAGGCGAAAGCCTTTAATGCCTCATCGTTGCCGACAGAAGGCTGTCAGCAGAAGCTTGTGAGCAGAGGTGTCACGGTTTTGACGGGTGTCCACCGAGATATGTGAGACAGTTACTGCGTAATTTCCTTTCCTCAAATACAATTTTGATTTTCTTCATCACGGCCCCTCTTCCTCTTTCTTCTTTCACTCTCACTTCCTCCCTTCCTCTACGGTGCGGTTCAGGTGTCCACCGAGATGACAGACAATTACTGCGCCATTTCCTTTCCACAAAAAGCGTTGCGTTCAAAGGGCAAGGCATCGCTCCGAACGAGTGGTGGCGTTCCGTTGACTCCCTGGCAGCGCTACAACACGCTGCCACGTTCCACTTCTAAAGGCGAAGCTTAAGCGTCATTGATTAGCAGTTAATTAGTATTTGTTCATTAATCGATAATTAACCAGTAATTAGTAATTTGGCATTACTTAGTAATTCGTCATTAATTATATGTGACGTCATCCAGTGGTGACGTCACCAGTGCCACAGAGGCAGTCAAAGTGGTGCGGAAAACGCTTTCGCCTCTACGTGCACTTTAGACAGTCAAAGTGCCCCCTGAATTTTTCCGAGCTGTTACTTGCGGAGCATTCGTATATTTCTAGTCTCATGGCTTCATGCAGTACAAAGTTTATTTTCACAGTCACATTGCAAATGGCATTTGTTTGGATTTAGTAAATTCTTGATTTTCCGCGCTTTATGCCCTTTCTGCTGCCTGCATCCTTTTGTCCACATTGAGCCTTTTTTCAGTAATCAACCTGGCGAACGATATTACTGGTGCCTGCTTCAACATTCCGCTTCTCCATAAAACTTCTTGCGATAGTCGATTGCGAAATGGCTCTTACAGAGTAAAAAGAAAAATCTACAGTGTCTTTAGTATGAATATATTAGCAGCATGAATATATTAGCGCATGGACTTGGGGGAGCGCGACATCAAGTGAAAAAGAAAGTTTCAATATTTTCGCCGAAATACTGTAGGTACGATCTGTCAAGAGTCAGAGGGTGAACAAAAATTAAGCGACCGCAAGGTATGGGGGGAGAGAAAACAGACCAGCGGAGAAAGGCACGGAGTGGCATGTTTCGACTGAATGCTGGTGAAATGGGTGCCAATTTATTGCATTTAGCTGTAGAAGGGATTGCAGATGGCGAATTCCTATTAGATTTACTCCCAAGTCGTGAGATGCGATAGTTCAGTGGTCGAGGGCTCACGAGATCATCACAATTAAATTGTGGCTGCAAACTTTGTGCCGACATTGTCGTTGGGAGTAGCCGACACTCACCGCCACGACCACTATCTCAAAATCTACTGCAGTCCGGCGAGCTATATTTGCGAAAACTCTGTTCAGTACCATATCAGGATCCTACGTCTCTCGCGTTTACAGCAACACGGCACTGTTGAATTACCTTAAGCATACTGTGGATAGCTATTCACTGACAGTCATTACACGGGAAGAAACTTTATAAGGGTTTTATGGGAGCTCTACGGCGCTTTATGAGTGCCTGACCTGGGCTCGGTGAAGCCAGCGCGCTAAATGGAGCAGAGGAGAGGTCCGATACGACGTAACCGGAGGGACTGGTCCGTGACGCAGACAATGATACGTGCAGCAAGTGCAAGCTGCCTAGACTAGTTCAAGGTCGACGAGGTGCACTCAACAGGCCGGTAATTATTGCGCGTTAGCTTCCGTACCAAGCCAAGAAGCTGTTGAGACGCAGCCCACGCAGATTCCATGAACGAACCTACGCAATCTAATAAGGAACGTGAGCACGTCTGGCGAGTTTTGTGCTATTAGTCGTGTTAATAGCTTGCCGAATCAGGTTTTTATTTTTTGGAACTCGGATGGCTTTGATAAAACGTCCATCCTGGTGAAACTTCTGCAGGCTGTCACGCATCCCTGTTCTGTAACGAGCTCATTTAGAACCAATTATACATCTGAAAGATATTGCACACTGACGCGATGATTTCAACACGAACACCAGCAGTTAGTGTAGTATTTATTCTGCGCAATTTTCAAAAAGGCGAAAGCGTGCAGATCGCATGGTCAAGCTCCTCGCCTACATCGCTACTCCAGCAACTACCGACGAATGAATGAGCTTTGCAGAGTACCCAAGGAAAATGAAAATTGCAGGATAGAAGAGAAGTCTTGCAGTTTGAAAGGCAATCCACGAAAGGACCCGGTGTGAAGAACGCTCGATTTTTCCTCACGCTGGTCAGTCATTGCATACAACGAGAAAACGCCCGACTAGGCAGTGTTTTTTTGTATTTTCAATGACACAGTGCCCTCTAGCTCTTCCGACCTCAAAGAAAATGCAGCAGCTCAGTCGTGTTTTGGGCACGATCACTTCTTGGCGCCCTATAAAGGTGTGCAGCGTTGCGACAGAATTTGCTCCACCCTGATACTGTGACACGATCAAACACCTCCGGATATCAGCTGGATTCGCTTCAGTCAAATGCCTTCACCCCTAGATGTCTCGATAAAGATCAGGCCTTTGCACATAATGAAATTATTATTGCAAACTAAACATTTCGACAGAACTCCTGTCTGGTTGGGAATAACTAATAGCAAATTGTGAGACATTTTCTCCAACAAAAAATTTTAAGTTAAAAAGTCCCCACGTGTCGGAGCCGGCTCGGCTTTTTCTCCAGGGATGACATGGGCATTTTGGTTGGAGAAAATGTCTCGCAATATACTATTAATTTATTAATTATTAGTGCATGAGCCGAGAATGGCGACAAGGTAAGTTGTTGGGCGAGTTGGTGACGATATTCCATGACTACAGCGCAACGAACGTGACATAGAAAAGGGAAACACGCAGGGACACAACACAGCGCTGAAAGGCGGTGTTTGGTTCGAAAAGCTGTGGTCACGTGTTCTGTAAATGTGAGTTCTGAGTGAGAAGAGGATGGTCCCGAGGATAAGTTGGTAAAAATGAGCACACCTAGCACATGACCACATAATGCACCCTTTACTGGCTATTTCAGACGCATGCGTAGTCTTGCCGACATCTGTTCATTCATTTAAAGTTAGCTCAATATTTTCTATTCCTGTTACATTTAACTCCAGCACGTATGTATGTTTCCTGAACACATGTTACAAATCAATCGTTAGTCATATTTTCATCAGTTACTCTAGAAGAAAATCGTCGAATATTCTTATCTGCGTACTCTTTCGAGTGCAATATTGCCAGCGTCGTTCCTGCCGCTAGTGGCAACTTTGCTAAGGCAGCTGGTCGCGCACAATAGCAAGACCATTTAGGTTTTCAAGCACTGTTCCTTCCATTTCCTTCTCAAAGAGACCGGAACTTGACTGCTGTGTCGAGCACCTGTTCTGCCGCACATACTCTCCGATGTCACTTGCACGTCCCGCATCTCCCCCCGGGGACGAGTACTTTCCTGCCGTTGAGAGCCTTCTATTGAGCGCAGGCTCTCTGATCAGTTTGCCGCCGGCCCTGAAGTACTTCTGAACGGCGACATGTTCTGTTGCTTCATTACACCATGTATCAATATCAAATTATTGTAGAGAATTTGCATTTAGAGAACTGTTTTACTGGCTTTGAAACTCTTCCTGTGCATTTTAGGTGACTTCGCTTCTCATAGAGGACTTTATCTTTTTCAGAATGCAAAGCTTCTAAGACTTAATTATGTGATATCATCTTGATTTGTTGGTAATTGGATGGCTTCCTGCTGACACACCATCCGCCTTTTATTTACAGCGAATAAATTAGAAAACATGGCCTAACAAGGGAGAGCAGTGTCTCTCCTAGATTTTGTTATTTATGTGCGCCTTTCAAGACTACATCAACGCCTTTTTGTGTGCACAATACTGTGGGTAGATTGTTGCACACACTAGGTGCATTCAACTCTTACGTGTACTCTTTCACTTATCTATTCGGCAACATTTTATGCTATATTCCTCTGCTTGGGTAGGTCTCTGTTTGCAGTCGTCTGAGCGTGGTGGTGTGCTCTGTGTTGAGGTTGTCCGCCGGAGCCGAGTTCTTCTTGCGCGCTCCCATCAACGCCTTCGTTGCCTCCCCGTAAAATGCTGGCGTGCTGAAGGGTTCGACCGGCAAACCCGCCCTCTGCTTCGTGAACCCTCGGACAACGGTGTCTGCCGAGACATTTCCCTCAACCCCAGTGTCGGGGACCCAAATGATGGTGCGTTGAATGTTTGCGTTGTTTATTCTGTGTCTGTATTGTTTTTGTTCGGAGAGGATCCTCGCGTCTTTGCGGCCGATCCTTCCTTCTCTGTATTCCCTAGCTGCATTCTGAGAATCCGTCGCTATCCAGTAACTCAGTCCCGATTGGCCTCGGTCAGGGCTAGAGCTATGGCGATCTCTTCCGCTGCCTCTTTGTGTGCACTGACGCACCGGTGATTATTTTTCCTTTGGCGTTCACTACTGTTACCACCCTCGCGTTTTCCTCCGTTCTGAACTTGGATGCGTCAATATACAAAACCATATGTATCTTCATCAGGAACCTGCCCAACTCCGATGATCTCGCCTGGGGCTGTGAAAAAATTCCTTTGCTGCCAAAATATATAGTCATAGTCTCGAGTAGTGGGAGGCCCTCCTGTCTGACTCCGACCCGAGCGCACAGTTTATGCTTGTGACAAGGGCCAAGGCGGTGGCGGAGGCCAGCGGGATCCTGGAATAGGGAAGACCGACCACTGGAGCTCCAAATCTATCTCTTCCCCACCTCCTATACCAAACTCTTCTCTTCCGAAATGAATGTTTTTAGTACTATGTGTGGGCAGCTCTGTGGACCCGACTGGAGCATAACGAGCCTTCATATATGGTTTCGGAACTGAAGTAAACAAAGTAGCGCAACCGAAAATACATATGACTTGATAACGCCTCGCTAAGTTTGGGTGCCAACGAGTTCTGTGCTCAGCCGGGAAGTGGTTGCTATCCAAGCTGCTGGAGTTATTGAAATGGGATCAAATGCAAACACGCCAGCATGCGGGGTTTAGGATGCACAGTAAGTGACCCAGACAAGCAAGTGTATGTAACCCTAGGTCTGCACGAAGACACAGCTCAGAGGTTACGTATCGCTTTTCTGCGCGAATAGAGAGAGACAAAGAGAGAGAGTAATCCCCCTTTCAGTAATCCCCCTTTTTTCCAGCGGCTTTAAATTTGCAGCATAACCATGGTTAGCATTGCAAAACCTCTGAGCAAGATTGTGACAGTTTTCAGTGCGCATTTCTGCACCAGTTACTTCTGCTAGCATACCACTGTTGGGGCAATGATCTTGACTGACCTAAATTGTGGACTGCCCTTGAGGGCAATATTTTCGACAGCGACCGCTTGACCGGGCAGGTGTTTTATAAGAAATAAAAAAAAATCTTGTTTCTTGCATGATTCAATGATGTGTGCAGCGCTTGCAGTCAGTAGTGAGCTACTGCGCACTAAATTCGAAGTCTGTTGAACATTACGACAAAGTGAAGCTACATCCGCAGCATTTATGGCACTGAGGAAGTAGTAGCACGGTTTCTCTTTAAAGCCAATGCTACCTCGCTTGTCTAGCGATTGCTGCTGACAAATATGTCCGTTTTCACTCTATACGTCAGCAAAAATCGTTGCCTATACGTGTGAATGCTCCAAAATAAATCACCAGGGCCGAAATGCGTACTGGAGACCGACATTGCTGCTTTCTATTCTTGCTTTCTTCTTGTGCGTAGGCCACGATTTCTTGGGTTTTGCTTGTCCAGGCCGCAAGATGCGACGGCGTACGCGCTGAAGTCGGGTGAAAAGCGGTGCTACTGACTGCGACCTCGGCACCCGCGAGTACCATGAATAGGGTAAAACCCGGAAATTTTCTCCGTATCTATGTTTTCTCTCGACGCACCTACTGCTCCACGCTGTCAGCAGCCGAATGTTTTGCATACCAGACCAGCCCCACCTGCGTCCGCTGGTTCCTATCTCACCTGCGGGGCTTGTACGCTGACTGACGATATCATGCATATCTTTGTGCCACAGCATAAGACAGCATTGAGAGCTCCTTCGCCTAAGCAGCACGCTCGCACGAACATTTTAATGCAAACTAACAGTGCAGCGCGGCCTCCGGATCATATATCTCGGGCAGCCATGTTGGAACATCAAAATGGTTTTTGAGGAAGGGAAATGGCGCAGTATCTGTCTAGAACATGTTGGAACATCAAGGGAGGAAGGAGGGAGTGAGAGGAGAAAGGAAGGAAGAGGTGCCGTAGTGGAGGGCTTCGGAATAATTTCGACCACCTGGGGATCTTCAACGTGCACTGACATCGCACAGCACATCGAAACGAGGCCGCCGCGGCCGGGTTCGAATCCGGGTACTCCGGCTCGGTAGACGAGCGCCTTAACCACTGAGCCACCGCGGCGGGTGTTGGAGCATCAATGGTGACCAATATAGGTCGTGAAACTCGCGAATAGCCTTCACGAACCGCGCTAAAGTTCCGTACGCGTCCTTAACTGACGCCCTTCGTATGTAAATCTTATGACAGGAAATATGACAGGAAACCAAATTTAAGCATTCGTTTATTGATCACTCCATAATTGTGCGTGACAAGCGCGGTTTTTATGTTTGCTAACTAGTTTTCCTCTGGGCGTATGATATCCAAACGTCATATCGATATTCAATGAGGAAATAACTAGAGAATTCGCACTTTTGTGCAAACATTTTGTTCCTTTTCATATTTCTCAGACTGTATAACCACTTTCTCTTTCCCCTATATTTTTTCTGTCCTCTTTTTCTCCGGTGCAGGGTTGCAAACCGGAATTCCTCGCTACCTTTCTTTTTTCCACCTTCTCTCTCTTTCACCGCTGATTCTTCGAGGTGGGCCCCGCTACTTCTGTATTGTTACGCGATTAAAGACCAGATGATAGACACGCTCAAGCGCTTGCTCTGATTTCACGGAAAAACTGAACCCGGTCTTTCACGTCTGTGTGAAGCACGTTGGCGGGGTATTGTCCCGAGGCCTGTTTCTCCACGTCAAATGGAAATGCGCTGTGGGCTTCTGGGAAGAGAGGTGGTGGTGGCTCACTATAGGGCACGGGAAATTATTTCCGACCCTATACATAGGGTCGGAAGTAATTTCTCGCGCCCTATGTTTGTCCACTTTTTCTCAGCGGAAGCAGGCTGTTGATTATGTACCTATCTGGGCGGCGCAAGACGCGGTATATGATTACAGTTAAAACTCGATTTAGCTAAGCGAAGAGCAGCCACGAATTATTTCATTAAATCGGCAAATTCATAAAATCGAGGAAGGCTTTTCACCGGTCTTTTAAATCTTAAATTATAACGTAGCGGCACCCAGAAGCTACCGCGGCATCGCATTTGCCGACAACCCGCGCCTGTGCGTTTGAAAAGTCCGCGAAAGCGGCCCAAATCGCTTGTGCATGCAAGCGCCGTACGATAAAACGGATTCGAAGGAAGCCAAGGTGTTAAGCGCCGCCGACTGCCGAGTCATTTGTTCCGTGCAGCGGCGCAGCTTGCAGCTCCGTCAGAACAAAACCAAGGTCGTGACGTCGGCGCCAACATGTTACTGTTGGCACGCTGCCAAGATGCTGCGGGGCATTGTGGGGAAGATAACTGAGTAATCACCTTTTTCTTTTTTTACTCAATTATTCCCGGAAAAACATTCTTAAATCTGGTTTAGTGGTCGTTTGTTTCGTTATTTTAGGTTATTGAGAACATTTAAAACCCAATGGGCACTTGCCGGCGAAACAAAATTTGTTCGTTAGATAGGGAATTTCGTTAGATGAAGTTTTAGCTGTATTTCTAACGTGGCCGCCTCTTGAAGCCCCCTTCAAAATGACCGACAGACCGAGAATGCACGTCCGTCGATGTAGTCAAATAAGGGGCAGCCTTAGGTATACCATTCATCAGGCGTCACAGCTGCGTACCTTGCATGTCGCTATCGGTGCGGCCGTGTTCCGTTCCTTCTTTGATGGGTGCAGAGTCATCCATTACACATTTCTTTTTTTTTTTCATGTTCCTCGCGTGTCTGCTGTGTGCCCGTCTTTATCCCAACGCGGCAATGCACTAAATCAAATAAACATTATAACGCAGCCACTTAGTACAGCCTGTGGACGTGTAAAAAGGAATTGGTATCGTTTCTGTAGTAATGCATGCCGATGCAGTGTGTCGCACAACCGTTTTTTTTTTTTTAAAGCTTACTGAAAGCAAAAACGCTGATAAGTGAAATGCTCACCCGTTTATACAAGGATTGCAGCGTAAGAAGATGGATGTGACTGGTTTAGGGAAGGAGACTGAGAAGAGAAAAGTAAGAGATAATATAATCAATACTTACAAAATTCGTTCCTGGGATGTGCAAGCATTCACTTGAATTCGTGAAATCGACGCTGCGAAATAGCTTGTATTTCGAGGCAAATACGCTTTTTTTTCTTCTACCGTGTAAACGTTTACAACCGATTCATGTCCATAAAATCAATAAAGAAAGAGAGAAAGGGAGAAGTCCTACGTAGCCTATCATCGCGTTGAAACACTTAGTGACGTCAGTCGCAGCGGCTGGCTCGAATTAAGGCGTCCAATCTACAGGGCAAAGGCTCAAGACCCTGCGGCCAACTACACTCAATTATGACGGATGAGCTCAGAAAGGACCCCGGCCCAGTGACACCCACCAAGTGCGTCCAATCTGTGGAAAGACGAACGCACGAAAGCATGAAGCAGCGAATGAGGAGGCGTCGACGCAGAACAACCCAAACGCGAGCATCTGAGAGTCTGCTTCCTATACGCTTCTTTGCCTTCTTCAGCGACGCGAAATTGATTGCGCGCACATTGACTCGGGTCTTCGCGAGCGGCGGAGGGAACTGCTTGAATCGGCATGAAAGGCCGCAATGCCAACCGGAGCGAAGAAACGAAGAGAAGGGAAAGAGTGAGAGAAAGAAGGCACCCGGGAGGAAAAGAGGGTTTCGCTCGTTCGTAACGCCGCCACCGGGAAAAGCAGACGGCGTCACCGGCTTCACAGGCCGTTGCGTAGCGCAGGGAGCAGCGGCAGTCCGCGACGCTCCCTTTCGACCGCACGCTCGCACTTCCCGACCGGTCTCTCTCCCTGCGTCCGACGCTGCCTGCAGACGACACATTCGGGTGTCCCTGTTCGCCGCTGGTGCTCGGCGCTGTGATCTGGCGCCAGCGGACCCGCTTTCTCGGTCTGCGGTGATCTCGACCCGTACGTCGCCAGCCGCTGCCAAGGTACAGTACGTCAGGTGAGCTGCTCGCCGCCCTGTAAGACATCGTGACAGCTCATTCTTTACCTCACGACGCTCTGTTCCACTGGAGCCTTTGTTGTTTCTGCTTGCTTTCTCTGACTCATTGTTTTCTTGCTCCCGGGGACCCTGCGGTCAACCGCGTCGGATGAAACCCGGCTGTGCCGCAGGGACACGGAAACACGCGCGTGAAGGGGAAAGGAAGAGCAGTGTTTGCATACTGCGCCGACAGGAGCCTTTTCACGCTTGTCAAGCGAAGGGAATAATGACAGCCATTGGTTCGACTTAACATCCAACGTGCTCGAGCGCCAGTCGTATGACAGGTTTGGTATCGGAACGCTATCACGCTTTGTTTAAAAAAGCAGATAGGTAAAAGATGTCATCTGTTGCGTGTACAAATATTTTGCACCTACACTTCGCACTTTTTTTTTTCACAGAATGTCTCGTTTATAGCCTCAGTGACGATGACATTCGCGATCAGATAGGAGGCAGCACATCTCTTATCGGAATGCATTAATTACTTCACAGAACTTGTCTAAAGAATGACTGTAGAAAACTGCGGCCAGCGGAGTATGTTGACCCACCGAAAGAGCAGAGAAAACTGACTTGCAGACATCGCTTGGCAAACTCCCAACCCTTCTTCCCGTCTAATCACCTCGCGTGCGCACTCACGTTACGTTGTGAAATTTCTTACCGAACAAATGATGTAGCCAGACAAAAAAGTCGATGTCGATGCCATGTTCTGTACTTCCCGCTACAAATGCCTATGGGCCCAAGCTTGACACACCAGCCAATAAGCTTCATCGCTGCTACGTCATATAAGGAACACGCGCTCAAACAGAGCGGAAGGGAAACTAGGACGCCTCGACGTAAGAATGCATAGCTCTGCTGACACGTGAGATGACAACGGGAAGCATCGACCGGGTTAGCAGCCGGTCACACACATTCAAGAGCGCGTCCCCGAAGGCTCTCACAACGAGGCCAGGTTCTCAGAAAATAAAATAAAAAAGAGGGCGGCTTGGACATGCGAATAGTGAGATCTGCCCGCAGGGTTTTACCCTTGAGTTGCTACGCTTTGAGTTACCAGCAGCATACGTGTGATGCAACGTAGGAAGTGCAATTTGCTTGCGCCTGATGAAGTGCTACGTGACCAGAACTTAAAGTTCGAGCGATAAACGCAACATAAGTCACGAAAGGGGACTGCACACGGGCTCCTAGCGCAGCAGGGGGTGGTGGTGTTGCGTAAGCTTAAACGGAAGGGTGACTGGGGAACCAGTCCTCATAGGCGGCGCCTTCACATGAGTTTCTTCCATGGCAGCCGCGCAGCCAAGAAAGCTGCAGGCGAAAACCGGAGCCATGGCGCTCTGAGAGCGTAGACACTTATAGCGCATACTCGACATACTTCTCTCCAAGAATCTACGACAAGATGAAGCGGGTAGAGTCGTTCTTCGAAAGGAGCGGCCTGCGCATAAGCCAAAACCCAACAAGGAGGTTTCGGTTCAATTACAGCAGTAGTATACAAATTGATTGCTTTGGAAGGAACTGAATACCTTTGTCCAGTAAGATCAGAATTTAAAGCACAGAAAGTCTGTACGCAGGTTGATGTGTACTCTTATGCCTAGGCAAGTCCATAAAAAAAAAAAAATCGTAACTGAGATTGGCGAAATTGATTTGCTGTTGAGAACCGTTAAAATTTAAGAGACGTAGGCAGGTCCGCCTGTTTTTCGAAAAACTACCTCAGCGGTCCTTCGGAGACGCATCTGTTGAAATGAATAATTGTGTATAGCTGTACACCTATCCTCTGTAGCCGTGTTGTTGCGTTCAGGTGGATGGTAATTAGTAATTACTCCCCAATTAAATAATTTATCGTTGGGATGGAAATTATGGAAGAGGCCCACCAAATCAGCTTCGTCTTTAGTTCATTTGCTTCAGCTCAGGCTTCCATCAATCAGCGGATACCTAGCCTTCCGAAATCACACCGCGCTGAATGGTTCGATGATGATGTCCTCGGGCTGAATGGCACATACCCACGGCGGGTGATTGGCCAGGGTGCATAGCGGATACAAACGCACTCGTGTACAGGGAATGGAGTATATTTAAATCTAAAATTTTGGGACGCAGAGCTAGAATTTGTACAAAACAAAAAATACGGAGAAAGAAAAGTTGTGAATTCACATTCTAGCAGAGGAATCTACCAGATGAAATTATATAATCGTGAATAGAATCGAACACTGGTTTCAGGGCATATCCCTTGGCGCTTGCCCCGAAGGATAAGAGAATCGGAATTGATAGAGGAAGCCCAAGCCGAGCGAGGGGGATCTCCAAGTAAATTCTACGGAGAGCAGCGAGCCGCCGGCAGGAGAGGAAAAAATGTTCTATAGACTGAATTTCGCCACAAGACTCACAAAGGTTGGATATCGAAAGCCCCGATCGGCATAAATAAAGGTTTAGAATTTTACCAAGCGCTTCTGCATCGTCCTCTTTGTTTCCGTTTTGCTGTCCTGCGTTCTTCGTACAGCTCCATGAAAACATTTAGTGGCTTGAAATATTGTCCGTTTATTCTTAAATAGATCAATGAAGATAATAGGAGAAAAAAAGAGCAATGTCATGTTTTCTTTTTGTTCAGAATGTCAGTTCGAATGCATGCGATGCCAGGATAGTTATGGTTGACGACGGCAGGTAAACTCCTTGATTGCTCGTAGACTAGAGCTGTGCGCTTCGAAGGCTAGAATAAAAATTCGCCATTGTTATTTTGTCATCTTTTGTCAAACTATTAGCCCTTGCAATTGCTGAACCCTTTACTTTCTTTCTTCACTTCGAAACGCATGTTTGCATCCCCGCATTGTGTTTTTTGCCAACCACAGGCACTTCCTCTGTTATTTGCTGGCCCCGTGCATTCCATCTCGTCGTATTTTCTCGCGCGTGACATGCCCGTGCCGCTTATTCGTTGCGAGCGAGGCGCGGCGGCGGGGAGCCCAGAAAGCAATTTTATTACACGGGAGAGTTGTTACGAGGCACCCCGTGCCCAGGGCCTGTGTCTCATGATTTTTAGCCTTGGTGGAGTTGCGATTCATGTTTCATACAGTTGACTAAAACTCACAGGTCTGCCAAGGTTGGGGGCTAGATTGAGCCACACAGGTCCGAAGGGCAGGGAAAGATTTCCCGTTCCTAATTTTGGCAACTAAGCTTTTTTGTTTATTCCGGATAATATCGTAAAATATGGAAGGAGGGTAGTTCAGGCAAAAATTTACTTTTGGGGTGTTGGTTCTGTCGGGAACCGCAAATTACGTGGTGTCCGAGTGGTGAGCGTAAGAAAGTTGGCCGTATACAGATAGATCATTCGGCGCAGCTCAGCGATGACGTGATCAAAGTTCGGGTTTTCGTTATCCGTGTGCTTCGGTGTGTAGCGCGTTCCGCTATTAGTTTGCATGCGGTGAAAATCAAGCGCGTGCATACGAGCTCAGAGCGCCTCGAGGAAGCGCCGTCCAGAAACGCGTACCCAGATTTCCTGCGTAGCACAGGGCGGGAAATTTAGGACAGAGGGCTAACTTTGGCCGCCACGCGTCAAAAGCTGTCGCAGTGCGGGTGTGTGGAGATTAAGGGAGCTCTAAACCAAACATCTTCCTCCACAGTGGTCGCTGCCGTGCAGTATCCTCGCCGTCTGCCTCGTTCTCACAACGCTATAGCCGTCGATGGTTCTTACATATGCGGCTGTTTGCCACACTTTTTCATTGCCTCCACCTACGCGCTGCAATGCATTCCATCTCACTGGCACGGTGCAGCATTGGGTAAAGTATACAGATTGAGTCGGCTTGCCGGGTAAACTCACTACGGTTCATCACTGGTCAGCTCATGCATGTCAGCCAGTCGCGAAACGTAGTGACTGGTTAGCTGGAGCCAGCACTATAGCCTCCATTGGGGCGGTGCAAAGTTTTCGTAAGTCGATCGATTAATATGGACGATTCGCTTAGGCTCAAACCTTAAATCGCTCTTTTTAGGAGTCGTAAGTTTTGAAATCAAGTGCAAAGAGGGGGCAGGAAGCGCAGCTACCTCCCATTCAATTAGGAAGACGAAGACGAAACACCGAAGAGGAGCGCTGTATAGAATGTGCTTTCCTTCTGCGTTTCGAACCTGCACCAACATGCCAACCTCTCAGTTCTCCTCAAGCACAGCTGCAGTTCGGAGCCAAACAGTTTAAGATCAGAGTGCGCTAGCACAGCGGTGATGTATTGGCATGAACTTTATACCACAACAGCCAGGCGCCTAATGCGCATGTTCAGCGGCAGGTGCGCGCCCTACGCTGCCCCTTGGGGCAGCGGGTAAGCAAGGGCAGCGAGTTGCCGTATAGTCTTCCGGCTGTGCTGAAACACCGATATGCAGGTTATACTTTATCGCTTCTTATTTCAAGAGCTATCGAACAGGGCTCTCGACATCTCTCTGGAACGTCACAGAGCCATACGGAATCTTTCGTCACTAATGGAGGAATAGTGCCTTCTGTGTTATACTTATAATTCTCATACACTTCGGAGCAAAAATCAAGAAAATATACCTGCTTAATAGCAAAAAAAAAAAAGAGCCGTTACATTAAATTTATGAGCTTTATTGGACTCTTCCAACATTCTGTAATGAGTAATTTCGACCGCATTTTGCTCACTTCTGGTGACCCCTTCTTTTTTTTTTCATATTTGACCACGCGTATTACGATTTTAAAGGGAAGCTGAGGGCATATAGAAGTTGGCCTGTATAGATATAGGGTACCGCGTTCTAATCACGAAGAGACCGATGTCATCATAAATGGACCGTTTATAAACTAGAAAACAAAATAAAAACAATACACAGGTATCGCCATCAGTGATTGATTTCGCAAGTAATATGCATGCGTCGACACCGATTTTTTCGCGGATCCCGGAGAATAGGCTGCACCGCCATTCACTTGGAAACTGTGGCGACCCGTCATTTTCAGTAAGGACCTGAAGATTTTGAATCGACAGGCAGGGATATTTTTAAATCCAATTTTGTGGGCAATAAATGCGTCTATTGCTGCCGGACAATTACGTCAACGTGCCTATAGAGAGAACCAAAGAATCAGTTTTTGCAGAGATTATCCACAGTTCTCCTCAGTGCCCTCTTTAAGAGCAATTATGCGTGTACTGAGGCAAAGCGCGTTACCGCGGTATGCTATATCACCAGATTTAAGTGTGAAATTGGGCCGCAGTTTATGAGACATACTTCATTACCGGCGCAAATCCGCGTGTCTTTACAACGTGTCAAAGCGTTAAAATCACATGAGCAAAAGCATGACAGCGCATAGCACGGTTATAGTCATGTAAGGCAAATATCAATCAGCGAGCTCAAACTGACGTGCCAAGTTGTCGCAAAAGCATGGGCGCTATAGTCTCAACAAAGACATGAAAACTTGAACGTGCGGCGCTTATTTTTATTACTTCAAGGCAAATAGTTTGTCCTGTATTTTATATTTTCCCAATTAACGGCAGTTTTAGGGTAATCAATAGCGATGCCGGCGGTTCCCTGAACATGTTTGACTTGCGCGTCGCCTTCCAGGTTCAGCATTTGCGGGCTTCGGCAATGCGGCAGTCTTCCCTGCAGCATAACGCACGTGTCTGCAATGCGCCGCGCTATGTGCGCCGAATCGTCGTCTTGGGTGAAATTACAGGGAAAAAAAAAAAGAAACATGGAAAGAATACGCCCGGCGCGACGCAAATTGCCTCGCGTGCACAGTACATGCATCTTCGTTGGAGACGTCAAGTGAAGCCACGCTGCGCGGTGGCTCGTCTTCAATGAAGCGCGTTGCAATGAATAAGTGATGCACCTTTCCCTTATTTCGAGAAGGCATTTTTTTTTTCTCCGCAAATGAGGGAGTGAAAGAAGAAAGAAGCAAGATGTGCAGCGGCTAATGCAGAGCTTCTGTGTACTGGGACGGTGTGTATACGGCTTCTGAAAGCTTCGTCGCCACTTAGGGAGCGACGAGAGCCCTTATTTTGGGGATTTTAGGGAACGGAAGCTGGATTAGATGGCGGCGCGTATCTGTTGTCCTTGGGATCAGCCCGTGGGGCTGGTCGGAAGCACCGCGAGGCAGCTGATGTTTTCATGACCTTGCAAAAACACTTCACTTTCTATAGCGCTCCACGGCGAGGAAGCCCCGTGGCACTACGCACTTAAATGTCTCCAATGCTTTCTGTTTTCTCAACTGTTTCCTAAGTTAAGACTAAGACCTAGCTGCTAGGCACGTATAGCCATGGTTTGATTTTTTTTTTTGTTCTTTCTTTGAGTAGACAGGAGCGAGTTGCGAAAGGTTGTTTGCAGCGTTCTTCCTACGCGTACGAACTGTCAGTTAATACATGTGCTCGCTGACTAAGTTAGGTGAAGTAAAGAATGGTTTGGTTTGGTTTGGTTTATGGGGTTTAACGTCCCAAAGCGACTAAGGCTATGAGAGACGCCTTAGTGGAGGGCTCCGGAAATTTCGACCACCAGGGGTTCTTTAACGTGCACTGACATCGCACAGTACACGGGCCTCCAGAATTTCTCCTCCAAAGAAATTCAACCGCCGCGGCCGGGATCGAACCCGCGTCTTTCGGGTCAGAAGCCGAGCACCATAACCGCTGAGCCACCGCGGCGGCTAAGTAAAGAATGATATCGTCACTTCAAAGCAGTAAAGTTATGCAAGCCTCGGCTAGATTAGCTTTTTTTCTTTGGCTTTTCAGAAGCGAACGTATGTGCCTTCTTGCGCTGAAGCATTTTACAAGATCGATATGCACCAACGCGCCGAAAAAGATATTTTGATGAACAAGCCAGCAGAACGCGCGCCTCTCCTGTCGAGAACAAACTGTTGAGTACATTCCAAGCATACCACGCCGCTCTGCGACCTCGTATGAGAATTGAAGATGCGGCTGCTAAGACGAGTGCAGCGCTAAAATTTCTGACAGGTTATGTAAAACATCTCCCCTGCATTGGGAGCAAGCAACGCAGTGCTCGACGCTTACGCGTCTTGGAGCACTTGGACAGCGCTGGTCTGTTTATCGGTGAGGCACACGCACAGCTCTGGATGAGATACGTTAGAAGCTTCGCTGAGAGCAGACCCATCGCGAGGTTATGTTCCACCTGCAGGTCGTTCAGTCGGGTGGAAAATAAGCGTGCAGCTTGAGAATGGTGCTTTTAATGCACCTCGAACAAGCGCCATTAAAGTGAGAAAACTTGTGCAACAGCCGGCAATTAAAGGCTCCCGCGCTCCAGATCATTAAGAAACAAACGACCGCACAGTTACTTTGCGAAAATTCGCTTTGGTTCTCATCCAGCGGTCCTGTATACACGCTCGCCAGCGATCCTTGCTTTTCTTTTTTTTTCTCTCCTTTTCACTAGGCTTCAAAAGTATCCACGCTCCAGTGGTTATCTAAGCACAAGCACACCTTGATACTGCCATGAATAGAAGCATTTTAACTCGTTTCGCTGTGCAGTTTGAATAAGAAGCGCGAACAAGCGATCTGATAGTAGCACCTCGTTTCAGCGTTCATGGCACTCACAGAGCAAGTGCTGAGACCTAGCTGAATAGTTTTCGGTAGCTACCTGGTCTGAAGGGACAAAACGAGACTGCGCTCACCAATAAAATAAAGAAAGAAAATAGAACGTCCGAAGTGCGCTTAACGTGGTGTGACAGAGATCGTAGACCTGGGCTATATTTGTGACGGTTACTTATTTTACACTCCCAGACGCGGGCTCATAGAAACTGGTGGTGGTATGGCCACGAACCTGATCTGCAAACTAATTTTCCCACTGATTTGAAAGACATTAAAGAAAGAAACGAGTTGAAGGAACGAGGAAAGGGGGGGGGGGGGGGGTGCTGGAGGCCTGACGCAGTAGAGGTCTCAGCCCTGTCTTACACGCCTCAACGCGTTGCGCAGCATCGTCGAGTTCGATAAAATATGTGGTTCAGAGCCCAACTCACTAACCACCTGTGTGAACTCACGTGTTTACTGCTGAGTTCAGGGGACGCATTACAGCGCCGTCTGAATCCGGCTGTTGGACATGTCGCGCCATCTGCCGTTGGCAGCATCACTATATAATTTTAAATCGACGGCGTTCGGAGCCGTCGCTTGTTTGAGATTGTTGCCTTTTGTTTGCAACCATTTGGAGCCCAAAACTACTCCTGAAATGCTTGTTATGGTCACAACAGTACTTAAACCAATACAAATAATATACCAAAAAGTGGCGCTGTTCTGTCGCGCACCTTGAGGTGTGTGTGTGTGTGTGTGTGTGTGTGTGTGTGTGTGTGTGTGTGTGTGTGTGTGTGCGTGTGTGTGTGTGTGTGTGTGCGTGTGTGCGTGTGTGCGTGTGTGCGCGTGTGCGCGTGTGCGCGCGTGCGTGCGTGCGTGCGTGCGTGTCCCGGAAGGCTGTTCAAAAGAGGGGCTTGTTACGGCATACACGAAAGAAGACAACAGTATTTGAAAGCAACAAGAGCGTCTGAAATTTTTTATTATTGTATTAGACGTGGAAATATTTAATGGCATAGTTTGATGGAAAGAAGAAAAGGAAATACGCCGTCCGCATTTTTCGCATGTCGCTTGCGCTTCTCTCCCGAATGTACTGCTGTGGTGGCTCTAATTTCGAAGGAATTGATGAGCAAAGGAATAATTACTCCTTCATGACACGGCCACAACATCGAATTAATGGATACTTCGGAAAAGGTCAAATAATGCGCCGAAGAATTCCAGAAGCAGTCCTTCTGCACTCACGAAGAGCTGCATGGGGATTAAAGAAGTAGCAAAGGAAAACCGCCGCTCAGCGACGTGCACACATCTGTCAAAACGATTCCATATTTATTGCCAATAAAATTGGGAGTGGTTTAGCTCTGGTTAAGCCTGGAGGGTTGAGAAAGCAACGAGGAGAGAGACAGAGAGGCGATGGAGAGTGCGCGGCAGCGGTGGCGGCCGCAGCTACTACGCATGCGCAACTGGCGAGCGCGGCGGGAGCACCTCTGAGTCACCCGCGCAGCGACGGCGGCGGCGGCGCGCCAGCTGTGCGCCGTGTTACGTCACGCTCCTCGCTCATGCGCGATATGGCCTTTCGTCAGCTCCGCGAAATAGCTCGGCGACTCGCGTAGTGTTGCTTTCGCAACAAAATTGTGAGCTACGAAATCGGAGGATGGCCTAAGCAGGAGTGCAGTCCTCACGCGCTTCCAAACCAATTGTACCACTCTGGTATCGTTGCCTTATGACCGTAGCTGCCGCTGTTTTTTACATGTTGTAAGGCCTAATGTAGAACTCGGTGGACTGTATAAATGGCAAAGGAGGCCACTTCACAAAGCACAATCGCTACACAGTGGAAACTATACAATGTCAGTAGATCAGAAAACATTTGGGGCGATAAAAGCATGCAGACGAACCCAGCTACCAGTGAAGCTAATTAGCCTCGAGTCGCTGGATATTTCGTACGTGTTAGGTGTGATTAAACTAGTAGGTTACTCGACGGAAGAATAAACTGTTTCCAGAAGTATTCGTTGCCCTTTTCCGTACCCCTGAGGCCGCGAAACAGCAGAATCTGTTCACTTCGCGGGGCTCTCTCAGTATACACGGTGCGGGTGACTCGCCAGCTTTTGATGCTTCCCTTTTTTTCTCTGGGGTAAATGCTTGCTCGAAAAACTCTCCCACTTCAAACAGGAAGTGTTCTAAGGCTAAATCGCAGTGTTTCCAGAACAAAAAACGTTCGACAAAAACATGTATACTCAATGGGTGGAAGTGCCCGCAAAGTCCTCGACTCGGCCAGACGGAGACGCTAGGCGTTGCAGATTGCGGGCAGCCCCATACCAGCGCACGGTGATTATATAGACACATAATAGCCGCAAGCTGTCGTGAGCAGAAACTAGCAGACATGGTACGCAACGGTGATCGTACGTATCTTCAATTCTCGACTGGCCAGCACCCATGCACCGGTCGAATCCGATAGTCAGCGGGTCTGCATTCAGGTAAGAAACCGACCCTTAACGAACCACTCCGAAAATCGTCTCTAGGTCGACTTGTGGTATCCTCGCGCGTAATTGCAGCCCCGATATATATGATGCACTGTCCCGGGAACGCCACCGCGCACGTCCTAATTTCCGCCAGATCGCGCGAGAATTGAGCTGGAGCCGCGGTGCCCCACTGCTCCCCCCTGCAAGCGCGCACACGCTCGAAAGGCGTGCGTCGTCGTAACCGCGTGACCTTCAACGACGCGCAGGAAGCGCAAGAACGAGCCTTTCCGCCGCGCGCTGTTTGTAGTGCGGGCGTCCGCTATTTGCTTTTGTCTACCGCTACCGGCATCGTCAGTCCGGGGTGATCTCCTCACATTCTCTGCGCTCGCGTTGATTGCCCCACGACGGCGGAAGGGGAGGGGCGCACGTTCGGAAAAGGCCTGGAGCGTCGCCTTCTGTCTCTCTTCCAACGTGTCGCCGCCCCGCCTGACAACCGGTAATTGACGTCTGGGCCAGGACAAACTGACGCTCCAGCTTTATTGCTAGGCCAGATATATGTGGGCGGCGCAATTTCCGAGCCGACTTTTACGTTGAATGAAGCCCGCTACCTATTGAGGATGAACCGCGAGGAAGTCGCACACGCAAGCTAACCCAACTAACGCGCTTTGTTTATTTCTTTATTAATCCCGCCACCCGAGAACACGCTTCTTGTATTGCGCAGGTTTGCACTAGTCATGGACGTAGGTAAACTCGGCGGTTTCTCTGGCGTTCCCGTGATTAGCCACGGTACACATTTTCCTAAACGTCGTCGTTTAGTTCACAGTTCCCGCTAATTGTGTTGTGGGAGCAGCTCTTAATGCGAACTCCTGCGCAGGAGATATTAGCAGTGCGGATTTCAGACACCGCAAAAAGAGAGGGTGTGCATGCGATTAATTGGAGCCGGCCGGTTACAATTTGAGCCTGTGTTTTAATTTGCTCACTTTCTACCTGCATAAATTAGCTAATGCAGGATGGATGGCTCGCATGGATGGCTGAAGCCGAGCCAATAATTGAAAAGCGAAAGGTGTGTGGCGACGTGACGTCTCTTTGCTGGCCGGTGCCCGTGCAATTACAGACCACGGTATCCCGGGGTGGTGGTGTTACTACAGGCTTTGAAACTAATTCAGTTAGGCACCTCAGAGTCCATTTTGTTTCAATTTCCGCCTCCGTATATAAGAAAACAAAAAATCTGGCAGACGAGCGCGGGTCTTCCTCGGATCGGAACATACTGGCTAGGTATAAAATGTAAGCTCCGAATATTTGCTGGCGTCTGTTTTAAACATGCATTCGGTTATGGGCCTTCCTTGGAAAATTTGACGTCATTAAGCGAACTGTTAAGTTTCATTTTAACACGCGGCGAAGCGTTATACTGCAGCCGCCAGAAGTTTTAGTGCTGCTTTTTAGGGGCCAGTTTTTAAGGCTTCGAACTCGGGACCCCCTCTGGTCGTGAAGAAGCAACCAAGTACGCGCTACGGGGGGCCATTACGTAGTTCGCGCTTGCTAAAACCCGCGATGGGTTCGCCGCCTTTCAAGCGAAACGAGAAGAAAGGCAAAAGCGTGTGGACCAAATACTGAAAAGGCAGACGCACACAAAGGGTTGGAGCGTTTGCGCAGTAAATGAGAGGGTAAAGGGAAACTACATCTGCTAGCTACGGCGATCTCTCAGACTGGTTTACAACTAGTGTGAGACTGCCTCGAGCGACGCGGGACTGCCGCTGCCGCATCCTGTCTTGCGCTTTCCTTGTCCAAGTTCGGGCCCGGGGGCCATCCATTTTCCTTTTGTTCGCTCTCCGTCTTGTTGCGAGACGCCAGTCGCTTGCAAGCGAGGACATCCTGCTGTCAAGTACGAAGAAACCAGTGGAATCCGGTCGCCGTCTAATTTCATCGCACTGTTGCCGACTGGCGATGCTAGGCGCTTTTCCCCTATTAGCAAAGCGCAAAAACCACAACTATTCTTTATTCAACATTTTTTTTTTCAGCAGCAGTACTGTGTTGAAAGGAGACACATTTTATCCGGGATGAAAGTTGCGGACTGCGGGATCTGCACGAAAGAGCAAACTCCCTTGTGGCAGAAAGTGCTGCGGAGGCACTTGCGAATGGAAATTTCACTCTTGAATTGCACCCTTCATACTTAAACTGCGTGGAGAAGTCAGTTGTCTTTTCTTTTTTGCTGCGGCTGAAACTTTTTCCCTGATTGCACCTTGTGATAAGTAAGCGGGGCACTGAGATCAAACGCCAGTGAACTTTTCTGGCTTCGCACGCTAGAGACGACTTCGAGACATTCAGTGTTAACGTCAGTGCACTTTAACGCGCATACAAATTCGCAGACGCAGTGCTGCGCTGAGGTGTCGTCCTCGCGCTGTTGGTCTGCGTTGGCGAGCGGACGAAACGGTCACGTCTCATCTCATGCCGGCAGTACGCGCTGAGCGCTCATGTAGCTTGGATAAAAACATGGGGATTGTCCATGTTTATTTTCTCGGCCCGAAACGAGCAAGAGGCATGGCATGCTCCTCTCCTGCGTTGAGAGTGACACTAAAATAAGAAGCATTACCTTTTCTCTGCAGCAGCAAACACACCGGTCTACGCAGACAGCAATGTGTCAGTATATTAATGCATACAGCAGCAGTGCGACTCTAAACCTCGAACGTCTCAAAAGCCATGTATACTCACTCCAGCAGTGGGCGTTGCTGAAGGTGTTTTAAGGACGCCAAGACTCGCTGGCAACAGTACTGGCTACGCTTGCGACTTCAAGCTACCTCCACGAATAAATGGGCCTTTACTTGCATCACTCGGAGACCACGCATCCACAGCAAACAAGGCACCCCGAGTGAAGGGAGGACGCAGGGAATGCTTGTCCGTGTACCGCGCCGGTTATCAGCCCATGCGGCGGTTTTCTTTAGGTACCATAACATCAGGGACCCATAAGGGACGACATCAAGGACCACAACAACTGCCTTACCCTCCTCAGTGCAGTGAACGTACTGATTATTTCTGCTTTTTACTGCACGCATGTTACCGGAACTCGCAGGCTGAGATGCAGAGAGACGAACTAGCGGTATGTGCGCCGGGGATACCCAGGACAAAGCCAGTCGCACGAGCCGGTATGGCTCGGATTGCAGAGGATCCGCACGTTCCCGGAAACCCCGTCGTGCGTCATACGGTAACTCCCCCGAGTCATTAAAGTGCCACACGTGTTGGCGACTTGCACGCGTTAGAAGGCAATAATGGGCGTTTCCAGCCCCATGCCGTGTACTTTAATTACAAGGAACAGATGGACGAGGCGTCGGCGTGCAACCATAACAGAGCGCTGAAATTCAAACCACAGTAATAAAAAAGCAGTAAATAGTGCATTAAACTAATTAAATGAGCATATTCACGTTATTTCAATATTTATTGATCGGTTAGTTCCGCAGGACGTTCTAACAGCCGTGCAGTACCGAAGATTAGTGAAATGCTGGAATAGGAATTTGTTATGGAATTGCGAACCAGTTAGACTTAAGGTTTTTAATAACAACGCGGGGATTAAATACTCATGAGACCGGTTGTTACATTGCATCTGGGAGAAGCAGCAAAAAAAGAAAGGAAGAGGGGGGGGGGGGGGGGTGGCTGCTGTTATTTAGCCGGAATACCCTGCTGCGCTCAAGAGTTTCGCATTTCATAAACGAAGTCAGCCCGTCGTTGTGTTGTCGAGGAATTTCCCGTTCGACATTAAGGTATTGCGCCGCAAATGTGAGAAGCTACAGAAAAAAAGACAGAACGATTCTCACATGCTGTGAACTTTGGTTGCGCACGCGTCCACTGGTACTGAAAGAAAATAACGCACAGTAACGTTACGCTGAACTTTGCGTTGCACGTACGGTCGCGGACAGAGTGATTGGACCACGCTTCAATGTCCCGACCCTTCCTTGCGTTGCGTAACGGAACGTTAAAAGTTTGCTGGTTTTATGCGCCAAAGCGCAAGCGGCATTTGCTTTTATAAATATCCAAATTCCATTAATTTTCGATAGGTAATGCTTGAGCGCTGAAGCGTGGTCCATGTAGCTGTGTCCGCGACCATACATGGCGCGCCTTCGGTCGTGCTCTCTGTCGATGGATTCAGCTGTTCTGAACGCTGTTCGTTTGAGCTTGTCATGCGAGGCTATAATAAGTTCCGTCATTAATTTTCTACACGCCACGAGTGGTGAAAAGAAGGTGTTGATTATACGCGATCAGTTTTATCTTCCTTTCGGCCCTGTCGTTTCCGTTCGCTTTGAGCACCCGGCGGAATGCTAACGAGCGGCGAGCAGCGTTACATTCTGGACGCCGCCTGCTCTGGCTTCAGAAAAGGCTTCAGGAGCAAGCCTCATGAAACATGGTCGGAAAGCTGCGGAAGCAGTGTTCGAGTCGAACCCTCTACTCAATCATTTTTAACGACGCAGAAGATATCTACACCCGTCGCAGGCGTTTACTGGGAGGTCTGGATCCCGATGCGAGCATGAAAAATGAGGCTGTATACGGTGCGGGACAGGTGGGGCATTGCGGCTTCATGTTTCGCTGTTGCTGCCGCCTTGGCGCCCACACGCGGCAGCGTGCATTCCCAGCTTCAGTTCGCGACGCCGGCCAACCAACTCCACGGCCCGTTTTATTCTGGCGTGTAACCGGAGAGTGAGTCACGGACAGACGAGTTGCTGGGGCCATGTGGGTCCTGTCTCCAGGGAGACATGCCCGATAGCTTCTTGAATGTGCCGCCTGGCACTAGCGCATAAAGTTAGAAGTAAAATGCGAGACTCCTAATCTGTCGCGCAAGGAGCGTGACGGTTGCAGCTTTGAGTCGAAAGCCGTCTTTAACCGCATGGCGCCGCCGCCAAAGGAGTCGTTTTCCTCTATACGATACCGCGGTTACACACCCGCCACTAGACGCGTTTGTGACGTAGGACCGTATGCTACGAAGCCAACCGCGCTGCGTCATTTGCTTTTTATCGACGCGTAGCGATTATACGTATACTGACGTTCTAGGATGCGCGGCGCTGCAGTTTTGACGCATTAATAAGGCGTAAGGACGTCCTTGAGGAAATATATTTGATGCCTAACATCGTTATTGGATGCAATGAACTCGCCGCAGTGCCTTTAGCAATTAGGAGCTTGAGCAAGAGCTCTTTATGGGGCTTCCAATTATTGGTGTCTTCGTGGGCTTCGGGCTGGTCCGTCATCCCAAGCGAATTACGCAGTCATAGCTCATAAAAGGGCCGCTCGCTATGACCGCTCGGGCTGTTTATCGCATAAGCGGTCTTTCAGCATGTTGGGCATACTTCCTCTGGCTGGATGTCGCAATAACGAGCTTGGCTCGGCTCCTTTTGTGATGCTGTCCATAATGCGCATGTGTAATTTCTCGTGTCGCACAGCCCCGCATCGCATGCATTATCGTACAAGGGTGGTGGGCAGCATGCTACGCTAATCAGTGAGTTCCACATCACCAGGGGGCACCACATTACCAGCCAGTCCCGCCCCCTACCACTCCAGACAAAGCTTGCCTTTAGTTGTCACTGTCACTAAAATTAAGTTACGAAAAAAATTCTAGCGAGGGGCATTCATACGGCATTTCGTTTCATGATGCTGTGGCGAGCATGTGATAATTTGTTATTCTGTTCATCTAGTCATTTTTTGTGCACTGGCGTTTACGTTAGATGTATAATAATATGCATTCTGTATTCGATGCACTGGAGCACGTAAAGGATGGAGCCGTGTCCCTGACCCCTTCCAGCCCCGGCAGGGGCTCAAAATGTGCATTTAAGATGAGCTGCACAAAACTCCGAGGAGAACGAGTAGTACATACCGAAGTGTGCATACTATAGTGAATTTCAGCTCCCCGCTGTGGACCTGGACATGCAAAGTTCAAAGGTAGGCCTAAAAGTTAATATGAAGAAAACTGAACTAATGTTCAGCAGGCCTCATTTTGCGATACGTAGTGAGTATGAGCAGTATATGCACCTAGTCAAAGCAGTGACCGCATAGCCGCGTAATGAGTTGCATTGCATTTGACTGGCACTGCGCTGTTATGGGCACCAACTTATCGATATCTCTCATAAGGCAAATATATTATAATTGTATCAAGTCACTATACTCACCTGCGGGGCCGAGACTTGGAGACTTACAAACCGGCCTGAAATTAAATGGAAGATAGCGTGGCGAGTTGTGGGGAAAAACTATAGGGATGACGCCGAGAGACAGGAAAGCACATACCTGAATTGGCGAATAAAGTCGAGGTAATGATATCATAGCGGAAACCGTGGGGGGGAAATGCTTGGCCAGAACATGCAATGCGGCAGCAGATAACCGATGGTTGCTGGAGGGAAAAGAACGGGTTCAAAGGGAGACAACTGGAGCCGACGGAGTGCCGGACAGGTGGGAAGATGAGATTATATGGGATTGGATGGCCGGGGCTGGACAGGGCTAATTAGAGATCGATGAGAGAGACGTGCGTCCTTCAGTGGACGCATCATCCGGGCTGATGACGATTATGATGACTTTAGGGAGGCCATCTCAGCGGTGGCTATGCAGGGCTTTCGGGTAAAAAAAATGCCGCGCTCTTCAGGGATAACCTTTTGCTTTTATGTAGTACGTATCGCAGACCTGCGTGCGGATTAGTCTTCCGCGAGCTGTGATGCCCGTGGCCCATCTCGTGTTTACGGCGCGCATTTTCTTCTACCGGCTGCTCGTCCGTCGTTGTTTGCTCCTTCGCTTCACGTTGCTGTGGTTTTTATCTCGAATGCGCTGGCAGCGGTAAGATGTGAAGGTCAGCTTATATTCGAAAGATTTCATGAATCTGGCACGTGCACTCTTTGTGGAATTGGTTCAGACACCGGTGGCGAATGAGGCGATTGGAATCGGCAGCCTTTTGGCGCTGTACTTCAGCGATGTCCGCTTTAGCAACATCCACTGTGAGCAACATCCACATCTACCTTTCGCACGAGCGCCCCCGAAAAAGGAGGCAATCCATTAGTTGTCCCCGCATGACACGTTTTACCCAGCGTCAGAGGAAGGTGGCGGCTAGTCATGTGCATTGTGCAATCTCGCCATTGAAATAAAAAATTGGCTGCGGTTCAGCCCGGCTGAACCGAGTAAGGCGAGCGAAACGCTCGGCTACACCTAGTCTTTTCCAGACTTCCACTTTTTATTTTGTCCCTCTCCACTCTGAGCACCTGGTTCGGCAAGAGGTGGCTCAGGTGTTATTCAAGGCGAGGGAGACAGCGGCGAGGAGCGAGTGCAGCTACGGCGCGGCGGCGAGCGAGGCACGTGATCTGACGTCACATCGGCACCTCCGCCCCTCCTCCTAGTTCAACGTCATTGTCAAGCGGTTTTGACCTTGAGATTTGCATGCGGAGAGTAGAGCTTTTCGCTCTCATATGTTGAAAAACCTTTATGATTGCCTTCGCGGCGTCGCAGTTTATACATTATCTCAATATTATAATAGTGTAGAACGAATCCATTCGTAAGCATTTTTGATGAATTTTATTGCTTATATTTCTATTCGACAAACGCAGCTTGTCCTTATGCTGCCATAAGTGCGAAGTTCCTCTCAAGATAATTCTTCGCTGTGACCCTCGTACGAGTAAGCTGCAGTGATATTTAGCCTCTGCAACACGCTATCGGCCACTAATATATGGAGGCGAAATTCTAGAGGCCCGTGTACTGGGTGATGCCAGTGCACGTCAAAGAACCCCAGGTAGTCGAAATTTCCGGAGCCCTTCACTCCATACGCTCAGTACGCTCAGTGTTCCGCTAGTTGTCTTGTGGGACACCTTCGCCCACCTCCCTTGTACATTTTTTCTGTGTTTGTGCTGTTGTTATTTTTCCCTTCCATTGCTCGTGCTCCAGTCCCGCTTTTATATTTTTTTTTTTGGGGGGGGGGAGGGAGGGGGAGTAATGCCACCTGATGTTCTCAGGTGGCGCTTGAAAAGAAAGACGTTGAAGTGTCTCGCGCTGGCTGGCTGCCGTATATATATATATATATATATATGACAGAAGCCAACAGCCACAGAAACCAAGGGGCACAGGGGATTTTTTTAATTAATTAATTTATTTTGTGGTGTTGATCAATTTAGAATATTACTGAATATGTTATCGCTTAAAGCTAATTGATTAGAAAAGCATTAAGAATTAGCTTTAAGCGATAACATATTCAGCAATATTCTAAATTGATCAACACCACAAAATAAATAAATTAATTAAAAAAATCCCCTGTGCCCCTTGGTTTCTGTGGCTGTTGGCTTCTGTCATATTTATAACGAGCCCCTCATTCCTCTTCCCTTATATATATATATATATATATATATATATATATATATATATATATATATATATATATATATATATATATATATATATATATATATATATATAAGTGAGAGAAGCAAACAGCCACAGAAACCAAGGAACACAGGAGATTTTTTTAATTTTGTGGTGTTGATCAATGGAGAATATTACTGAATATTTTATCGCTTAAAGATAAGTGTTTAGAAAAGCAGAAGAGAAAACAACCGCAAGCCGACGTTTGGAACCGAACCCACGACCTCCGAATTACGCTTCCGGTGCTCTACCAACTGAGCAACGGCGACGGCTGTCAGATCATCTACTTTCGGGGGTATTTATGTTTTACAAGTGACCTAACCTTGAGAGTGTTCGTCAGCGCCACCCACGTCCATAAGCGGCGGACTTAGCACGTCTTGAGTAACCGCTGGTGTGACGTGGAACGTCATCGAAAGGCGAGGGTGGAAGCTGTGTGAGAACCCTCTCATGCATCCTATAGAATCAGGGCTTTAAGATTTATCATGGAAAGTATGTCTTTTGTTTGGAGGAAGCTTGGTTAATAAACCAAAGACCTTGTGGAGAAGATTTCTATTTATAAATGAGCTAGAGTCACCAAGGGGTCACTTTCGGCTCCCTGCCAACGGTTGCCTCCACACTCCGATACCGGATCCGGCGACTGACGTTGCTGGCTTCCTATCAGCTCTGACGTCACAGGTGGTAGCTACTGGCAACAGAGGGGGCAAAATATGAATCGGGGAAATCACACTTACCAAAGGCTGTTTCCGGTTGTAATTCCGCACAGAGTATTAGAAATTCGGCATTTTGAATTAAAAGGAGGCTCGCCGCACACATACAATGTATCTCTCTAGAGTATCAAGGTCCCCAAAAAGTACCCTTTGATGCCAGAACCGTGCTCTATCTGTTTTTGACGTGCATGCACACATGTGCTCCCAATTCACACCGACGTCGCAGGTTTTTGCGTGAAGTTCGCGCGAAGTTCGCGCGAAGTTCGAGGGAAGTTCGCGCGGTAGAGAGTCGCAGCGGTGCGACGCCCATCTGGAGATAACGGAGCGAAGAAGCGACGGGCTCCGCTATCGCTCGACGCGAAAGCAACTGTGACCGACAAGTGGCAAATACCACTGAGCGAGGAGGTCTGTGAGAGCAGCGACGCTGAACCCTCTGTTTAAATCACGAAAATGCTCTTTCGACTCCACTGTACTAATGTTACGCTTGCATAGGTATCTGTAAGAATTTGCAATACATGAAGTCGCGTACCTTGGGATGCCCGTTGAGCCGCAGATACTAGCGGCGCGATTTCCATCGACACCTTTCGCTTCTGGGAGTAAACACAGACATTGCGATCCGAGGTTAGGTCGTGTTTTCTCAAAAAAAAAAAACGACATTTCATGCCTTATGCAGCGTTTATTTTCATGATAATCACATTTCTGTACCCAAATCATTGCGTAGCTCGTCAGCCATGGCAGCCATGTTGGCGGCGGCAGGCGCATGCAGTCAAACGGTCAAACCGGAAGAACAGGCTTTCTGCGCCGCTTCCGGTCTCGCCGGACGTCGCGCGCCCAGATCGGCGGAGCCGAGAGTTTTTTTTTTTCGACGCCAGGCATCGAGTGCACGCCGTCGGACGAAAATCACCGACCTGCCACCGTAAGATCATTACATGTATCCCGGCTCTAACTCAGTCCCTTTTGACGATCACCGTCAGCCACGTTACGTCCACTGCACAACAAAGGCTTTCTCCCACTGATATCCACTTAGCACTGTCCTGCGCCACCTGAGACCATCCTATTCCTGCAGCCTTCCTCATCTCATCCACTCAGTTGACTTTCTGTCGCCTCCTGCTGCGTCTGCCCTCTTTCTGAATCGGCTCCGTTACCCTTTAACGACCACCGGCCGTCTGCTCTCCGCATGACAAGCCCTACCCATACTCATTTTTCGTTCATAATCTCAGCTAAGGTATCATTAACTTAAGTTTTTTTTTTCCCCTGACCCACTCAGCTGTCTTTCTGTCCCGACCATTTTACTTTCCATAGCTCGCTACACTCTCCACATTATCAAGGCTTTTCTTTAGTTTCGAAGTTCCGGCCCAGAGAGAAATTGCTGCCAAAAAGCTCCCATGAAGGCTGTGTTGAAATGCGTGATAATGGGGCGGAAATAATTAGCATTAAAAGATAAGGCGCATCGGAATAATAGAAGTGCCTTTTTTGCTAAAATATTATAAGTTTAACTACGAACCTTGGAACACAACGTAAAACTGTTTGAGGGAGCTTCCACAACTGTTGCAAGTATGCTGCGACTGTCGTAATTGTTGCGAGTCTGGCTCTGAGCGTGAAGTCGAAACGGGTTGAATACTACTTGGGCTGGAGCGGTGGCACCTGTGGTCAAGCAACGTGTCGCTGCTTACGAGAGTAAAAAGAATAAGGCTAGGCACGCGCATCACTGGTCAGTTGTAGCATACCCATGTTTCGGTCGCGGTACTATGCAGCTTATGCGAACTGCGCAACCGATGCGGCGCAGCGCCTTATTATGGCGCGCACCGCACAGTGATCTGAATCATGGTCTGTTAGAGCTCTCTATTTTCTGCAGCTACGAGACGCTGCTCACTCCTACGAATATATGGTGTCGACAAACTCGCTCCACCCAGAAATATCGAGCGCGCAGAAATTGCAGTCGCGGGTGATAACGACAGCAAGGATGCTGCACGTCGTACTGGCAGCAGGTTCGTGCCAGCGCCACTATCTTTGCGTCACACCTTCTGGCGTCACTATGGCGCTGGTTGCACCAACTTCGGAAAGTTTGAGAGACAGAAAGCACGTTCTAGGATAGGAAAACTAGCTTTGAATGGTGCATAACTCATTGGAGAGCAGTGCGGTCTATGGTCACTGTATGTACGCATAATTTTAAAAAGAAAAGCTAAATGTTTGATGCCTCTGGGCTTTTCATTCACGAGAGCCCTCATCTGCGGGACATCCATGTACTAGATGAAAAACGCCCCAAAGTCTTAAAATGAAAAACTAGCCTACCTTGGTTCCCGAGAGCGAACATTGCATGGTCCTGAATATGCTAGTTCCAAAGATAAAAGTGAGGCAACTGTTTTTGCTCGTTCTGTCCAAATTAGCAATTTGTACATTCCACAGTAAGAAAATTAGAAGACAGGTTGCAGTAAAAAGCTGCTGTGTACAATATTTGCAGAAGGATTTTGCGTACACGTAGCTGCTGCACTCGCCTCTATGCAGTCGGCATAAATGGCCTGCGGTCGACAGATTAACGGAAGGACCAACGTTAGCCAAAAACCAAGCAAATCAGGTGCGGAAACATTACTGAT
The DNA here is from genome assembly GCF_055824585.1 of Amblyomma mixtum. NCBI lineage: Eukaryota > Metazoa > Arthropoda > Arachnida > Ixodida > Ixodidae > Amblyomma > Amblyomma mixtum. Next base: position 51,852,922 of record NC_143014.1, read on the forward strand.
GATTAAGAAGCTGTACGGTGATGGCGCTACGAATATTCTTTGCAGCATCGACGTTTCTCACAAGGAGTGTGCGTATATTCTGCCGATGACGACACCTGTGTGGGCTGATCTGCGCGACGCTCATTGTAGCTGGCACATCAAGCGAAAACTATTTGCTTCAGTTGTCTGCCATCATAGAGCCAATCACTCTGCTTGGCAAGCAAATGAATGCTGCGAGCTACACGTAAAATACATTCGAAACAGATACAGATTTAAGGGGAGAGGGGGGGGGGGACCCTTCCTTTCCCAAAGGAGAAATTTTCTATGGTGAGTAGAGGGGGGGGGGGGGACGACATTATTTCCTCAACGAAAAAAATTAACGAAATGCATCGCGCAAAGAGGACTCCCCCTTCCCTAACCGCCACCTCCAAGAGTCGCCGGTAAATCCGCCCTTGATTCGAAAATTTCTGCTGCCACTTCAACTTCTTTGTGGCAGTGTAATAAGTTGACAGAGGGCACAGAATGAGCCCGAATAACGAAACTGTTGACGTTGTTCCTTACCACAATGAAATTTTTTTTTCTCTCCACCCTGTCAGGGTGAATATCGGAGCCCAACCAGTTTGGCGAAAAGGGGGGGCAGGGAATAGTGTGTCTTGTGAAAGCCAAGCTTTAAGAGTGGGGCGACTCTGGACTACGAAGGAGTGTTGTTATGGCATATAAAAAATACTAAATTAATTTGTTTCGTTTTTGGAGTGAGGCATATTATTTATGCAGGAAATTGCAGACCTCTGAAAGAAGACCCAGAGACGCAGTTGTCGAACCCAGTTTCTTACTGTTAACTTTAGTTGAGTAATTAAATCAATTAAAGGCAGCGAACTAAGAGCCCACTAGATGGGCGCCTGATACGAGGATAAAGCGCGCGGCCTTCTACTGCTGAGGTGCCCTGAATGCGCCGATTTTGCGTGCACAGTGCGCGCAAAGCGTTGACAGGAACTATTCCGGTCAATAAAAGTCATGCGCTTTATTAAATCGTAGTGAAATACCGTGACTTTCATATCATAAGCGACTGCTCCAAAAACTGTGCTTAGGAGGCACGATCGGGTGGTTTCCGCGTACGCTCTCGTGACATCCTGAATGCACTAAGTTTGCAAAGTTGCTGTCTCAACGCGCGATAAATTCGATAGACAGATTCGAGAGCGTTCCGGAAGGCCCGACGCAAAAACTGCACGGGGGACCTTCTATTAGAAAATCGCCGATGTAATGGTCTAACTATATGAGACTCCTAAGTGATATATAAGTGATTAATCAGAAAGAGAAAAATACATGATAGTAAATCATAAATCTACGCAATACAATCCTAATGAAAAGAAAAAGTTTGAATTATAGCAGCATTATACAGAAATCAGTGCAGTAAGAAAATAATAGATACGAATATATTGAAGAAACAGCAGAGTTAAAAAATTTGTTTCCTGCATCTCCCCATGGGAGTGTTAGGGTCACAGTTGTGGTGTGAGAACATGAACATATTAAGCATTTAAAGCGCAATTTTTTTTGGTGTGGGGGGGGGGGGGGGGGTAAGGTATTAACTACACTGTGGCAGGTTGTTGCAATGAAGGACAGTTCAAATAAGCGTCGCCGCCAAAAAGAAGTTCATTGACTTTGGAAAGGTAATTTATACGTTGCAAGGTGCAAGCTGTAGGTTGAATATATTTCTTTATGGCCAGTGGGGCTTCGAGAATGGTACGTGCTCTGAAAAAAGTTTTAATCTCAGACTGCTTCCGCGACAATGAAATTTCTACTACTTGAGCCTGCCTTCACCATCTGTGGTGCTAAGTTGCTGGTTATAATTTTCCTGATACGAATCGGGCTAGCGTGCCTTGAATTTTTTTCTGATGTACTTATAAGCTGAGGTGTATGCCCGCGCCGAAGAACGTCCATATGAATGTTCGTATGCAAGTATCGATAATATATCTCACTTTGAGAACAATGAACGTGTATCGAATAGACGATAACAATGATGGGCGAAGGTAATGTGCAAATCAGGATCTTGGCAGCGCAGTGACAGGATTTCTGGGAAGGAGTAATTAAAAAATACCACAAGCTTTCGATGTCGAACAAAAGAAAAAAAATTCGCTGAAAGAATTGATTAATCAGCGGCCTCACAGGGCACCAGGGAAGGATACTCCAATCACAGATAAGTTGGATACGTTCAACCCCCCATCAGAGGCCACAATAGACCCTCTCATCAGCATCTAATATCACATCTAAGGCATGCGGCTGACGCCTGGCCTGTTACCCGTTTTCCCCCATCATACTCAAATTCTGGACAATCTGCGTTTTTCAGAGGGAAATTGTTTATGAACGCAGTTTTTTTCATACATCGCAAGACTCCACTGTAACGATCAATATATCTGCAAATTTCCCCTCAGCAGACTTGCTTTTTTTTTTTTTGCTATTAACGTTCTTTCTATGGTCAAAAAAGTTCCCATTTGTTTTCTGTGCCAGTCGTAACTACTTAATGCGAGCGATGGACAAACTTTAAAGGAAGAGTTTGGTACGCATCAGAAAAATGAACCATTACCTTCAGTATTTCCATAACAATGCCTTACAATATTCTACAATTGCCTCACGATAACAAATTATTTCCAGGAATCCTTGACCTGTACCTTTACATTACCTGTAAAGAATGCTGTTTGATATACGCCAGAAGAAACGTTGGAACATAGTTCAAACATTTCTTCGTTTCAGTGACGCTTGCTTTTGTAGGGATCAAACATCTCGGAGTCTTAACGCTGGAATCTTGGCCGAGAACAATGCGACCTGCGACCCGAAGTTTTCGCACTTCAACCAAGCTGAAAGGTGGGCCTTCCGCTGACTCTGGAAGAAGCAAATCAGTCAAATGCACGTAACACAAGAGAAAGAATGACACAGGACAAAAAGCTTGTCTTATACTCCCTTCACACATGGCGCGGGCACCAGTCACAATAGCATAACTAGTAGCGGTGACCCGATTTAGAAGAAATGAATGCGGATGCGAAATCAGGTCACCACAGAGCCTTCCTTGCCCGGCACCACCAGGCATATTTTATCCGCAGTCTTATGCGTGCGCTTCTTCCTTGTTAGTCGCTTCTATTTAATTATAGCCGACGTGCCGCCGGCTCCGGTTACGGACATTTGAGGCTTATTAGAAAACTGGTCGCAATTTTTTATAACATTCTACCCAGTAAACCGATCCGAACGCCGTAGAATATATGGATGCTGGGCAAACGACTGAATTTTGTCCACATAGCGACAGGAAGCAGACGACAACAAGCATCCTCTGTCGGAGGCCAACAACGGTCCTAAGTATTCTGCACTCTAAACACGAATATACCTATATGGGAGTAAAAAGGGAGTAATCTGTCCTTTAGCTCACTCCCTTTTGCGGGACAGGGCATGCTCCCCAATTAACAGAGTAGACTTCCATCACTCAATACACAGAGTGCTTATTCTTGGCAACGAAGGTATATTCCCACTGGAATGCATAGTAACATGACGCACTTAGCATTTAAAACGCGGCACCGGAGTCCTAGAGGTTAGCAAATGGAGGAGATTGGAACCTCGGTTAGAATCTTCGTAACTGCTAGATCATAGCACGTTCTGAAGAGGAAATTTGTTCCCTTGCCAACCGTAAGTATTTCGTATTTTTAGTGATGAAAATCTACCCCAGACCTTGTGCACCATACTCTGCCACTTAAAAGGGAGTGGGCTAGAGGACAACTTACTCCCTTTTTTACCCCTTCCGTGCTTATTTACAGTGTAGAAACTCCCTTAACAAAGCGTTTAGCATGCTTTACTGAGGAGGGAGGTGTTGGGGGGAAACTGGAAACTGGCGTTCTTCGCAAGCTGTTCTTTTGTCATAACCGAAGTGCAATGGAGTGAATTCAACAAAAACAGAAGCGAGATTTCTTCGTATTGAGAGATGGAGCACCTCATGCGGTAGGTACGGTTACATATGTAGTGCAGGAAACAAGTTGAGAGGACCGGCGATGTTTTTGTGGCAACTATCCGTCCAATCTGAAGCTAGACTGGAACATGTGGGCACCACACGCAAAGGAAAAAAAAAAAAAAACTGAAAGCAACTTGCGGCCATTGATTGCTTGATTGGCTCTTACATATAACAAGCTTCGCATAGTTTGCGCCCCGATATAAACCACGTTATGGAGATGTGGTTGACCGCAACTTGAAGGAACGATGACAAGAACGAATGATGACAGAAAAAACAAATTATCTTGAAAAGTTGCAGCTTGCAGTCGCAAACTCACCCCCTACACAACTTTATTTGCGCACTTGTCATATCAACGGAGTAAAGCATGCGCACGGTTTTGACACTCTGCGTTCCTTTTGCCTGTCATCCGTTGCCTTCAACACCATCACTGAATGTTCTGCGTAATTCGAAAGAAAAAAATATTCTAGTACGCTCAAGCTGTTGCGGTACTTTGTGTATCCCCAGTTTTTGAACCTGTGGATAGTAAAGAAGCATATAATATTTAGTCTAAAGACGTTTAAACGCGAAACCCACCTTACTTTAAGGCCATCTGAGAAGCAGCATGCTTTTGTACAAAATGATGAGCTAGAGGTTGTATCACCTGCTGTGTTTACGGTTAACTTGTAGAGTTTTATTTGGACTCAGCCCTATATGTTTTGCGACAGGCACATATCTATTAGATATCTGCCTGCTTTGGCCTTTAGCATTGTTTTATTTGCTCTGTTTTTTTTTTTGCGCATGGTAGTGGTAATACCTCGTGTAAACCGCCTCGTCTCGTGCAACCGTATACTGTCTTCGAGCGTGCCATTGTGCATCTAAATAGAATTTGCCCCATCAAGAAGGGATCCACAGGGAATCAAGAAAATTAAAATGAAATAAATGGTTTGATTTTGTTTGTTTTGTAGTCTTTAACGTCCCAACGCGACTGAGGCTATGAGGGACGCCGCAGTTAAGGGCTCGGGACAATTTCGGACACCTGGGGTTCTTTAACGTGCACTGATATCGCACAGTAGTCGGGTCTTTATACCAACCGAAATTTTCTATTCCGACCTAGTGACCCACGTCTTTCGAGTAGTAGCCGAGCACCATAAACACTGACCACGACGTCTAGATGAAATAAATGTAGAATTATTTAGCGAAAGCAGTGCTTATAAGTAAGCGTTGGACTTTTCCGTTTGAGCCGAAAAAGAAAAAAAGAACGATAGAAGTGCGCCGAATTCAATTTTAGAAATTCGGTTTTAACCTAAAAAGATCAGTATCCTTGACAAGCACACCACAACAGCTAACTGGCTGTAGCGTCAGAGTTAGACTCAGGCATAGGAGAAAATTAAGAAAATGCGTAAGCCAGGGGCTTAGCGATACGGTGGTGCCGTTGGATTAAGTACCGCAGTTGTGCGCTTTGAAGTATTGCTCCATTACCTTATGCATCTCTGCAGACTGGGAGGCTTCATCTCGTCGTCAAACGCCGTCTGCTGGCGTAGCGCTGTTCGCTGTCATCGCTCGGTTAGTACAGTTATTTGGCTGAGCAGGTTTCTCCTCTGAAAACCTTGCATAATCGTCACGAAAAAGGGTAATGTCCAGGCTACCGCGACGGTTAAGCGGCAATTCCATCTCTGTCGTCACCCCGCAGTCCACGCGATGCCCTGTCCTCCCGTCTCAGTGATAACATGGCAACCGATCTTTTAGAAATCAGCCGCCGCGGTGGCTCAGTGGATATGGTGCTCGGCTGCTGGCCCGAAAGACGCGGGTTCGATCCCGGCCGCGCCGGCTGAATTTCTTTCGAGGAGAAATTCGAGGCCTTTGTACTGTGCGATGTCAGTGCACGTTGAAGAACCCCAGGTGGTCGAAATTTCCGGAGCCCTCCACTACGGCGTCTCTCATAGCCTTAGTCGCTTTGGGACGTTAAACCCCATAAACAAACAAACAAACTTTTAGAAATCAGCTTAGACGTGCTTTTTTTCTTAGGGTCCCATAATTTACTTCCTTTTTTTTTATTGCCGACAGAAGTTTCTTCTGAAAGCACAGGTATAAGTGCTTTGCCAGTAATTAACGCTATCGAATGCTCAGACTGACAAAGAAGCCAAGATAAATTCTAGTTGAATTTTGGCCGCGCAGGAGTGCAACTTTATACCACCGAATAAAACAGCAATTCATAGGAAGGAAATAATATTCGTCAAAAAGAAAACGAAACCTCCGTTTGGAAAAAAACACTGAAAAAAGTCCCCGAATTTGAAAAACTAAAACTGGAATGCCCAACCCCTATGTATAAATAACTGAAACGCAGTGTAATTGTCCTTTTTGTGCTGTTGATGAAAATATGCTTCGTGCCAGGGTATTTGCCTCAGCTTTATCTGTAGCGTACATCGCAGTGCACTGAATTTTTTTTTTTTTTCTCGGTAACACATTGCGGTGTTCCATTACAGCGTTTATCAAGACGGTGCGCAATCTGAACCCCGTTTATCTTGTCACGTCACTGATTGCAGCGTCTGGCGGTAGTGTTCGCAGCGTGTCTCTCATGCCGCACACACAGACACGCACAAATGTTTCACGACCTAACACACACGCATGCGCAGCTGCAGGACGACTTTATCGTCATGATCGTGCAACCACCAGCGCTCGTGCAACGACTGAGAGGAGAAAACCCTGGCGGTATCGGCCGCCCACGGGCTGTTCCCATTTGGCCGTGGTGGCACCCTATTGTGAAAGCTCCGTTGTTAAAAAAAAAAATAATACGAGGAGGCGCGGTACTTCCCCTTGCACGTGTGCATTATGGAGGCGGCGGCGGCTTTTGCCAGATGAGAAAGGGGCGAGGGGTGGCGGGCGGCTGCAGAGGAGCAGAGGTAAAGCCGAAAGGAACTACGGTCCATGGGAACCGCGCTGGTCCTGCTGCCAAGAAGCGAAGGTGCGCGCGCGAGTGTCTGCGATGATCGCGGGGACGGATCGCCATTAGCGTATGCACCGAGTCACCACTTTGCGCGAACGGCGAAAGTCGGTCAACGAAAAGCACTTCCGTGCGAACCTCTTTCACGGATTTTTTTTTTCTCCCTCTCGGGAGTCCTGGGGTGAAGCCGCGTCCGCGACATCCGGTGCGAGCGGGCGCTCTCGCCCCGTCGCCGCACATAGGAGCGGCTCAGTCTAAATATCGTCGTCGCCGCCTTCTCCCTCTCGCAGCGCCAGTCGGGCCACGGAGGAGCCATGGGACTGTCGCGCAAGCCGGCGCTGCGCGCGCGACAGCTGCACGGCGTGCTCATCGTGGTGGCCGTCTTTTGGATCAACATGTTCGTGCTGGGCTTCTTTCGTGCCGGCGGTGTGCTCTACGTGGCCCTGGTGCGCACCTACCGCTGCAGCTACGAGCAGGCCTCGTGGCCCTTCAGCCTCGCAGGTGCCACGCTCTGCATGATCGGTGAGTGCGCGCCCGACTGCTGTTGTCACCACCTTGAGCGCAGTACGCGACCTTGAAAAAATCTAGCGTCAACCACTCAGAGGCTGAGGTCTAACTCCGGACTCGCGTAAGAGCTGTTCATAAGTGACAGGTGCCTTGGCTACTGTGATCGACGAGTGCACTGGCGTTGCTCACGAGCCGTTCATGCGCGAGACCAGCTTCGCGAACTTGGCCTCCGAATGGCTGACGCCAACTTTCACGACACTGCACGAATTTGCTAAGCGCTTATACCTCTAGTCATGCATGAGGTCCGAAGTCGGACAGACTTGCAGGTGGTTTCTTCCAAAGAACACCTGGTTCTTAGAGCCGGCGACAACCGGCTTCCCAAGCATGGTGCGGCAACACGCGTGCTGCCGGCTGATCGCTACCGCAATCGATAGCACCAAGGTCGCGCTATCGCTGTTTTTATGCAGATAACTGCGCAGCGCGCTCCGGCCAATGCATGGCGAAAATGGACGACAGGGCTTACTTTCACTAACCCCCTTTGCGTGGCACACAGGGGAACAGCGCAAAAGGCGATGGTGTGTATAGTTAGTGAAGAAAGTGGCAGGGCAGACCCCTTTCTTCACTAACTATGCGCAATAATTAAGAAGCAGGGAGTTTGCGACCGAGAACTAATCGGAGCCCTGACACAAGTAGACATTAAAAAAAATAAAGTAGAACAGAAACAGAGCACGTCTCACGTGCCATGTACGAAGGCTAACTCGCTGTTAAGTAGCGTCACCAACGGACAACCGACGAATAGGTCTGATTTCTTGACGATTTGCCTCGATGAGCCGGGAGTCTGCTTTCGAAGAGAGTTCTGGCGCGTTCAAAGGAACTTCAATAAAACTTCGGTTGGGCCTAGTTGATACATGATGTGTGTCTCTGTGTCTTTTCTTCGTGGTTCGTCCCGTGGTTGCGCAACCTACACCTTCACAGCGTTCAAAGGAAGGGACAAACCCTCATCTCGAGCTGTGAGCCAACAAATAAAGCGTGCTCGTCCTGCCAGGTGCCGCTAAACGATAGTTGGGAAGTTTCCTGCCTCCTGATAAACCTTCCTCTTCTTCTTTTGAGCCTCAGCTTCTTCCGTTTCTTTCTTCGGTACGTCCTGCCGTCTTCTGCTTTATTTTACCACGAATTGCACCAATTCGCCCTCTTTTATACAGTACTGCATTTTTGCTTGAAGGCGTACACCGCATGAAGCAGCAACACCTCAGGCTGCGCTGAAAGGTGTAGTTTGTTTTTCGACGCTTAACAAAAGTAAACAAATGATGGTTGACTGTATGGACCTTTTCTCTGTTTGCAATTTGATTTAGCGCATGCTCAGTAACGTGCTGATAGGAACGCCACGTTCTAGTAGCAATATGGCTGCATCCAGAAAGGGCAAATTTCAAAAGGCGTATGCACTGAATAGGCGATCAACATAAGGCGTATTTGCAAAAATAAATGTTTCCCCTGACCAAAAATTACCTTCAGCAAAGGGATTGTGTTTCTGTTGGTGCGTAAGGAAAATCGTTGAATACTCTAATGCCGGATGTTGCAAGTTACGATCTTTTTCGGCATGGTCACGTTTCCACTTAAATGACAGTGTTCAAAGTACGTGTTCCGATTCTGCTCATTGTTCGAGAACAAACGGACAGGAAAATTAAAAAATAAAATATTCAAGAAATAATTGCCATTGACATCAAATCTCAAATCATTGACTCAAGTCTTCGGCGTTGAAGCGTTGTGCTTCGTCCTTTCTGCTCTTTCTTCTGCCTCTCCTTGGCCGTGTGCCATTGCGCTGTCATGCTAAAACAGGTATGGGCAGTATCGAAGATACATATATCTTGGATACATTTTGTGTATCGGTATTACGTATCGCTTGCCAAAACTGAAAGTATAGGAGTATCGGTATCGAAAATGCATTTTTGTATCATTTACTTTAACGACGCTCGATATAAAAAAAAAGTGTGCATTTTGGTGATCCTGCGAGTCATACTTAAAGCCGGCGGCACTCGCTCAGCCGGTAGCGCACTCAAAAAAGTGAAGAATTAGGAAGACATGTCGGGGCCGTTGGTCCAGGCAGAGTCTTTCTTATTACATTCAGTTTTTTTGGCGCTTCTGCACACTCGGTGACAGAAGTGACAAAGAGACAGGCTCGCCGTTATGGTAGGAACAACACCCCTTCACCCCTATTTCAAGTGACGGAGGTTGCCAACAGATACGGAAGGTTTTCGTCTTCATGCTCAGAAGCTTACAGAACGTTTGTTGTTTACTTTACTTTGTAAGCATGATGAAGGTCACACATTCTTCCACACGCGGGTCAATGGGGTCATCAGCGTCAAATGCGTTAGCTGACGCATTCCTTTAATTTAGAAGACCAACGCTACAAGCAGCCGTAGCTCTCAAGATGCGATAGTGAAGCTTAGTTTCTTAACTGTGCCTTCAGAATCCTCGAGTCGACGTGGCTATGCTTCTCTTATCCGATGATGAAGGTTCGAGGCACACTTTAGCTTCGCTTTAAGGGTATGATGCGATAGCTTAAATGAGTCTCTTCAGTGGCCTTTTCATTTCGCAGACACACACTGTTCTTATTTTATTATTTATAAATTTTTATTTTATTTCTCACAAGGCCTCACGTTAACCAAGAAGAACGAGAATTCAAAAATTCGTGAAGTGGTGTAGGAAAGACTGAGGCGATGAAATTGTATTGCTGGGTCAAAGTCTAACACAACTGAAACAGTTTAAATGTTCACTGCCAGCTAAGAGTGCTGTAGTTTTGTAAATAACCACCTGATTTGTATTGCATTGTATTCCCCAGCCTTTGAAGGCAATAAGTAACCAAAAGTTATTCAGTTGTCGCGGGGTATCGCGCCCGCCTCATGACTCGTGGGGCAGCGGTTCGAGTCCCGGCTCGACCGTTTTTCTTTTCAGCTTAATTGCTTTTCTTTCTTCAGAGGCAATGCGTAATGGTGATAAATGACGTCATGACCCTGTATAGATCAATGAGAAATTATGTGGTGACGTCACCACTGTACTGTCTGATTGTTGTGGGGTGTTTTATTTATCCGTGGGCCGCAGCGGTGGCTCAGTGGTTATGGCGCTCGGCTGCTGACCCGAAAGACGCGGGTTCGATCCCGGCCGCGGCGGATGAATTTCTTTGGATGAGAAATTCTAGAGGCCCGTGTACTGTGCGATGTCAGTGCAAGTTAAAGAACCCACGGTGGTCGAAATTTCCGGAGCCCTCCACTACGGCGTCTCTCATAGTCTTAGTCGCTTTGGGACGTTAAACCCCATAAACCAAACCAAACCAAACCATTTATCCGCGCGAGGTCATGTGGTTATGACGCCACAACCCTCTCGACCAATCCCGATTCTCTCGACACGCCAACAACTACTGTGGTTTCTCCTCTAAACGGCACCTTTAACGCTAAAGCGTTAAAAGCCACCTTCATAAAATATAAGGCGGCAACGTGCTCGTGCGGTCCTGTATACAGAGCCATTTTACATCACGGCCGCATCTGTCTGACTCTTTCGGAGCGACGGTTTGAGCAAATGCTGTTCCTGCCGTTAAGTAAAAGAACGACTAAATAACAGGTACGTACGAAAGATATGCCTTGAGTAATGAAAGATTTTCTCAATTTTATTCTTAGTTGTTTTCCTTCTGGCCTTTAACGAAGAATGTTCAACCTGAAACTTTTTTTAAACATAGCGCTGGGGAAATAATTGTCCGGCTTTCCCAAAAGCACGAAGCTTGCACCTTTTAGCACAAGGCAGATGTAGAGCAAACCGGCAAATACCGCAGTAACAAACGAACAACTGCAGAAAGAGTTTCAAGTTTATTTGCATGTTGTCAAGTGCTCAGGGACCGGCTGGCATGAAGAACATTAGCTGTGAAAAAAAATTTGCTAGACTGCTTATGGCTCTGATCGTTCCAACATCACGATGGCTTCATTTCAATGCTGAAGTTTTAACGAAACCAGCCATGCCGACAATGGAGCTTAAAGAAATTGGAGAAATCCATGCAGTCGGATTTGTTGAAACCCTTTCAGGTACAGTGCGCTATATTAAATGCGCTAAAGTTCCCAGAAACCATGGAGAAATTTCTTAGCTTAGCCCGTCATATTACTAGCTTTATTAATACTGGTGATTTCAGTGGTGTATCGAGGATACAGTATCGAGTATCTGTATCGGATATACAATTTTTGAGGGTATCGGCATCGAATATACTTTTTTCAAGTATCGTGCCCAGCCCTGCCCTGATTGGAGGTCATCTGCAACTGATTCCCCAGGGTGTTCAGACTTCTTGACCCAAAATTTTACTTAGTGGTAACGATGAGGGTGATGACAATGTACAGGACTTTCGGAGTTAGGCATTCTGAGTTAAAAGAGCGCATTTTTCGACGTAACATTGTCAGTGGTGAAGTACATCAGAATATACCTAAGAGGTGATAACTAGCACGCGACGAGTTACGAGCACTGGAGAGGTTGCTTTGCCTGCAAGCTTCTTGAAAGTGCATGTATTTTGGCGCTATGTAGCCAGAATTTGTTGCGCCACAGCGCCGAGGGGAACTGCGCTTTCGATATCCTAGAAGCTGATATGTATATTACTTAAGGTGGGATACACGCCTCTCAACAATTAAGGAGCCTGTCGGTAAATAGTTAGTTAACTATTCAATATTAGCTAACCAGCCTGCTGTTAGCACGTATTCTGCTTTACTACACCGCTGGAAATATTATCTTTAAAAAAGCACTATTTGTACTCAGAAAGCTTTTTATTAAAAATTGTGTAAAGTCTCAGGTGAAACCGCCTTTATGTAGTACACCCAGAGAAAGGACACATCTTGCCCGGTGTGGTGTTTCTAGCGCAAAGACTGTGGACCCCCAAATTGTTGTACATGAGCGGGGCTGTTCGGGTTCGAACCTGCTTGCGATTTAGAACCGAATCACTAGTTTCAACTTGCGACAGGCATACATGGGCGTCTATGGGAGCCGGCCGAACCTGTGAGATGGGGCCCTTCACGCAGGCCAGGTTCGGGTCCGGAGGTTACCGAGACGAACTTGCCGGTCTAATGCTATCACGTTCTCCACTCTTAATGTAATTAAGTGGTGCTTGTCTGCCTGATAGAAATTATGACAAACGAAATGACTTCAGGAAAGAAGTGTTTTGACTGTTCCCAAAAACACTATTTAGAGCAGTAGACTGTTCTACGGCAGATTGAAATGCGCTGCAAATGTTTTGGAGGACTGCCCATTAGAAATGGAAGTATACTTTGGACGAAAGTTTCATATTTACGAAAGTGCATTTAATTCATTGCAGATATGATATATATATATATAAATTTGACTTTGCTCGAAGCATACCTTCAGGAGAGGTATTTTTGACAAATTTTAAGAATATATATCTAATACTGTGCAAGAAATTTGACGCGCCCATTTCTCGCATATAGTTAGCCCGATCTTGAAAACAAAATATGTTTTAAATACAATATATATCCCGTCGTATGCTAAAAACGTATTTTTCGCTAAGGGATACCCCACGCTTTCACATATTCCAACAAATGTTTGCATCAGTCGATTACAGGGAAAAGATAAAGGGGGGAGGGGGGGGGTGACAGCTATCGCACCTAGTGCAGCTGACCCCGGTGATATCACTGCATCCGTGTGCGCATTTGGCACCAACATGGGGGCGACAAATATTGCGCGCTGCTACCCGACGGCCACGGAGACAAACTGATCGGCGTATGGCCAGATGCATGCCTTCTTGCTAGAGGAAAAGGAAGTTCTCTTTTTTTTTATAAAATATTTTTGTGCTTCATTGAACAAGACAGAGCGATACTTTTAATTAAAGTGACGAAGTTTAGGCCGGAGACACAGGCAACATGTGGTAGATGTAATTAGACTCAGATTTTACTCTGTACTCGCTGATTGTTTCGTTGACGAAGAACTGTACTATACAGTGACATCAGTAGGAGGTATCAACTGAGAAGCTTAAGAGAGAAATTGAAACGCAGTCCCATATCATGCGTCACCAGCCGACTCGAGAATTGCGCTGATGAGCGCGGTGGCCACGCAACGGAAACTTGTGAGGGCGGATGCGGAAGGCGTTAATATCTACGTATAGTGTATTCTGTCGCTTACTGTCACAGCTTCCAAGTGTAAGCCCGTAGCGACACTTCGTTTATTGTTTCAAGTTGAGCTGTGAGCGAAATGTTATTAGATATAAGGAAGAAGCCGTGATAACATGATTGGAGCGTTCTGTGCTGATTGCCATAGAAATTGCTTTCCTGCAAAATCTCGCGTCGCGCTGTTTGCGACGCTCACGCGCACCACGCTTTCATAATATAATTGAACGTTCAAAATACGGAACAAGGACGTAAACTTTGGTAGCTTTTACCACGATTTCTGCACGCTCGCGAAGGTCCGTTATCCAACCACGCATCGCTTTCGCGAGCTAGATTGCGGCGGTGTTATAAAAAAATAATAAAAATAAATTATGGTGAGGGTACTGGGCTAGCTAAGGGCTGCGGTTGAAATGCCAGGTTTTTGCGTGTTTAGACCGATTGCATCTTGGCTTCGAGTGATTAACGGTACACTCGATCTGCGAGCCCGCCTCCTCCGTGCTTCCCCCCCCCCCCCCCCTCCCTCCCTCCCTCCTTTCTACTGGCGGAGAATATCGCTTCGTTGCAAATTGCATTCGGCGCTATCTGCCGCCTCCGGCGCCGAGGAGCACGACGCTTACATTTGTTATTAGGTCGAGCAAGCAAATACAGCGGTAAACAAACTACGCGAACGCACTTTCTCCATTTATTTTCTCTTTCCACCTTCCCCCAGCCGCCCCACAAGGGCGCCTTTCTCGTGGTTATGAGATCTGCGCTTATTTCGAGGCCTGCGCTATGTACCACAAGAGCTGAAAGAAAGGAGACCCGGCGCTGTGGGGTGCACGTCCTTGTAAGTACGTATACGCTCCCTGCGTGATGCCGTTCCGCCAGCAAAGAAGTTTCCTCACCGCGATGCGGAGCAGACGCGATGACAGCGCTTTTCCTTCCAACTCGCTTATCAAAATCTTTGCATTCGCACCGGCCGAAGCGTGGCGGGAACGCGCGGCAGGGAGCCCTAGCAACAGCCGCAGAAAGCGGCCCCGCCGGAAGAGACGGGCGCCCTTGTGGGAGGCGTGCATGCCGAGCAAGTACTACATATCTACCGGATGTTCCGCCTAAGATATTCTGCAATTTTTAAAAATTGGCTTTTTGAGTTAGAAGAACGCTTTCTTTCGGCATAGAACTGTCAGCGGTGTAGCGCATCAAAATATAGTTAAGGCGTGCTGTTTAGTAGGCTGGTTAACTAATACTGAATAGTTAACTTTGTAACTGTTACTGTTCGTCTCCTTTTTTATTGAGAGGCGTGTAGCCCCTCCTAAGTAATATCCATATCGTAGTCAAGGGTTCGGGAGAAATCAGTCTTACGAGGGGGAAGCATAGTGGTTGAATGAAACATTCACTCGCGAAAAATGGCTTTAAAACATGACGTTTCGGGACCCGTACCGGTCCATTGTTCACAATGAGGATGGTCGGAATGGGCCGCTTCTTATATGCGTACTTGACAGCGCAGTGAGTGGGATTAGTTACGGGGGAGATTGCCCTTCGTCCTGTTGACAACATTCTTGGTAGTCTGTATGTAAAAACCAAAATCAATCGTGACGATAAAGATTTCTTTCTGTTCATGATGGTGTCGTTTTGCCAGTCTGTGGTGTGTTGCATCTTATGAGCATGCTCTGCAAGGGCGTTGGAGGACGTGCGGCATTGGTTGACGTCGTTCTTTCGTTCGCTTAATCTTCTTTTAAAATCTCTTCGAATCGCCAATGTATGAAGCATCGCAGTTTTTGCAGGGGATCTTATACACGACTCTGTGGTAACGTGGGCACTCCAGACGATCTTTTACTTGACGGAGCTGTTATTTCAGGTTGCTTGACGACACGTGCACAATGCGCACGTCGTATTTCGCAGATATCTGCGCCAGAGTCTCACTTGTCCCCCGGGCTTACGTAAGGCACGTTCGCGCTCTTCTATTGTCCGTCGAACCGGGGCTCCGCAGGTTGCAGAGAGCGGCGTTCTTCGTTTTGCAGGAGTTGTCGTGGGTACCCATTGTTTTCGAGGTCGACGCAGGCTTTTTTCTGCTCGGAAGAGCGCAGACCGTGACTGGAGCATAGTGTAGCTGCTCGGTTGAATAGAGGGGACGCGACGGAACGTTTGTGGCCATTGGGGTGAACAGGTTTAAAAGCCACGTACTTGCTAGTGCGTGTGGGCTTCCAGAAAACGGTAGCGGCAAGCCCATCGGGAGTGCGGAGAACGACATCAGGAAAATCAATCCTTAAGGCGACTTCTTCCATTGTAAATTGAATTGTTGGAAATGGCAAACTGTAAGCGGAAATGGCAAACTGTAAACTCTAACACACAGGTTCCGCATTAGTTTATTTCTTCCTACATTTTTTTTTTTCCTTTTATATATGTATGGTTACCTTATAAGTGTGTTTTTGCTTATGTGCATATACAGGGTGTTTCACCTAAGACTTTCTGCAATTTTTAAAAATAAGCTATTTGAATTAGATGTGCGCTTTTTCTGGCATAGCATTGTCAGTGGCGTAGTACATCATAATGCAGCTAAGACGTGCTAACTAGCAGGCTTGTTAACCAATATTTAATAGTTAACTTTTAAACTATTACCGTTGGGCTCCTTAATTATTGAGAGGCATGTAGCAGCACCGAAAGTAATGTCCATATCCGTTTTTAGAATTTCGAGAACGCGATTATCCTCGGCGCTATGGCCCAACAAATTTTGGCTATTTCGACGAGTTAGGTTCACTGGAGAGGTTGCTTTGCCTGCAAGCTTCTCAAACCGCATGTATTTTGGCGCGATGTAGGCGAAATTTGTTGGGCCACAGCGCCGAGGATAATCGCGTTCTTGAAATTCTAAAAACGGATATGGACATTACTTACGGTGGGCTGCATGCCTCTCAATAATTAAGGAGCCCAACGGTAATAGTTTAAAAGTTAACTATTAAATATTGGTTAACAAGCCTGCTAGTTAGCACGTCTTAGTTGAATTATGATGTACTACTCCACTGACAATGCTATGCCGGAAAAAGCGCGCATCTAATTCAAATAGCTTATTTTTAAAAATTGCAGAAAGTCTTAGGTGAAACACCCTGTATAACCAATCTCGAAGAATTGTATTCCCCCCCCCCCCCCCACCCCTATGTAATGCCCGAGAGGGCCCTTAGGGTAAATAAATGAAATACCTTCATGTACAGGGCTAAAGGGCTAATTCTGTTATAGCCTTATGCAATCATTCCAATCTATATATCTATTGTATAAATGAAATGAAATGCAAAAGAAATAATCACACCAAATACAAAGGAAAATACCTCAGTTAAAGGGCAGCTGCGCCACTTTTCGAGTATTCCGCGATATTTAAGGATTCAAATTTATATTCGCTGTAAGTAAAGCTTGCCAAGTATTTTTGTGCTAGCATTTAAAATAGTGACGTAATCGACAATTGATTTTAGGCTTCTCCCCAATGCACCGAAGATTTGCGGGCAAGTTTGGTGTGACGTCACGGAAAGTAAGATTTTAAATTGATGATGCCGTCAACCGCACCCTGCTGTGGCTCGTTTGAAGCTGCCAAATAACTCTCGGCGGGTCGGCGGGCTTTGCCTTCGGTGGCCTAGGTTTTTTTTCTTCTAAAGGAAGCGTTTATACATTGGAAATGCACCAGTACCTTCGATGGCGTCATCATGCCCCCCCTCCCCACTTGACGCTGTGTGCTACGGAGAAGCTTGAAGGTCAACACGATTTTAATCGACGATTGTGTCACAATTTCAAATGCTAGCCAAGCAGGACTTCGCATGCTTTACCTGCAAGTTTCACACATTCCACCACTTTAAGCTCGTTGATTTCCAAAACCTATGCAGTTACCCTTTAAAGTAGCGAGAAGACGTATCTTGTCGCACCACATTTCGCCAATGTGGTGCGACAAAGCGTTATGCACCACCGGCCTTTGGCACCTGCCCAAGACAGGGTAACCTGGCCTCCTGTAGGGTAGTCCATGCCCCAGGCAGGGACAGTGAAAGCTGCTCTGCCATCTCTGATAAAGGGTCCGCTGGCCCTTGAGTCGGCAGCCCGCAAGGCTTCCGCCCCATCAGGAGAGGCCTGCTACCTGCGCGGACCTCTAGCGAGGTGATGGACGTCAGTCCCAGCATGCCTGTTTCGAACGTGCAGAGGAAAAGCCAAATCAGCTGTTCAGCAACAAGCCGCAATCGGTTTGAAACTGTGCTTTGGGGAGAAATGCCAAGAGATAAGAATACTAGATGCTCGACCCCATATCGCCCCAAGACATGATCCATTCCCATCATGGTACCGCTGCCTCACTTTATGCGACTTCACATTAAAGGGCTACTGAAGCGGTTTTAGAATTCGATGAGTTTTAGCTTGCCGAATGTGCAAAATGTGCTGGTAAAGCCTGCGAAATCGTTTTGCTCTAGCATTTGAAATGGTGGCGTAATCGCCGAATAAAGTCGTCGTCGGCGTTCAGGTTTCTCTGAAGTGCACAGCGACGGGCAGAGGCCCCGATAATGACGTCACGTATAGCGGCACTGTGTTTCCAGCGAAGAAACGGTTATTCCATGGAAGAAAACCGACGCCATCCAAGGTGAAGCTCACGACGCATTGTTTGGCGCCATCTGACGATACACAGCAGCATGTTGGCGTAAGCAGCGGTCATTGAAGTTTCGGCAACAATGACGTCACTGCCGAGTTTCCTCGCACTCCTCCAACGTAGTGAGGAGAAGCCTGAACATCATCGCGGTTTTAATCGACGGTTATGTCACCATTTTAAATGCTGTCGCAAAAATACTTTGTATTCTTTGTCTAGAACCTTGATAGATTCGAATTCTTGAATAACCTCGAATTCTCAAAAAACCGTTTCAGCTTCCCTTTAACGCAACTTCTCAAAAAGCAAATATGTAATGCGCACTAAAAGAAAAAGTATGCAATGTGCACAGTATTTTACACAGATGGCTCGAAAACTTAAATTCATGTCGGAAGTGCAGTAGTGTGAAAAAAAATGCGAAGAATACGATTGCCACAGTACGCGTCAATTTTTACGACTGAATTTTATGCAATCTGTCTAGGTGTAGAGAAAGCAATAAATGATATTGCCAAAAATAATATTAGCTACACTAATTCACTGAATACTCAATGCATTACATTCCAGAAATGCTTCCGAGATCTTAATAAAAACATAATACACGATATGACAAAGGTCACGACACAAGGTTGATGATTCATATGGCGCAAGGGCATCTGTGGCCAAAGAGCGCCATGGCACTAGGTGTTTTCGTCTACTCAAGTTGAAGTCCAAAACCTATTTCCCAAGCATTTCACCCTAAGGAAGCCGAGCAGCAGGCCATGGGAAAGCTTGTACTCATTGTATCCCCAGTGGGTACCCGGCAGCGCTGGGGATCGAACCCTGCTCCTCCCGCATGCGAGCAGGATGCTCAAAGCACTAGGGCACCGCTCCGGTGGCGCTCACGCCATAAGGACATCTGCCTATATGCCATAAAACTCAAATCAACACAACACACAACCACACGCATTGAAATTCTGTGTTCCGAGCCACGTTGGGAAAGATGGCAACGAGAGAGCGAATGCATGTGCTGCACGTACTCTCAGCTGTATAACGAAGAAAATTAATGTAATGTACCCAATAGAGATTACAGGAATTTAGTGCACAGCAAATTGAGGAATAAATGGCAGACTGCGTGGGATAACGAAGTGAGCAATAAACTACTAGATCTTGTGAAGCCCGTCATGGCTGAATGGAATTCATGCAGACATACGGAACATTTACCGAAGAAATTTTATTCCACCTTTGCATTTGACACACACATCTTAATCACGAAACAAGACAAACATGAAATATGAGGAGGCGAGCTCAGAGTAAACCACATTTTATTCGGATGCACAAAACTAGAAACACTAAAGAAAAATGTTTTCTCTAAGCTTGAAAGCCCAAATCCCTTTTCACCCTGAGTTGCTTTTAGGCTAAAATGCAGCTGTTGATTTTTCGTGTGTTTTAAGATTTCTCAAGGAAGCAAATTGTTTTGAACAAACTATAGGTATAGAAAATTTTAACCGTCTAACAAAACGAACCCATTTTAACTCTTTTTTTTTGCCGCATGATAGCCTTAGCAGCTTATGTGCCACAAAACCCAATATAACTAACCAGTTTTTCTAAAGAAGCGAAGTTCCTAAACAAGTTGTATTTTAAACATCTTTTGGTCTAGGTCTATGGGGTTTAACGTCCCAAAGCGACTCAGGCTATGAGAGACGCCGTAGTGATGGGCTCCGGAAATTTCGACCACCTGGAGTTCTTAAACGTGCACTGACATCGGACAGTACAGGGCCTCTAGAATTTCGCCTCCATCGAAATTCGACCGCCGCGGCCGGGATCGAACCCGCGTCCTTCGGGTCAGCAGCCGAGTTCCATAACCACTGAGCCACCGCAGCGGCTAAATTTAAATACCTTTCGTTCAGGCGCATGTAACTTATGCGACATAAAACACAACTCAGATCTAGCCATCTTTATCAATGAGGAGATTGCTTTCTTTACGAGCCGTACGGGGGCACAGAGAGCCAGTACGAATAGAAATCGTCAGCGTCGCTGATTAGCGCAGAGTACAAACTATTTTCAACGAAGCTCTGATAAATGTGAGATTTCAAATTTCCTCAGGTCATTACAGAAAAGCCTGCCCCTTTTCTTTGTCGAGTGGCAGAATAAAAGGTCGAAACGTTAAGACTGCTTTGTTGTCGACAATTTACACCGCAAAAAGCAATACGGCCCACAACACGCACAGTCGATAGAAAAAAATCGCCATGTTCTTCATGTCCGTTCTCGCACGTGTTGTCTTATCTAATGGGAAACTATGTCTTGAAAGTGGCTGCTACTTGGCGAATGCATTGCGCAAGAAGGAAGTGTACGGGGCAAAACGTCCAGATACGCAACCACCAAATGACCGGAACTTTTATCAATAACTCTCTCGCCCGGCGGGATCGAAGCCCGCTGTTGAAACTGGTTTCCTTGCACCCAAGCTAGCAAAAGCCCCCAGCGCACAATGGCTTTCATTCGTGCAGTACGACAAGGAAGTTGGGGATGGAAAAAACGATCAGGAAACTAAGTCAAGCTGTAGTTCACGCTTGACCTCGGCCCCTTGCGCAAACTGCGGCAAGTTATACACGGCTACAGCCGTATAGGTGAAGAACCACCTTAAACCTACATGTGCAGCTGTGTTGTTTTGTTTCTTACCGTATTCGGCGTATAAATTAACTGCTCTTAACTTGCCTGCTTCCAGAGCATGAAAATAAAGGGGGAACCAATTATTCTGCTTTACATATATAATTAGTACGCAGCTTAGAGAGGTCTGAAGCGCCGTGTTGGTCATGGAGGGTAATCCCCGGCTAAATGGGGTCGCTGCTAATGGGCGCGTGTCGCATTTCGCAACCTTTCACGGAAGCGCACTTCTTTTTCTTTTTTTTCCTCTGTAGCAACGCGGCAGCAAATAAAGGAAGTCATGCTACTGAATTAAAAAAAAAAGAAAGAAAAGAACTAAGACAGATATGTGATGATCGAGGCACATGTCGATTACTGAGCGCCCTCGAGGGTCTTTTTCAGAGCTTGCAGAGGTCCGACAATTGAGCCATCGTTTCTCTTCTTTTCTTCTTGAAATGTTCGAATATATCGATCGGTATCGGATCCGTTCGCACGACTTTGTACAGCACAATCAGGGCATTACGTTCGCTAGGTAGGGTTCAACATTCACGATGCTGTAGGAAGGCGTGTATGTGTCGAGCGGCACACTATATTGTATTCACGATCGCGTCTGCGTCCGGTGTCCCAGGGCAGGAACCGGTTATGGATATCGAACACTGAATCGCATGCGCTAACCTGTGTTGTTATAGTACAAGTGTATCGCGATGCGGCCGGCGCTGCGAGAGGAATGCATCTGGGGTGGTTAGCCCATACCTGTTTTCATCTTTGGGACGGAGGATTAATAAATACAGCGGATCGATCACTGCGCCGCCGAGTCACATAACACTGAGAAGGGACTTTTCGGGCACCAGGACATGGACTGGCAGAAAATAAAAAGAGAAGAAAAAAGGCACACGAACACAGCGCTGACTTTCAGCGCTGTGTTCGTCTCCATTTTCTTTTTTTCTGTCAATTTGTGTCTTGACGCGCTGCAGGAATCTTGACGAGTAACGCAATTAGAAACAAACTTGTTTTGCGTGCATGTCGGAAGCCGGGGACTGGTAGACTCGCTGGGAATTTACTAAGCGCTGTCGTGGTCGCTCCATTTGACATATACCAGGTGTCCCAGTTAAATGTAACCAAGCTTTTAAAAAACACGGAATGTCCTAGCCGCGTGAACCCAACTGAGGGTTGTTTAGAGTCGCATGACCTAGTCTGCAATATTTTTTCGTTCTTGAAAGTTAATTAATTAGTTAAGCTTAATTCGCTAACTTTTTAATTATTGACTTGAGGAACAAAGTTTCGATGGGAACATTGTAGATCGCTTTGAAAAACAGCTGACTGAAACGTTTGCATCAAGGTACCGTCTAGCCGCCGTGGTGGCTCTGTGCTTATGGCGCTCGGCTGCTGACTCGAAAGACGCTTTCTCGATCCCGGCCACGGTGATCGAATTTTGATGGAGGCGAAATTCTAGAGGCCCGTGCACTGTGCGATATCAGTGCATGCTAAAGAACCCCAGATGGTCGAAATTTCCGGAGCCCTTCACTACGGAGTCCCTCCTAGCCCGAATCGCTTTGGGACGTTAAACCGCCATAAACCAAGCCAAGGTACCGTTTACGTAAAGTAGTTTTTTACCGGTCTTAAGCCATTACTCGCACAGCTCGCACAATAAAAAAAAAGCTTCCACGTGTTGCCACTTCAACGTCGCAAGAAGCATCGTGGAGAACAAAATCCGTTTTTTTTTTTTTTCTGAAGTGCTCTCCTCGATAAGCCTTTGCGTCCACTCTGGGGCACAGATGTCAGTCAGGAGCTGGTCACGTGAGAGCTTTCTTTTAAGGCCAATAAATAAAGCTGCGTAAATCGTACTTTGCTGGAAATAGCGCTGGTAGCGGTTTTTCGAGACGATCTACAACATTTCCATTGACACTTTGTTCCTGAAGTCAATAATTAAAATTGGCGAATTAAGCTTAACTAATTAATTAACTTTCAAGAACGAAAAAATACTGCACACTATGTCACGCGACTTTAAACAGCCCTCGGTTGGTTTCACCAGGCTAGGACATTTAGTCTTTTTAAAAGCTTGGTTACATTTGGCTGGGACACCTGGTATATCATGTTTAGCATTCTTCAGGCATGCGAAAGGTTGGCGAGCAGATTTCCGGCATTTCTATACTTCGCTTATTTCTTGCCTAGGTTGTAATTTAATCACTCGGACTTGCTTTGATATAACCACGAGAATAAGACAGGTGTTCTTATTCACACGATTAGGATCTCACCGACGGCCTTGCTGGAAACACTTCGGCTCTGAATACGGAATATATCTGGCAGCGCGCTTCGCGTGCAGGTCGGACGTTAGAGCGTCTGCGCTAAGATAGCAGATAACGTTGGATGGAGGAGAGAGCCGACGCCACTATAAACCCGAATGTTACGACAATCATTCCAATTACGCCGCAGAGGGGAAGCTTCGGGTGCGATCAGAAGGAAAATAATATGAAGCGTGCTCAGGCAATCAGCTAATTAATATCCGAGGCTGCCTTACTATATAAGCGCACCGCGAAACCATACCCGCACGCATATCGCATCCAGACTCAGAGACGGCTGCGTAAGCATCGCAAAAAAAAAAAAAAAAAAGACTGCTCCGTTTGCTGACGTCGGTGGCGCAATGCATCACACAGACCGTCGACAGGCGCACTTTCAGTAATCGGCCCTTCGAGAACAGATATGGTTTCTTACTTTTTTGGGGGGGTTCGTATTCAGCGGCACGTGTAGAAGCGCGCAAGGGAGACAAAACGGCCAATTTTCTCCACGACAGGAGGGAAAATTGCGAAGGCCTCCCAAGTAGCCCCGTCGAAAGCGGGGCACCCGCTCGCACCGAAGTACTCGCTCCCCGTTATAGTCGGCGCAACGGACGCACCGAGAGAATCGCGACTTCTTTGCGCACGCATCTCCTGGCAACGAAATTTGATCGCTGCGTGCGCGCTGGAACGCTGGCGGCGTTTCGCGAAACTCCGACACTAACACGGGGCAGGCGGAGCTGCTATTTGCTTCACAAGCCCACACGCCCGGTTTCGCAAAAGACGGGCGCGCCAGAAGGGTGCAAAAGCCTCTCAAAATGGAGGCGAACGTTTTCTCCGGCTGGAATTACCTCGCGCGGAAGGAAACTTAACGAGCGAAAATATCAACACTTGTCGACTCTCACTTGTGATAAACAGTTGGGTCGGGTTAGTGCGATGCTGTCCCAAGGTCGGGGACTCGAGTCCCGGCCGTGGCGGCCGCGTTTCGATGGAGGTGAAATGCAAAAAAAAAAAATAAAAGCCTGAGTTATGTGTTACGTCGGCGCACGTTAACAAACCCCGGTGGTCTAAATTAATACGGAGCCCTCCTCTACGGCGCCCCTCATAGCCCGCCATGTGTCCCTGTTTTTTTAGTGCTATTTTTTTTAGCGCTGTCTTTATTTGTATACGGGCGACAAAAGGGTGCACAAGACCACCCCTGAATTTCAAATGAATGACTTTCAAAAACTGAACCAAGCAACGTAGGCAAAAACGGAAAAGAAATTAAGAAATAACGGGCAAAAATCGCTCAACTGTGAAAACTGCACCCGCCTGGCACAAACATTAACAAAAGAAAATTACATCTGGAGCATGTCCCCACAACGCTTTGCGAAATATTTACAAACTCACTCTTCTAAGTACATATGCTTCACTTTGGAACTCTCCCGATCTGATATCCGTAAAAAGTAACTACCATGCAGGAATGGTTGATATCAAAGTGGCATTATTGACTGCACAGTAAATTGCTCTCCATAGGGGCTTAGTGGCAGCGCGTATTAGATCCCAGCCACGGCGGCCGTATTTCGTTGGCGACGAAGTACGGAAGAGCTCTGTATACTATGATTTATATGAACGTTAAATAACCCCAGTTGGTCGCCATTTTTCCTGCTTACTCCTTTCAGACCTGTGTCTTTGTTCATAATGTCGGTGTGACGTGTAACGTACCAAGTGTACGAAGAACGGTTTTATTTGAGAGCTATATGTAATCTCTGTAAGCATATTACGAAGGCTGCACAGGTGGCGGTGGTGCGTCGGCCCTTTCATATGAATGCGATCTTTATCACCTACATCAGATAACAAAAAAAGTTACAGCCCGAAAGACACAATTCGTTGAGCACCCTGTGTAAAAGCGAGGGAATTCCAGACAAGACTTCCAAGCTGCATTAATATGCAGTGCGGACGGGAACAAAGGCAGGACTCTGTATGAAGGAAATGAGCGCTTGTCGCGTTCCCTTTGCACGCGGACAAAGAAGAGACGAATGACTCTTCTTTGTCCCCCGTGCGCGATGCGAAGAAATGAACGCCTCAAAACTCTCTCAGCTCGGAGAATGCGTACGCCATAGATGTTTGTGAAGAAAAATCTATCAGGTTGTGAACCGTGCGGAACGCAATGAAACACCAACGCTGAATTGTGAAAAGAAAAAAATACAAATACGTTGGGTTGACGTTGATTTCAGGCGTCAGTTGCGAACAGTGGCCTTCCCACTATAATGCATCTGCATATTAGCGTGTGCCGGTACTGTTGCCATTTCGCGCATGCGTATACCGCGCGCAGTGTGCAGGGCCGCAACGGCCGCATTTCGCTGGAGGCGAAACGCGAAAGTCGCGCGTTTGCTGCGCGATGTCAGCGCACGTGAAAGAACTCCAGGTGGTCTAAATTAGTACGGAGCCCTCCACTACGGCGTATCTCATAGCCTATGTGTAGCTTCAGGGGGCTGAACCCTACAGTTTGCAGTTTAGTCCCTTTCGGAAAAGTTCGTGATTACGCGGTAAAGCTAACACTTCAGCTGACGCTGGAAATATAGGTGTCCGCATTCTGCAGATGCCCATGAATCATTAAAAAGCTTCTGTGCCCGCCCTCAGTGTATTCGTGCGGTATGCAAAAACAGCTTCTTGTATCGCACCTAGGAGATTTCAAACTGTTTCCATTTCCGTCCGCAGAGAGCTGTTTAGAAGTCGCCCATGATATACAAACGGCATGCTCGGATTCGGTTGGCGTTTACTTCTGCGGTTACATTCTGTGCAAAGCGTATTTATTTACACGGAGCACTCGTCATATGATAGGCCCACTGCTAGGCGGGCGCTCTGCCTCCATTGAAGGCAAGCATTGTCCAACGACACGGAAAGAATCAGAAATATAGTGTCTACATCACGCAGCCAAACTTCTGAAATTTCGCGGTGACTGTATCGACGAAAGCGTTTTTGAAAAGCGATGGTAGCGCTAGTTCGATTAAAGCGCATTTATCGGATGTTGCTCTCTTGTGAAATATATTTGAAGAGACGCACCGGCCGATGCAGGTAATTGACCTGCTGAAGGAGCTACCGAGAGCTGACAATGTTCATAACAGGCTGTCAGTGTAGCAGAGGTTTTAAACATCGTGCATCTGTTCTAGTAAGTACTGGATTATCGTCTATTTGCATTAGCACATGACACTAGAAATTTTCATATAAACTTTCCTCTTGAGGCAGATATGCTGGTAATGTGCGGGAAATAATTAACGAGTCAGAAAATACGCAACCAGGATATACGTGACGCTCTCGATAACTGAGTTAGGTAGGTTGCGTAGTATGAAGTCGAAGAGAGCAACATCGGCCGTACCACTAAACTATCAGTCAGTTGCACGCGAACGCCGCTCACGACCTCAAGGAACTTCCAGCTCGCGCGTTTTGAAAGACGTGGTCCGTAATTAGCGGAGCTGGACAGGAACACCTTTACGACGCAAGCGCTTAACTAGTCCAGCAGGAAAGAACTCCGAACTGAGAGGAGCATTACGGAGGGCGTGCAGATATGCACACACAGCGCGGTTATGAGTGAGCAAAGCAAGTGCTGGGGGTGCCCGGCTTGCCCAATGTCTTTCCCAATAGCTGGGTGCCGTCAATGGGCGGCAGCCGACCACTTCCGCGTTGGGCAATTCTTTCGAGCAGCGTGCTTCGCTCGTGACGTGAACGCGCACGTGAAGCGCCTCGGTATAATGCATATGAGGTATAGAAAGAAACGAGCACAAACTTCGCCCCCCACTGCGGCTACGGCTCGCTGGACACGTCTGTACACGAACGAGGATTCATCTTCTTTCGCCGGCAGCTGTCATTACGACGTCAGTGGGGGGGAACACCCGTGCGGCCTTCTCCGCCGAAGACAAAGGTCCAAGGTATTTGCGCAGCACGCCCGACTGCCGTTTCAACGGCTGACAGCGTGCGCGTGTGCATGCGCAACTCGCGCTCGGGGAACTGCGAACGCGGTAGCGATGCCCTTGGCCTTGGCTCGTTTTTGGAACGTCACCGCAGTCGAGTGATGGAAGCAGACGCACGGATTTCTTTGCGCACGCTTAACTTTCTTTCGTTGATATGCAAGCATCGCGGAGAGTTTTAGGCGCTTTTTTTTTTTTTTAGCGCGTGTATGCTGGGGCGATGTGCACTTAGCTGACCACTACGCGTTACGAAGAGAAGTGTAGTTTACCCCAACTAAATTTAAAGATGGTTCCCCCCGTGAAAAAATTTACATTTGGTCAAACTTAAGACTATCAGCACTAGCTACGCATGGTGTTAAAAATCGGACTGTGGGTTTTTTCTTTTTTTTTTTGCAAACAAGCAATGCGCAGCATACAAAAGCATTTTTCGCGCCTAGGCCACAGCATAAATCTCGTCGTCAATTGCCTAACTGACTGAAAAGAAAAAAAAAAAGCTTTCTACTCTCTTCAGGTAGCATGCATGTTTATATTAGAAATTAAGAGGCAGTCGCGTTGCATGAGTGCCCCATTGGGTAGAATTTTCCCTGTGCTCGCGTGCCCCGAGGTATATACGCACCCCCAGACTTTCAACTCAATCCGCGTAATTACGACTGGAAGACGGGGACGATCGGTGCGCAACTCCTCCCGACGTGACGCAGTTGTTGCGTGTGGCGTTTAGTTCGCCAACGGTCTACAGGCGACTGGTGCAGCTATCTGCTGTTTCCCTATCACATTTAGCTATCGAAATGGAATAAGCGCCATACACAACATCCGCGTCATATTGAACAAGTTTCGCGTCGATTGTCACCTCCTTGCACCCGTATGAAAGTGGATACTTCGAAGCACGCGAATACAAGGAGAATTCTACCAAATGGAGCAGTCATGGATTGCGACTGCCTCTATAAGATTGCAATATAATCTTGTGCGCTAACTGCAGTGCCGAAGACGTTTAGTAATTAATTTTATTTATTTACTAGGCTGACGACAACAGTTACCTTCTCACTTTGTATCCGCCTGGTCGCATAACCTGCATTTGAAAACGGCTTTCGTGCGCTGCGCATCTTTATTTTTTAAAATCCTGATAGTGTAATTCTACGAGGGACACCGTAGTAGAGAACTCCGGATTAGTTTCTATCACCTGAGATCCTTCAATGTGCACTGATATCGCGCGGCACACGGGCGTCCTTTGAATTTCGCCTCCGTTGAAATGCGTTTACCGCGGCTGGGATTCCGGGATCTTGGGCTCAACAGCCGAACGCCATATACCATTGAGCCACCACGGAGGGGCTGTCAATCTTTGTTTTTGACATTGTGAGACATTTCAAGTTGTCGTTTCTTGTTATGTATTCATTGATGCGTAACCCGTCGCTGGGGTTTTTTTGCTACACCTCGCCTCTGCATGAAGTTTCTTTGTATCCTGTAACTAATCCACTTTTCGAAGTGGCTAAATAGGCTAATTATTTCCCTAATTATTTTACTGTTCACGCAGCTATCAGTTCACTGCAAATGTCCGCTGCTCTTTCAAAGTGCAAACTAGGTTGAAACTAAGCTCGCTGTATTACAGCATTGTTCTACATTGCGCCAAACTGTCTTGTATATATTTTTTTTCGCCTCAGGACCCTTCGCCGGCGCCCTGAGCCGACTGCTGTCCATAAGGGTAATCGTGTCGGCAGGAGTGGTGGTCACAGCCGCCGCCATCAGCTCGTGTTTCTTCACAGAAGACATCATCGTCGTTGTAATTCTTCTGGGAATATTATACGGTCAGTACTGGCTCCTCCACCGCTTGCTGTCGAATTAATCCTGGCGTTCGGAAGACGACAGCCGTTTCTGCGATGCGTAAAATTGGCAAAGTGTCAGCAGGTGCCCAGAACGAAGCGTTGTATTGATTTCGCTGTCATTGCTTATGCGTGTTAAAAGATCGACTTTGGCGTGTGAGCATCCGGCATAGGTTGAGAATTAACGCACTGCTATAAAGAAGGCAGCGAAAAGACAAATGTGGTCTGGACAGGCGTTAGCTTCCATGCCGACTTCCATGCCGAGATTTTATTAACACTTGGAAGCACAGACTGCTGACGTTTATGTACGCATGTTTTTCTTTTTTTTTTTTGCATTGTTGTGTCGCAGTATGCACGCTTGTCTGTGAAGCAAGTGCACGTCCTGGCAGTAGTTCATATATTTGGTTGAGAAGCGTTTCAGTAAATAGCCAGAAGCTGGCGCTTGTCCACGTCCTCTCTTTGTGCTTCACTGCCTTCTTTCTTTTTCTTTTCTTTCCTTCCATTGTCTTTTCTCGACACGCACAGTTCGTTGCCAAACAGTGCAACAAAAATAGACTGAGGCACTGGGCCTCTGTCGTTTTTTTTTTTTTATTTTCTACGCTGTTTGACATGCAACGCAAAGGCGAGCGCTTTGAGGCGCATGTTTTCTCTTCTGTTTTCTCTTTTGAAAAGAATGTTTTGAAAAGAATGTTTCACGTTGATAGCATTTGCTAATATACCTTGGTTGGCAAGAACCTCAATAAGCAGCTTTAAGTCTGCGTTACACATACATGAGCATTCCTTTGTCATCTCCTCGTTAATTTCACGTTTAACAGCTGCTCAGTGAAGTATAGTTCGCCTGCGCGAATGCGTGTTTTTCTGCATGTAGATAATGCGCAAAGAAATTCGTAAAAATTTGTTAGAGCGAAAGTAATTGCCTGATTCTTGAATCGAAATTTGTTTAAGCGTTCGTACATGTGGCTGCTAATTTAATAAATAAGATGCGATTCATCATGCAGAAAACTCATGTTTAATATGTCTTACCCCGCTTTATTGCAGCAAATCTCGAATCGCAGCTGTGAACAAAAAATAAACTAAATGGCAGCCTGTAAGATATTTTTTTTTTTTGCAATGTTTATGCTTCTGCAATGTTTTTTTTTTTTTGCAGTAAGCGGCTGGTTGTAAAAATACGAGTACATAAAAAAAAAACACCCTCTGTTATGCCTCATGGCAGCTCGAAAACCTTGATTACGCAAAGGGAGAACTTACCAAGCGTTTCAAATCGCAACTGACCAAAAATAAAAACGAGTACTGATGAACTAATTACAAAGCAATTTCTATTTACCACGAAGACGAATTTCTAAAATATGCTTAAGTTTTAAGCGCTATGGTATTTTTTTTTACTCTACCTTCATTACCGCGTGTTTTTCTTCGCATACAAGGGAATATTACACCACAGATTCGTAATTGTAATGCGCGCCTATCTATGAGCATGCGCGTGCGGGTTTGTTTGTTTCATTATTATTAGGCAGTGTGGTAAGTAGGAGACTTTCTTCGACTATTGCAGGCATAGGAACGGGCATGGTTTGCAACCTGACGCCGCTGCTACTTACCCAGTGCTTCGAGAACCACCGCGCCATCGCCTGCGGAGTGGCCTACTCCGGCTCCACCATCGGCTCCTTTTTCTGGCCTGCGCTGCTGGAGTACCTCATCAACGAGTTCGGCCTGCGCGGTGCGCTGCTCATCTACGGTGCCACCATCCTGCACGGAGTCATGGGCTCCATCTTGCTGACTCCCCTTTCCAAGGCGCCGCGCAAGGAAACTGAAGCCGAGGAGCCGAAGCCAGACGCCGAGGAGGAGAAGATGCTCGAACCACTGCGCGAGAAGTGCCAGAGCCTCGATTTCCATCCTTTTCAGAACGGCGCTTCCAACCCCCACGGCGGACACTTCGCGAGGCGCTACTCATCGCGCATGTCCGTTCGTTCGGCTTTCGCGGACGACAGCGCGTCGGCGTGCGCGGTGTCCGTGTCCGGCCTCTGCATGGTGCTGTCCGATGGCGACCAGTGGCACAGCCGGGAAGAGCATCTGGACCAGCACCACGCATGCAGCCCCGCGACCAGCCTGAAGAAACTGAGCGACCCCAGCCCCCTCGAGCCGCTCTGGGAGACTGGGCCAGCGCCCGACACTGCTCTCGACGCCAGGAAGAACGGCAACCAGTCGTCTCTCAAGGCGTCGCTGACCGACGTCGACCGCGCTGGCTCCTCCCTGTGCGGCAACATAATTCGCGTTGTGCTCAACGACTTGAAGTTGCTGCGAAATTACCACTTTATCCTGGTGACCACCTCGGCGGTGGGCTTCTTCTTCGTGTTCAGCACGTTCATCATCATCATTCCAGACTATGCCACGGACAAAGGTCTGACGCAAAGTGAAGGGGTATTTCTGTTGTCTGTGTACGGCATAACGGACCTTTTCAGCAAACCGATTCCTGGCCTCTTGGCTTACAAGAAAATTATCGACAATAAAGGAATCTTTATTTGCGGAGGCTTTATCACGGGCCTGACAATGCTCGTCATGCCTTCCATGGACAGCTACTGGTCCTTTGTGCTGATGACCCTGCTGTTCGGTTTTGTGACCGGTGGGCTGATATTTATGTCTCCCGTTCTTCTCACCGAGTTCTTGGGACCTCATCTAGCTGTCATGGCCTTTGGAATGTCCAACATGTTCATTGGCATCGCTTCCTTGCTGCGACCATTCATCATAGGTGAGCTCGTAAGGATGGTCAATTTTTTCGTGCTGTTTATTTAATAGCCGTCAAATTAAGGCAGGGTTTCTTAAAGCCGCCGTTGACTTCGAGATGTGTAGAATATCGTGAGATGCGCTCACGGCTGATACGCTCACTGCACGACCTGCTATGGCTTGTTTTGAAGTTTGTTTCTTGATTTCCTTGGCATACTTTTACAATTAAAGCAGCCTGACATTTATCTGCGCACACTGGAGCGCTTTAGAGGTGTGAATGTGGGAAAACGTCAAAAACCAGTTAAACATGGTCTACATTTATCTAAAAAAATCCTGTAAGCAACGCTTTCTATGATCACATATAACCGTCCTCGTTAACTGCAGGCAGACGTTCATTTATTTCCCTTTGAGCAGAAAATGCAATCTTAAGCAAAATAGAAACTGAGTGTTTGAAGCGTGCGAAAAATTTTCCCAAATGACTTTGCGTTCCGCTTCCATTTCCGGCGTATTTCCGGCGTATCTTGCAAAGCTTTTCTCATAGCACGTTTATGTGCTCAGAGATCAGTCCCGGTCCGCCGGGGCATCCGCTCGCTGAGAAGGAAAACGGGCTGGCCAATATATGATGAGCCGCGAGCCTTTACGCGTGTCTGGCGGTCAGCAGGCCGGCAGATAGTCCATCACTCTACACTTCCTTTTGCAGGTTACTTCAAGGACAACTGGCACAGCTACGATGGCCTGTTCTACAGCATGGCGACGGCATGCATCCTGTCTTCACTCATATGGTTTGTTGGACCAATTGTGGAGAAGGTGCGGACGTTCGTGAAAGCGCCAAGCAAGTCTCCCCAGCCGCAAGAAGTGTGAAACGTTTCTGTGCGTGATGTGAGTGCAGAAAGAGACTAAGGTGATGCAGTACCACGAACATTATGATCGGACAACGTGTAAGCGCGTGCGAAGGAAACGTTCGGCCTGCGTGCTCCTTGTGCCGTGTTCTGTGTACGTCTGGTGGGAATGAGAAGGAACTGAAACCGTGGCATCCTACCTCACTTTCCCGCTTCGACCTGTGACAGACGCTGCATCGAACTGCACCGTTGCCGCGGGCTGTGATGCGGGTATATACTCGTATTGCGCTGAAGATCTTGTCGAGTGTACTTTGCGAGGTTATATACATTTTTTGTCATTATTAAATGTCACATTGTTGTTTAATTTACGTTCCACCATACCTGTCTGTTCATTGACAGAACCCAGCTCCACCACAGAGCCTGAAAGGCGGCCTAATTTGATTGTTGCGGTAATTACAGTAATGCCCAGTCGTCAGAAGATGTGATAGGAGCTGTGATCATTATCTGGCAAGTTGTCTATTCGTGGCCCTTAGAGTGAAACGATTTGCCTCCCCTTTTTTCTGCATTTGGCTGACTATATTGTGGAGACGTTATCATACACCTGCAACAATATCGTATTCTTGAAGTGTACTTCTCTACTGTCTTGATGCCATTGAGTCTCGGAGCAGCGCTGAATTCTCCCCATGAGCTACACAAATCATAGCTCAAAAATATTCTCTTAGCACACAGCGCTTCATGGAGTTATTTGTTTTTCTGCGCTCCTCCTGTTAACCAAAACATCTGTCGCTGCGGCGAGAAAAAAAGAAACAGTGGGCTGGGAGGGGTGGGGTTGCACAGCAATAGCGAAGCAAGCGAGAGGTGCGCATTTTACTCAACTCAGTCAACACCACCCACGGCCGTGAGTGCATAGAGCGAAGCTCTGTACGCTTTCGGGAGGTGCCGCGCGGCGACGTACGACGAGGAGGTCGCGGAGCACGTGAGCAGGACAGGAATGATTACCGCGCGATGTCATGTATATTTCAACAGGTTGCCTCACCGCAGTGAGCCCCGTGTCTGGCCTCGTCGGCCAGCAAGGCAGCGGAGCGGCGTCGCGTTGCCCCCGCTGCATACACGCATCCGCCGCCGCTGTCGCCACGCGGGCCCCGACTGCCGTCACACGACACCGATCGAGCGCGTGGGGCCGGCACTGAGCGCCGCGTTCGGGCTGTCGTTCCATTAGCGGAGCGCATTTAGCGATGCGACAGCATGTGGCCCCGGGCTCCTTTCTGGCGCTGCGGGCGTTAACGACTGCGCTATTTCACGGGCGCGATAGATACCCGCTCTCGACCCGGGATCCATCGCCTCCCAGCGAGAGCGAGGCGGCGCCGGAGAAAGAGGCCCGGAGGTTAGCACCCCTTGAAAGGATTCATGCGCTGTCCCGTGTGCGGAGAAGGCGGGAGAGCCTAGACGACTATAAACACAGCTTTTCCTTTTTCCTGTTTTCCTACGCACCTTCTTTTTCTTTGCCTCCCCCCCCCCCCCTCCCTCCCTCTCAGGTCTTTTTTTTTTCTGAGATAAGAGAAAGTTACACTCGGTCGAGAAAGCCAGCCTCGGGGCGCGTCGAAGGAGAGAATGTCGAACGTCAAAGTGCTCCAGGGATCTAGAACACAGCGGGCGTCTTTAATGCTGGGGGGGTCATTAGTCTGAGATTACGCGTTTCCTCGTGGTTTGTAACGCGCCCAGAAAGAGGTTGGTTGAGTCGCGAGAAATCTTCGTTGTAATTAAAAACCATCTGGCTCCCCAAATGACGAAGCAGACACAAGAAGAAGAAAAAGAATGGTCGTTCTTTATAGTGTTTCGAAATGCCTTCACAAGTACGGCGGCGTCTCACTGCTTGACTTCGGCGAATCCTCCAAATCAGTGAAACAGCGTTGCAGTTATTTGAAAAGTTCTTGAACTACGAAAAGCAATCAGAAATATTAGTGATGCCTTTTGGCTGCCACGCTACTACATTACACAAGATCACACGAACTGAATCCCGACATATTTTTTTTTTCTTTACCTCGCCTGCCGTCTTCGCGGGATTCGCCGTGCATTTATCTTTATACACGGTGTTTCATCTAAGATTTTGCACAATTTTTAAAAACAGGCTTTTCAGTTAGAACAGCGGTGAAGTACATCAGAATATATTGAAGGCATACTAACCAGCATGCTGGTTAACTAATATTGAATAGTTAACTTTTGAACTATTATGGTTAGGCTTCTGAATTATTTTGAGGCGTGTAGCCCACCATAAGTAATATCTGTATCAGTTTTCGGAATTCCGAACACGCGATTACCCTCGGTGCTGTGGCCAACAAAGTTTCTGTAAAAGAAATTCGAAATAAATAAATTGAATTGAAATATATTGAATTGAATTGAAAGTTTGGCTATATTGATGAGTTTGGATGCACTGGAGAGGTTGCTTTGCCTGCAAGCTTCTCGAAAGCGCATGTATTTTGGCGCAATGTAGGCAAAATTTGTTGGGCCACAGCGCCGAGGGTAACCGCGTTTTCGCAATTATAAAAACTGATATGGATATTACTTCCGTGGTCAACACGCCTCTCAATAATTAAGGAGCCTAACAGTAATAGTTAAAAAAATTAACTATTCAACATTAATCAGCCTGCTAGTTAGCATGTCTTATCTCTATTCTGATGTACTTTACGGCTGACAACGCTATGCCAAATAAAGCAATCTTCTAAGTCAAAAAGGCTATTTTTAAAAATTGTGTAAAGCCTCAAGTTAAACACCCTGTATATACATATACGTATAACATACACGTTGCTAAAACGATGGCCATTCATCGCAGTCATTCCATATTCTTACCCGTTGATTCCTTTCTTTCTCTTTCCAAATGGGAAGTCGTTGCTCAGAGAAAGATTTGGTGCGCTGGAATCTGCTTCCGAAATATCATGGGTCAAGACAAGAATGCTTGCGAAGAGCTCATTACAGCAGTGTTCCCCATCATTGAATTCACCGTGCAGCCTTTCACGGCTGCAGAATGACTTAAACGACAAATGCTAAGAATAAATCTTTCAGCAAGGAGATAATTAGCTTCGCAGTTCCTTATTTTTCTCTTTTTTTTTTTTGCACTTCGTGAAAATTGGATCACCCTCCTATGCTATAACACCAGCCTGCCTACGGGGGAGTTGAGCAGCGCACGTGTAGTTACGCAAGCGCTAAGACGAGGCGTCTTCAAGAGGCCCTTTAAAGTCACGTGCTGACATGTTTACGCTCTTCCTGTAGAAAAATAGCTTCTCTTACAGACTCAGGTGCGCCGTGAAGGTCATCCGTGCGGAACTCCCTCCGCATGTAGCTGCTGCGACATCGTACTGCGCAACTTTCACTTTCGCAAAGCTACGCCGCAGTGCATTCGCCCGGACTATTCGAAAGATACTTTCAAACTTTCCTGCTTGGTGGAGCTCCGCCACAGCGTCCGAAACACCTTCGTGCTTCGAGGAGAGTGTTTCTTCTTTCTACTTTGTTTTTTTTTTTTTGCCTTTGCGCGCATGTTCAGGGATGAGTTTTCACGTGGAGATAAATTCAAGACAGTGCGTTCGGGGTCACTCACCGCCCTTGTGGTTGACGGTGCGTATAGTCATGGGCTAGCTAACCTGAAATGACATAGCGACGACTGTCAACCACCACTGGCTGCGTGCAATTCACGAGAACACGAACCAACAACAAGATAAACGTCAGAACTACAGCACTGCCGCGTCTCGTTTCGAGTGGAATAATTCTGCGGTGATAACGCTAGTGAAACCAGTTTTGTAAAACTAATCAACAGAAGCAAAACGAAAACAAAAATAGATAGTAAAACGAGCCTAAAGGGATCACCGTATGAATGATAGAAGCTTGCCAACGAAGGCAGGCCCATCAGCTCACCAGATATGCAGGCGGGCTTCTCTGCGCTCTAGCACGCATGGCGGAGTTTTTTCTCGCTATAGGTTCATGTTCTGGTAGTTGCACGACACGACCAATACACTCTAAACACGGATACACCTATATGTTAGTAAAAGTGCAGTAAGCTGTCCTCTAGCGCATAGCCTTTTATAAAAAAAGTGTGTTCCAGACGACAACTGACTCCCTTTTTAGTCCTTTCTGTTTAGAGTGCATAGGTTTTGGGCGCCGCTTCGTCATACCTGGTCAGCATTCTGATGACTGTACTTTCGTAACAAGGGATTGGGCTTAAAGATCTCGCCACGGTACGGAGGTGAGCACACTTGTATAGAGTGCTGGAGCGGTGCTCTGCAGAGGAAAAGAAGCGAAATTTCAAAGCAGTGGCTGTGCTTCACAAATTATCCTCGCGCTTGAGCGTGGCCGGATAGACTCGCAAACTGAGTATACGCACAAGCACCTCGCCCTTAGCAAAGCAGCTGCGTAAAGATTTTACTACATTTTCCCCTGCAGCGCACCGCTGCGGAGCATTGCATCAGACTAGTGTGCTTTCCTCCGTACGATAGACTGTCAGTTGCCGCAGTGAGCGACTTTGTTGAACAATCGACCAAGTAGCTGCCTAACGGTATCTGTACCCACCTTTGCCGCCACTCAACCTTAACCATCTAAAGAAGAAAAAAAAAGCCGGAGTGTACATGGTGCACACTTCCCTCTACACGTTCTCCGTGACGAAGCAGTGTAAATGGCCTGCATTAGCGCATAATTGCAGCCACGCCATTACCGCGTAATGTGAAATTTGGATTTAAACATTCTCAAATCCGGTGAAATCCACCAGATAGGCGACATGCGTAAAATAAGCTCAAGGGTTTTTGGTTATACTTGTATTTGTTGAAGTTTCTTATTTATTTTACTGTCGTGTCCGGTCGCTGTGTTGAATGCAGCGAAAGACGCACACGGTACTTTAAGACTTCGTTTATTTAAAGCCGATGAGGGTGCGACCAGCGTCGACCGAGGCAGGAGCCGAACTGGCCGCCCGAAGAAAGGAGGGAGCGGAGAAGCGTCCACGGGAGGGAGTGGCTTCCCAAAACAGGAGGAGGATGCGGGGGCGCTCGTTAGGAGGAGGATGCGAGTGGTCGTTAGGAGGAGGATGCGGGGGCGCACACACACAAAAGCAATAAGGGGACACAACACTTCCTTCCCCCTTAGAAAGTTGCCTGGTATCGTGCAGGGGGTCGGCGCTCACGCGTGGAGGCGCGCTGGCTTTGTGCGCTCGGGGGAGAAACACTTGTAGGCTGGCTGTTGTTCGCTGTGTCTCCTAGGTCTGTCCTGGGCGAAGTCTCTTCTTCCGGGAAGAGGTGCCAGGCTATGTGGGAAGATGGTGCACGTGTTCTCTCCGCTGGCGGACAGCTCTCAGACGGCGTCGTAAATCTACGCAGCTGGTTGAGATGTCGGCGTGCTACTGTGCCATGTATGTTGACGAGCCAAGAGCGCAGGCCTATGCGTCTGACAATTGTAGCTTCCTC
Source organism: Amblyomma mixtum (assembly GCF_055824585.1). Classification (NCBI taxonomy): domain Eukaryota; kingdom Metazoa; phylum Arthropoda; class Arachnida; order Ixodida; family Ixodidae; genus Amblyomma; species Amblyomma mixtum. Next base: position 51,890,689 of record NC_143014.1, read on the forward strand.
CCAGCGTGGCTTTTTCAGAAACTGTCGGGCGAGGACGCGCTGCCCCTCATTAAGCGTGCCGCAGCGCGGAATTGCTTTTTCTTCCCGGAACGTCTCTGCCTTTGGCTCGGGGAGGATGGCTGTGAGCTGGGTTCGCATTTCACGCTCGAACATCATTTTCGAGGGGGTCTCGCCTGTTGTGCTCTGAACCGTCGTGTGCTGCTTGAAGAGAAAGCGCGCAAGGCGGCGCTGCAGCGAGCCTGTCTGATCTCTTTCAAGGGCGCGTTTTAGCTCGGCTACGTAGCGCTCGGCTTGTCCGTTTGTCGCTGGGTGGTAGGGGGCCGATGTAACTGATGAGATCCCGTTGTCGCGATAAAACTTGAGGATCTCCGCAGACACAAACGGTGTTCCGTTGTCCGACACTACCTTGCGCGGCAGGCCGAACGTTGCAAATAGTGATCGGAGGTTGTCAATGACTGCTGCCGAAGTCGTCTGTCCCATTTGCCTTATCTCAAGCCACTTTGTGTAGGCATCTACGACCACAAGGAAAGTGCAGCCCTCAATTGGTCCTGCAAAATCAATGTGCAGTGTGTGCCATGGTGTGTCTGGCTTTTCCCATTCTGGGACAGGAGCTTTCGGCGGGGCGCTCCGGCTGCTCTGGCAAGGCTTGCATTCTCGCACCACTGTTTCGATGTCGTTGTCAATGCCAGGCCACCACATGTAGCTTCTGGCACACTTTTTCATTGCAACGATGCCCCGATGTCCGGCGTGGATGAGAGACATAGCTTGTGCGCGTAGTTCTCTCGGCATCACAACTCGGGACCCAAATATGATGCAGCCGCGATGGGTGCTCAACTCTGTAGCTCGCCTGCGGTAAGCGTCGAAGTTGTCCCCTTTGAGTTTATGCACGTTGCCTTGTTGAACAGCTGTGTAAACTAGCCGGAGAGCTGCGCACTTCTGCGTAGATGCTGCAACTGTGCCTGCTGTAAGCGGAGGTTCTGGCAGTGCTTCGAACATCAGAACGTCTCCTGGTGGAAATGGTTCGTCAACAGTTGCGTCTAGTGGCAGACGGCTTAGCGCATCGGCGTTTTGATGTTTACTCCCATTGCGGTAGACCAGAGCGTAGTCGTACGCTGAGAGTTTGATGCACCAACGTGTCATTCGCGGAGACAAAGTTGGTGGCATAGGCCTTTGTGGTCCCAGAATGCCCAATAGCGGTCGGTGATCGGTTATAAAGGTCACCTTCCGGCCGGCAATGTACTGGTGAAAATGTGTCGCCGCGTAGACGATGGCTAGCCCTTCTTTGTCAAGTTGCGCGTAGTTGCGTTCTGCTTGCGACAACGTACGTGAGGCGAAGGCGATGGGAGCTTCCCTTCCTTGCTCGTCAGTTCGCGATAGAACCGCGCCGACTCCGTACGGTGATGCGTCGCAAGCCAAAAGCAGAGGCTTCCTTTCGTCGTAGTGGCGGAGGACTGTACATCTTTGAATCAGGTCTTTCAGGGCATCGAATGACTGCTGATGGCGTGGCGACCATGTCCATGTCACATCTTTCCGAAGGAGTTGGTATAAGTCGTTGGCCACGGTAGCTCTTTGTTCCAAGAACCGGTCGTAGAACGTCAAGAGTCCGAGAAAAGCCTGTAGCTCCTGCTTGTTTGTTGGAGCTCGTGCTTCTGTGATCGCTCGCACTTTGTCCTCGGTAGGGTGAATGCCTTCCGCATCAATTCGGTGTCCCAGAAATTGCACCTCTGGCACCGCAAAACAGCACTTCGATTTGCTTATGCACAAATTAGCGTTTGCTAGCCTTTCGAGAACGAGCTCTAGGCGCACTGCATGCTCTTCAGTGGAAGTGCCACTGATGATGACATCGTCAAGGTAGACACAAACTCCTGGGATGCCCTGAAGCACTGTATCCATGAATTTTTGAAATATGGCCGGGGCTGCAGCTACGCCAAAAGGCAGTCGCTTGACTTTGTACAAGCCTTTCAGTGTGTTAATTGCCAATAATTCAGCAGTTGACTCGCTCACCTTCAGCTGCTGATACGCCTGGGTGAGGTCCAATGTGCTGAAGACTCTTGCGCCACGTAGTACACTGAATACTTCTTCAGGTGTCGGTAGCGGGTAAGAGGACGCTTTAGTCGCAAGATTGACGGTGCTCCGGTAGTCTCCGCAGAGGCGTATGGTTCCGTTCTTCTTGCGAACTACGACAAGTGGTGTGGCCCATTCTGAATGCTGCGTCGGCTCGATGACACCTTGCTGCTCCAGTTTGTCCAACTCTTTTTCAACTGAATCTCGGAGAGCAAACGGCACCGGCCTGGCCTTCAGAAATTTGGGTTGCGCGTTGTCCAACAACTCCAGTGTGACCGGGGGCCCTTCGTTTCCTGGAATCTCTTCCGAGAATACTCTTTCGTATTTCTCTTGCAGTTGCTCAACCATGTTCTGGCTCGGCGTCTGGTGTATGCCGCATATCATCACGCCTAGTGGAGAAAACCAGTTTCTCCCTAGAAGGCTTGATCCTGTGCCCTTCACAACAAGCAGAGGTAGCGTATGGGTCTGGCCGTTGTAGTTAACCTGCACGTTGGCAGAGCCCAATAGTGGCAGATTCTGTCCTGACCACGTTCGCAGGTGCGTGTCGTCTTGTTGCAGGGCGGGTGCGTCAGATGGCCATGAAGTTCGGAACGTGTCCTCACTGATCAGAGTACAGGCTGCGCCGGAGTCCACCTCGAACTTAATCAGCTGGTGATGTACGCTTACTTCTGTAAAAATCTTCGGTCGCGTGCCGAGATTCATGGTGTTCAGGTCGTACAACACAGATGGTGTTGCTGATGTTGTTCCATGGAGATCAGATAGCGGCGTATTCTCTGAGGCGTTGACGCTGTGATTAGGCTGGGAAGGTGACTTTATCTTGGCAAGTCTCCGTTTCGTAATGCATGCTCTTTCGATATGCCCTCGCTTGTGGCAAAAATTACACGTGGCTGACTGGAATCGACATCCCTGGGGGTTGTGTTGGTCGTCACACCGCCAGCAGCGTTGTGCCTTTTTGACCGATTTTACAACAACAGAAGGCTTGCGCACCTGGTTGCTTGTCTGGTGTACCGGCTCGGTGTTCCGGCGAATCCCTCTCTGCTGGTGACCGGCGCTCTCCGCTCGAACGGCGATGTCGTAAGCTTTGCTGAATGTGAGGTCCTTCTCAGCGAACAGGCGCTGCTGCAGTGACTCGTCACTCAGTCCGCACACAAATCTGTCGCGTAACATCACGTCCAAGGGAAGCATGGTGGTGTTAGCAGAAGAAGCTGCGTCTCCCTCCTGCCCGGTAGCTGTTGTCGACAGCGTTCCAAAATTGCAGTCGGCAGCGAGCTTCTTGAGCGCGGCTACGTAGGCGCTCACAGTTTCTCCTCCCAGTTGATCTCGTCGTTGGAAGCGAGCCCGGCTGTAGACCTCGGATGGCCTTGGGTCGTAGTCCTTTTGCAGCGCTTTTACGATGTCGTCGTAAGACACTGCCGCTGGTGTGCTTGGCTGAATAAGGGCGCAGACAGTATCGTAGGTCTGCTCCCCGCACAGCGTCAGCAGGTTGGCCCTCTTCAAGGCTGGGTCTGTGATGTTGTTAGCTTCAAAGTAGAACTGAAGGCGTCCAACCCACGATGACCACGATGAGCCGTTGAATTCTGGTATCTGATTGGGAAACCCTCGCGTAGCCATGGCTTGTCAATAGCGTTGCGTAGCGCGGGTCGAATCCACTTTCTCGTCGCCACTGTCGTGTCCGGTCGCTGTGTTGAATGCAGCGAAAGACGCACACGGTACTTTAAGACTTCGTTTATTTAAAGCCGATGAGGGTGCGACCAGCGTCGACCGAGGCAGGAGCCGAACTGGCCGCCCGAAGAAAGGAGGGAGCGGAGAAGCGTCCACGGGAGGGAGTGGCTTCCCAAAACAGGAGGAGGATGCGGGGGCGCACCATGGGGGGGCATCTGGCGACAGCGTGCGACGAGGGGCAAGTGGTCGTTAGGAGGAGGATGCGAGTGGTCGTTAGGAGGAGGATGCGAGGGCGCACACACACAAAAGCAATAAGGGGACACAACACAAATGAATAATTATGCGGACAAATTTGATGAACTAACTCTTCAGCCGCCGGAAATGCGCGTGAGAAGTCCATCCAGCCCACTCGTATGATAGGGTAGTCAGTCGTCTTCTTCCGTGCTCGGACAGGAAACCGCAGACGTGAATGACACCGAGGTCCAGGAATGTAGACGTTAAATGCATTCCTGTGTTACAATTTGAGATAGAGAAGACCTCTGGGGACACCTCTGCAGCTTGCGTCATCTAGCATGATTCGTTCGTCATTTTGGTAAAGTTGGCTTCTGACGCTGGCTTAACCAGCGGACTACCGCCTTAGCTGAGCATACACGATCGAGCCGAGGCAAATAGATCGCCACTATAGGAAAGCAAATCGTCCTTTAGGGGCAACGAAATCGTTTCATACGTCGTCCACTTGCTTCTCGAAGCCGCAGTTCGGGTATCTTTTGACCGCACTTACTGCTTCTCAAGCTCGTTTAGACGCAGTTACATAAGCGGAAAGTGCCTTTGATGCGCTGTAGTTGGTAGTTCCCGTGCTCCGTACGCGATTTGTTACGTCATCTGTGGTGGTATTATGAAATCCCGACGGGCGAGTTTCGGGTGACATTTACAAGGCATTTATCGCGATGTCTACTTGGCTTGGTTTGCTCATGTTCGCTCCGCTATTAGCAAGGGCCGGTGATTTGCGCCAGTGCATTCATAATGATGTTTTGGCGCAAGAGCCGCTCGGCCAATAAGGGCTATGACTAACGTGGCTTCTTTTATCTTTTTTTTTTGTCTGCACGAGATGGAGACAAAAGCCTATTTTTTCAAGCATTTCACCCCAGAGAAGTCGTACACCAGGCCAGGTGAAAGGCTGTACCTGCTGGATAACTGGTGAGCGCCAAGCACGCCGCTACTTTCGAGCCAACACGGCCACACTGGGATGCAAGGTTTGGTTTATGGTTTGGTTTAGGGGGTTTTAACGTCCCGAAGCAACTCAGGCTATGAGGGACGCCGTAGTGAAGGGCTCCAGAAATTTCGACCACCTCGAATTCTTTAATGCACATTGACATCGCACAGCACACGGGCCTCCAGAATTTCGCCTCCACCGAAATTCGACCGCCGCGGCCGGGATCGAACCCGCGTCTTTCGGGCCAGCAGCCGAGCGCCGTTACCACTGAGCCACCGCGACGGGGGGATGCAAGGTATCACGTTCCGCGTGGCACCTCACAAGAACACCGGTGTTCAGGAACACTTCCAGCGGCTGAGATTTATAGACATTTATTCACAACGAAATTTGCAAAAGCGAAACTGATGAAGAGATGGAAGCTATCAAGCACATTTCAAAGCTCTAAGTGTCTTGAACTCCTCATTCTACAGCTTATAAACAGTCTATTTAATCTCGTGTGTGTTCAGCCCTACCCCACTTTCATAATTAAATGAATTCAGACTTACCTGCTCTTCGTACGCCGAAGTGGAGCTTTTCCTGCGGGCGGCGTCTGCTTATAGTATCGAAAAGCATGGCCGCACATTTTAGCGTGTTTAGCGTGTCTCGTAGCGTTTCCCGTTAGGTGCTCCCGACAAGGCCACATGACAAAGGGTAGTCATGAAGATGCATGTTACATTAAGCTTACGCGCCATTCCTGGTAATATTAAAGCTGAGAAGGCAATAACGGCTACCAGTTTCGCTTGTCGCTTCAGCGATAGTTGGCTGCGCCGATGCGGTTTCTCCTGCTGTTCTGGCGCACTGAACGCTGAATCAGCCTCGTAATTTACAGCCTAAACAGAGTAGCGTACCTCTGGCGTCGCGGGTCCGCGTTCAGAGCACTCCTTCCTTAAGTTGACGATTTGTCTCCGGCGGCCCACAAGGAAAGGCGCCGATCAGCCTAACGCCCAAGGAACGCTGCTACATTTTACGGCGAAAGCCGTTTTACGGAGCCCGCTTTACGGAGCCCGAATTTTGAAACTAGCACGAAACTAAAACTAGCACAGGCTGCGTTTTCAAGGAGTACTCCGTAGATCGATATCTGTCGTAGTGATTTAACTGAGGCGTCGATCCCCTCGTGCAAACCACCAGTGCAAACCGCCGAGGCCGCATAGAAAACACGGACACACTCGGGAGCAGAGGTGTACATGAGACGCGCTTCTGCTTCACAACAGAGGCTCATGGCGTAAAAAAAAAAATAGAAAAACTCGCAAGACGGTTACCACTGTGTAACGCGAGAATAACTGCAAAAGCTGTTGGCGTATTTTCATTTCTATATTGTCGTGTCCGGTCGCTGTGTTGAATGCAGCGAAAGACGCACACGGTACTTTTAGACTTCGTTTATTTAAGCCGATGAGGGTGCGACCAGCGTCGACCGAGGCAGGAGCCGAACTGGCCGCCCGAAGAAAGGAGGGAGTGGAGAAGCGTCCACGGCAGGGAGTGGCTTCCCAGAACAGGAGGAGGGTGCGGGGGCGCACCGTGGGGGGGCATCCGGCGACAGCGTGCGACGAGGGGCAAGCGGTCGTTAGGAGGAGGATGCGAGTGGTCGTTAGGAGGAGGATTGAGTGGTCGTTAGGAGGAGGATGCGAACTGTCGTTAGGAGGAGGACGCGGGGGCGCACACACACAAAAGCAATAAGGGGACACAACACTTCCTTCCCCCTTAGAAAGTTGCCTGGTATCGTGCAGGGGGTCGGCGCTCACGCGTGGAGGCGCGCTGGCTTTGTGCGCTCGGGGGAGAAACACTTGTAGGCTGGCTGTTGTTCGCTGTGTCTCCTGGGTCTGTCCTGGGCGAAGTCTCTTCTTCCGGGAAGAGGTGCCAGGCTATGTGGGAAAATGGTGCACGTGTTCTCTCCGCTGGCGGACAGCTCTCAGACGGCGTCGTAAATCTACGCAGCTGGTTGAGATGTCGGCGTGCTACTGTGCCATGTATGTTGACGAGCCAAGAGCGCAGGCCTATGCGTCTGACAATTGTAGCTTCCTCCCAGCGTGGCTTTTTCAGAAACTGTCGGGCGAGGACGCGCTGCCCCTCATTAAGCGTGCCGCAGCGCGGAATTGCTTTTTCTTCCCGGAACGTCTCTGCCTTTGGCTCGGGGAGGATGGCTGTGAGCTGGGTTCGCATTTCACGCTCGAACATCATTTTCGAGGGGGTCTCGCCTGTTGTGCTCTGAACCGTCGTGTGCTGCTTGAAGAGAAAGCGCGCAAGGCGGCGCTGCAGCGAGCCTGTCTGATCTCTTTCAAGGGCGCGTTTTAGCTCGGCTACGTAGCGCTCGGCTTGTCCGTTTGTCGCTGGGTGGTAGGGGGCCGATGTAACTGATGAGATCCCGTTGTCGCGATAAAACTTGAGGATCTCCGCAGACACAAACGGTGTTCCGTTGTCCGACACTACCTTGCGCGGCAGGCCGAACGTTGCAAATAGTGATCGGAGGTTGTCAATGACTGCTGCCGAAGTCGTCTGTCCCATTTGCCTTATCTCAAGCCACTTTGTGTAGGCATCTACGACCACAAGGAAAGTGCAGCCCTCAATTGGTCCTGCAAAATCAATGTGCAGTGTGTGCCATGGTGTGTCTGGCTTTTCCCATTCTGGGACAGGAGCTTTCGGCGGGGCGCTCCGGCTGCTCTGGCAAGGCTTGCATTCTCGCACCACTGTTTCGATGTCGTTGTCAATGCCAGGCCACCACATGTAGCTTCTGGCACACTTTTTCATTGCAACGATGCCCCGATGTCCGGCGTGGATGAGAGACATAGCTTGTGCGCGTAGTTCTCTCGGCATCACAACTCGGGACCCAAATATGATGCAGCCGCGATGGGTGCTCAACTCTGTAGCTCGCCTGCGGTAAGCGTCGAAGTTGTCCCCTTTGAGTTTATGCACGTTGCCTTGTTGAACAGCTGTGTAAACTAGCCGGAGAGCTGCGCACTTCTGCGTAGATGCTGCAACTGTGCCTGCTGTAAGCGGAGGTTCTGGCAGTGCTTCGAACATCAGAACGTCTCCTGGTGGAAATGGTTCGTCAACAGTTGCGTCTAGTGGCAGACGGCTCAGCGCATCGGCGTTTTGATGTTTACTCCCATTGCGGTAGACCAGAGCGTAGTCGTACGCTGAGAGTTTGATGGAATGCTGCGTCGGCTCGATGACACCTTGCTGCTCCAGTTTGTCCAACTCTCTTTCTACTGAATCTCGGAGAGCAAACGGCACCGGCCTGGCCTTCAGAAATTTGGGTTGCGCGTTGTCCAACAACTCCAGTGTGACCGGGGGCCCTTCGTTTCCTGGAATCTCTTCCGAGAATACTCTTTCGTATTTCTCTTGCAGTTGCTCAACCATGTTCTGGCTCGGCGTCTGGTGTATGCCGCATATCATCACGCCTAGTGGAGAAAACCAGTTTCTCCCTAGAAGGCTTGATCCTGTGCCCTTCACAACAAGCAGAGGTAGCGTATGGGTCTGGCCGTTGTAGTTAACCTGCACGTTGGCAGAGCCCAATAGTGGCAGATTCTGTCCTGACCACGTTCGCAGGTGCGTGTCGTCTTGTTGCAGGGCGGGTGCGTCAGATGGCCATGAAGTTCGGAACGTGTCCTCACTGATCAGAGTACAGGCTGCGCCGGAGTCCACCTCGAACTTAATCAGCTGGTGATGTACGCTTACTTCTGTAAAAATCTTCGGTCGCGTGCCGAGATTCATGGTGTTCAGGTCGTACAACACAGATGGTGTTGCTGATGTTGTTCCATGGAGATCAGATAGCGGCGTATTCTCTGAGGCGTTGACGCTGTGATTAGGCTGGGAAGGTGACTTTATCTTGGCAAGTCTCCGTTTCGTAATGCATGCTCTTTCGATATGCCCTCGCTTGTGGCAAAAATTACACGTGGCTGACTGGAATCGACATCCCTGGGGGTTGTGTTGGTCGTCACACCGCCAGCAGCGTTGTGCCTTTTTGACCGATTTTACAACAACAGAAGGCTTGCGCACCTGGTTGCTTGTCTGGTGTACCGGCTCGGTGTTCCGGCGAATCCCTCTCTGCTGGTGACCGGCGCTCTCCGCTCGAACGGCGATGTCGTAAGCTTTGCTGAATGTGAGGTCCTTCTCAGCGAACAGGCGCTGCTGCAGTGACTCGTCACTCAGTCCGCACACAAATCTGTCGCGTAACATCACGTCCAAGGGAAGCATGGTGGTGTTAACAGAAGAAGCTGCGTCTCCCTCCTGCCCGGTAGCTGTTGTCGACAGCGTTCCAAAATTGCAGTCGGCAGCGAGCTTCTTGAGCGCGGCTACGTAGGCGCTCACAGTTTCTCCTCCCAGTTGATCTCGTCGTTGGAAGCGAGCCCGGCTGTAGACCTCGGATGGCCTTGGGTCGTAGTGCTTTTGCAGCGCTTTTACGATGTCGTCGTAAGACACTGCCGCTGGTGTGCTTGGCTGAATAAGGGCGCAGACAGTATCGTAGGTCTGCTCCCCGCACAGCGTCAGCAGGTTGGCCCTCTTCAAGGCTGGGTCTGTGATGTTGTTAGCTTCAAAGTAGAACTGAAGGCGTCCAACCCACGATGACCACGATGAGCCGTTGAACTCTGGTATCTGATTGGGAAACCCTCGCGTAGCCATGGCTTGTCAATAGCGTTGCGTAGCGCGGGTCGAATCCACTTTCTCGTCGCCACTGTCGTGTCCGGTCGCTGTGTTGAATGCAGCGAAAGACGCACACGGTACTTTTAGACTTCGTTTATTTAAGCCGATGAGGGTGCGACCAGCGTCGACCGAGGCAGGAGCCGAACTGGCCGCCCGAAGAAAGGAGGGAGTGGAGAAGCGTCCACGGCAGGGAGTGGCTTCCCAGAACAGGAGGAGGGTGCGGGGGCGCACCGTGGGGGGGCATCCGGCGACAGCGTGCGACGAGGGGCAAGCGGTCGTTAGGAGGAGGATGCGAGTGGTCGTTAGGAGGAGGATTGAGTGGTCGTTAGGAGGAGGATGCGAACTGTCGTTAGGAGGAGGACGCGGGGGCGCACACACACAAAAGCAATAAGGGGACACAACATATATATATTTCGGTAAATAATTAGACAGCGACTTGCTTATATATATAGTTATAGAGCACTCTTTTTAATTTTCTATGCATGCTCGTTCATAGACTAACTAGCTCTTCACTCCACCGCTCCGCCCGACCTCGGGCGGCGCATTTCACAGCAGCCGCCCGGAGCATGCTACAACTTCGCTCTCGCCATACTCTCCGTTCTCCTCATACGGTGATCGCCCTCCGCGAAGCTGTGTAATCACCTTCGGGTTACGCTCTCTTCCTACACTCTAGCTACACTCCGCTCCCCTTATACACCCTTCCTTCCAAGCTAACTACCCTCCGGCAACGCGCAACGCATACCCCTCTGTGCCATACCTTCGTCTTTCAACGGTAACCCTCCTACTCCTTCCCTGTGATTACAACCCTCCAGTTACACTGACTACGACTACTGCGACGACGCTAAACCAAGGGGGCGGGTCTTTGACAACTGTCGCAGTAAAAGATTCTTCTAGTGAACCAAGGAAAATAGACAAACGACAAACTATCGGGCACAAAAGTATCGAGGATGAGCTTTTAAAAACCGATCTCGGCGCATAGGTGCCTCACCTCGTTTGAGTTTGACTTTGCCAGACGTTACACCAGGAGAGTACGACTTTAACCTTCAGAAGTGCGGTCACGAGCCTCCGGTTAATAACAGAGCTATGAGCCTCAGCTGCAGTTCACGCGTCCTGGGGACTTTTGTCCCGATAGTACTTTTCCTTATGCCCACAGGCTACATTCACTTTCAGCACGATTGGCAAAAACGGGATCCCAAGATTGCGCATTTGTACTGGCCTGTCTCCTTCATTGGAATAGGACAGTTGTGTGGGTATAACAAAGAGGAATGCGCAAAGTATCATGTCGGCGGCTTAACCACGCTGGCTAAAATCTCTACTTTTTCATTAAAAATCACCCTTTCATCCCGATGCTCAAGCGTGCCACTTGGTATAGCGATCAGAGCCGTTGCGTAATTGTTCGTCGCACGGAACTTGGTTATCGGTGCGAAAATTAATTCCGCATTATCAGCCCCTCACGGATAAAGTCACCAAAGAGAGGCCTTTACCTGCCTTGCCGGCGGCACCATGCGCATTATATGCGCCAGCAGCCTTGCCAAAAGAGAAAGATGCCTTCACACGGTTGAAATCTGGCATTGTAGTAAATACCTATAGCAAGGTAAATGTCCTGAATAGAGAGAGAGAAATGTATGTCTAACTGGGTGGATAGACACGGATTGATTGATTGATTGATTGATTGATTGATTGATTGATTGATTGATTGATTGATTGATTGATTGATTGATTGATTGATTGATTGATTGATTGATTGATTGATTGATTGATATACGTCCTTCATTAAATGCCTTTCATGTTCAGATTGCTTCAGGCATCTGGACGTTCGTGTGGATTCACCGTTGTCACGGCGGCCGAGGTGGATGTTGACTCGGTCGCTGGCAACTGCTGTAAAAGTGTATATTAATCAGGCCTTCTGCAACAACTTCCCCGAGCTTTGCTCAGAGCAAAGCATCGGCCGTACTCTCGAGTATTAGTGAAAGAATCCAGTCGCTGTGTGTGGCTGGGCAGATCGCAGCAGGCAGTTCTGTAAGCTTCCTTGTGCGTAGCTGTGAATATTTTTGGCGTTACCGGATGATGTGGGAGCTGTCGCCGGGCTTCAGCACCGACAGCACATTCCTTCGCCAAGGTCTTTGTCGAAAAACTTGTGCCATAAAGGCCGGGATAAGTGCAGTGTTGGCGGCGAGGCGGTGGACTAGAGTGTGCGCGTCCCTATACGGAATAGGGCGCGCCTGCTCCTCAGTGCGTTCCTCCTATAGTTAACAGTGGTGGTGCTGAAGGGCCTTTCGCCGACGCTTCTAAAAGATTTCTTTGAAGGTTGGGAGGTCCGTCGGACGGGTGTGTGTTCCCTCTAAGGTGGTATGTGTGTCCGGCGTTATGTACGTTGTGCGTCAAGGTGGTATGCATCCGGCGTGGCTGCCACCTTCTGTGCTGCTCCTAGCGCCTCGATGTTGGCCCCCTCAGTGCTTTCGATGCCTGCGTGTGTAGGCGCCCAATAAATCATCGCAGTACGTTGAGCTTGAGGACAAATTTTGTCAGCGCAGAGCCTAAACCACGAAAGATGCTCGGGTAGATGGAGGTCCTCGCGCTCACTCGTCTGCACGTTTTATATGCTCGAGACGAGTCCGTGTAGAGGCAAAGTCTGTGCCAGAAGTCCTGACGAGGAAAAGCGCCGGCTGCGCTTCTCTAAGAAGAGTTGGCCGGACATGTATGGACTGATCGACATCGGACTGCTTCGGCCTGTGTGGACCATTGATAATCACCGCGCATTCAGTCTTCTCCGGCGAGGCGGGCATGCCCACTGTGCTTGGGAGCCGTCACCTAGGTGACCACAATAGAGGACTCGTTACGAAGCCTCCCGACAGCGATATGTGTCTTCACGACCGTGTACCCTCTCCACGTGTGCCGCGAGGCACTACTTTGGAAGGACGTGGAAGACTTGTTCACAGCACCGCGCATTTGCAATTAAATGTACACGGCATTTTGTAGAATCTCATGCTTGTTTCTCTAAGGTAACAGAAATGAAAGCGCTCGGGCTATGCTTAGTCTCGCGTGCTGCATCACTGAGGGCGAAGAATAAAACATTCGGAAGGCCGCTGTCCGGTAAACAGCGAACAAGGTTACCTTCCGTGGTTTTCTTGCATGATATATCATGGAAAAAAAAGGCTGGGGCCCAGCTCTTCTAAACCTAGTTAGAGAGAAAGCATTGACAGTTAGCAGCTTCTGCCACTGCCGTTCTCTGTCGCCTTTCCCTGGCTTGCAACGGCTGCTTAGCGAGTCGTTGCTCACGTTCTTCCTCTCTTTCGGCTGCTTGTTTGGCGCGACTAGCTTCTCGCTTTCTCTTCAACACCGCACTCCGTCGAGCCACATCTGCAGGGTGCTCCGACCCAGCCTGCAGTCTATAGCGTACGGTTCTCGCAGGCGTTGCGACCGCACTGCCCGCCGCGCTATCCTCCATGGCGAAACTGCACGTGGGCGGCTGCTTCGTCTCCTTATTAGGCGAACGACGAGTCACGACGTTAATCATGTGACCACAGCTGGCGATGCGGGGTTCAGCGCGCCGCTCATCGACGGCGGCGGCGGCGGCGGAGCGGCTACAGCTATGGCGTATCACGTGGTTTGACGTCCGGCCACATCTCCGGCACTCCTCTGGTTGAAGGTCATGCGGCGGCGTCGATGACCTTGGCGAAACATGCCGTAGCGGGGCTTTCGCTCCAAAAGAAAAGTAACGTGGTGGCAAGCCACAACCATCACCAGCGTAAGTAGGAAAAGAAATACTAACATGAAATAAACTAGGCGCTGCCCAAGCACAAAATGCAAGGCTACGCCGGTTAAAGGCTTGTTCAAGCTCTGGCACCTGAGGTGAAATAGGCATATCGCACTTGTGATTTGCAGCGGTTACACCCGTGTCACATGCGCACAAGAAATGGCAATAAATGCTTAAGGCCTGTTGTGTCCCCTTATTGCTTTTGTGTGTGTGCGCCCCCTCCTAACGACCACTCGCATTCCCCTCCTAACGACAGTTCGCATCCTCCTCCTAACGACCACTCAATCCTCCTCCTAACGACCACGACAGTTGCCCCTCGTCGCACGCTGTCGCCAGAGGCCCCCCCACGGTGCGCCCCCGCACCCTCCTCCTGTTCTGGGAAGCCACTCCCTCCCGTGGACGCTTCTCCCCTCCCTCCTTTCTTCGGGCGGCCAGTTCGGCTCCTGCCTCGGTCGACGCTGGTCGCACCCTCATCGGCTTTAAATAAACGAAGTCTTAAAGTACCGTGTGCGTCTTTCGCTGCATTCAACACAGCGACCGGACACGACAGTGGCGACGAGAAAGTGGATTCGACCCGCGCTACGCAACGCTATTGACAAGCCATGGCTACGCGAGGGTTTCCCAATCAGATACCAGAGTTCAACGGCTCATCGTGGTCATCGTGGGTTGGACGCCTTCAGTTCTACTTTGAAGCTAACAACATCACAGACCCAGCCTTGAAGAGGGCCAACCTGCTGACGCTGTGCGGGGAGCAGACCTACGATACTGTCTGCGCCCTTATTCAGCCAAGCACACCAGCGGCAGTGTCTTACGACGACATCGTAAAAGCGCTGCAAAAGCACTACGACCCAAGGCCATCCGAGGTCTACAGCCGGGCTCGCTTCCAACGACGAGATCAACTGGGAGGAGAAACTGTGAGCGCCTACGTAGCCGCGCTCAAGAAGCTCGCTGCCGACTGCAATTTTGGAACGCTGTCGACAACAGCTACCGGGCAGGAGGGAGACGCAGCTTCTTCTGCTAACACCACCATGCTTCCCTTGGACGTGATGTTACGCGACAGATTTGTGTGCGGACTGAGTGACGAGTCACTGCAGCAGCGCCTGTTCGCTGAGAAGGACCTCACATTCAGCAAAGCTTACGACATCGCCGTTCGAGCGGAGAGCGCCGGTCACCAGCAGAGAGGGATTCGCCGGAACACCGAGCCGGTACACCAGACAAGCAACCAGGTGCGCAAGCCTTCTGTTGTTGTAAAATCGGTCAAAAAGGCACAACGCTGCTGGCGGTGTGACGACCAACACAACCCCCAGGGATGTCGATTCCAGTCAGCCACGTGTAATTTTTGCCACAAGCGAGGGCATATCGAAAGAGCATGCATTACGAAACGGAGACTTGCCAAGATAAAGTCACCTTCCCAGCCTAATCACAGCGTCAACGCCTCAGAGAATACGCCGCTATCTGATCTCCATGGAACAACATCAGCAACACCATCTGTGTTGTACGACCTGAACACCATGAATCTCGGCACGCGACCGAAGATTTTTACAGAAGTAAGCGTACATCACCAGCTGATTAAGTTCGAGGTGGACTCCGGCGCAGCCTGTACTCTGATCAGTGAGGACACGTTCCGAACTTCATGGCCATCTGACGCACCCGCCCTGCAACAAGACGACACGCACCTGCGAACGTGGTCAGGACAGAATCTGCCACTATTGGGCTCTGCCAACGTGCAGGTTAACTACAACGGCCAGACCCATACGCTACCTCTGCTTGTTGTGAAGGGCACAGGATCAAGCCTTCTAGGGAGAAATTGGTTTTCTCCACTAGGCGTGATGATATGCGGCATACACCAGACGCCGAGCCAGAACATGGTTGAGCAACTGCAAGAGAAATACGGAAGAGTATTCTCGGAAGAGATTCCAGGAAACGAAGGGCCCCCGGTCACACTGGAGTTGTTGGACAACGCGCAACCCAAATTTCTGAAGGCCAGGCCGGTGCCGTTTGCTCTCCGAGATTCAGTTGAAAAAGAGTTGGACAAACTGGAGCAGCAAGGTGTCATCGAGCCGACGCAGCATTCAGAATGGGCCACACCACTTGTCGTAGTTCGCAAGAAGAACGGAACCATACGCCTCTGCGGAGACTACCGGAGCACCGTCAATCTTGCGACTAAAGCGTCCTCTTACCCGCTACCGACACCTGAAGAAGTATTCAGTGTACTACGTGGCGCAAGAGTCTTCAGCACATTGGACCTCACCCAGGCGTATCAGCAGCTGAAGGTGAGCGAGTCAACTGCTGAATTATTGGCAATTAACACACTGAAAGGCTTGTACAAAGTCAAGCGACTGCCTTTTGGCGTAGCTGCAGCCCCGGCCATATTTCAAAAATTCATGGAGACAGTGCTTCAGGGCATCCCAGGAGTTTGTGTCTACCTTGACGATGTCATCATCAGTGGCACTTCCACTGAAGAGCATGCAGTGCGCCTAGAGCTCGTTCTCGAAAGGCTAGCAAACGCTAATTTGTGCATAAGCAAATCGAAGTGCTGTTTTGCGGTGCCAGAGGTGCAATTTCTGGGACACCGAATTGATGCGGAAGGCATTCACCCTACCGAGGACAAAGTGCGAGCGATCACAGAAGCACGAGCTCCAACAAACAAGCAGGAGCTACAGGCTTTTCTCGGACTCTTGACGTTCTACGACCGGTTCTTGGAACAGAGAGCTACCGTGGCCAACGACTTATACCAACTCCTTCGGAAAGATGTGACATGGACATGGTCGCCACGCCATCAGCAGTCATTCGATGCCCTGAAAGACCTGATTCGAAGATGTACAGTCCTCCGCCACTACGACGAAAGGAAGCCTCTGCTTTTGGCTTGCGACGCATCACCGTACGGAGTCGGCGCGGTTCTATCGCAAACTGACGAGCAAGGAAGGGAAGCTCCCATCGCCTTCGCCTCACGTACGTTGTCGCAAGCAGAACGCAACTACGCGCAACTTGACAAAGAAGGGCTAGCCATCGTCTACGCGGCGACACATTTTCACCAGTACATTGCCGGCCGGAAGGTGACCTTTATAACCGATCACCGACCGCTATTGGGCATTCTGGGACCACAAAGGCCTATGCCACCAACTTTGTCTCCGCGAATGACACGTTGGTGCATCAAACTCTCAGCGTACGACTACGCTCTGGTCTACCGCAATGGGAGTAAACATCAAAACGCCGATGCGCTAAGCCGTCTGCCACTAGACGCAACTGTTGACGAACCATTTCCACCAGGAGACGTTCTGATGTTCGAAGCACTGCCAGAACCTCCGCTTACAGCAGGCACAGTTGCAGCATCTACGCAGAAGTGCGCAGCTCTCCGGCTAGTTTACACAGCTGTTCAACAAGGCAACGTGCATAAACTCAAAGGGGACAACTTCGACGCTTACCGCAGGCGAACTACAGAGTTGAGCACCCATCGCGGCTGCATCATATTTGGGTCCCGAGTTGTGATGCCGAGAGAACTACGCGCACAAGCTATGTCTCTCATCCACGCCGGACATCGGGGCATCGTTGCAATGAAAAAGTGTGCCAGAAGCTACATGTGGTGGCCTGGCATTGACAACGACATCGAAACAGTGTTGCGAGAATGCAAGCCTTGCCAGAGCAGCCGGAGCGCCCCGCCGAAAGCTCCTGTCCCAGAATGGGAAAAGCCAGACACACCATGGCACACACTGCACACTGATTTTGCAGGACCAATTGAGGGCTGCACTTTCCTTGTGGTCGTAGATGCCTACACAAAGTGGCTTGAGATAAGGCAAATGGGACAGACGACTTCGGCAGCAGTCATTGACAACCTCCGATCACTATTTGCAACGTTCGGCCTGCCGCGCAAGGTAGTGTCGGACAACGGAACACCGTTTGTGTCTGCGGAGATCCTCAAGTTTTATCGCGACAACGGGATCTCATCAGTTACATCGGCCCCCTACCACCCAGCGACAAACGGACAAGCCGAGCGCTACGTAGCCGAGCTAAAACGCGCCCTTGAAAGAGATCAGACAGGCTCGCTGCAGCGCCGCCTTGCGCGCTTTCTCTTCAAGCAGCACACGACGGTTCAGAGCACAACGGGCGAGACCCCCTCGAAAATGATGTTCGAGCGTGAAATGCGAACCCAGCTCACAGCCATCCTCCCCGAGCCAAAGGCAGAGACGTTCCGGGAAGAAAAAGCAATTCCGCGCTGCGGCACGCTTAATGAGGGGCAGCGCGTCCTCGCCCGACAGTTTCTGAAAAAGCCACGCTGGGAGGAAGCTACAATTGTCAGACGCATAGGCCAGCGCTCTTGGCTCGTCAACATACATGGCACAGTAGCACGCCGACATCTCAACCAGCTGCGTAGATTTACGACGCCGTCTGAGAGCTGTCCGCCAGCGGAGAGAACACGTGCACCATTTTCCCACATAGCCTGGCACCTCTTCCCGGAAGAAGAGACTTCGCCCAGGACAGACCCAGGAGACACAGCGAACAACAGCCAGCCTACAAGTGTTTCTCCCCCGAGCGCACAAAGCCAGCGCGCCTCCACGCGTGAGCGCCGACCCCCTGCACGATACCAGGCAACTTTCTAAGGGGGAAGGAAGTGTTGTGTCCCCTTATTGCTTTTGTGTGTGTGCGCCCCCTCCTAACGACCACTCGCATTCCCCTCCTAACGACAGTTCGCATCCTCCTCCTAACGACCACTCAATCCTCCTCCTAACGACCACGACAGTTGCCCCTCGTCGCACGCTGTCGCCAGAGGCCCCCCCACGGTGCGTCCCCGCACCCTCCTCCTGTTCTGGGAAGCCACTCCCTCCCGTGGACGCTTCTCCCCTCCCTCCTTTCTTCGGGCGGCCAGTTCGGCTCCTGCCTCGGTCGACGCTGGTCGCACCCTCATCGGCTTTAAATAAACGAAGTCTTAAAGTACCGTGTGCGTCTTTCGCTGCATTCAACACAGCGACCGGACACGACAAGGCCTTAAGTTTTTTCACGTAATTATTTTCGGAGGTGATGCTACACGTCCACGTTTAATGTCATAATACGAAAGTAACGATACCATAATGCCTGCCAGGCAGTCACAAATTTCACCTGAATTAAAATAGGGCTAATCAGCACAATATTTCGGCAAAGTCATGGGAACGTAATATAAAAATTACTTGCGCAAGAAATGCCGGTATTCTTGCTTCACAAGTCGATAAGCAGCCATAAACTCGCGTGTGAGCACACAAGCCGACATTATTTCTCAGAAGCGCTGGTAAAAATGGCGTCTTTCGCATCGAAAATGCGGCAGAGATACCTCAACTGATTGAAAGTTTTGAATAAACAACTTGCTACCGGGTATGGAGTTGTTACTAACAAGGCTGCATGCTTTTCTGCGTGTGAAATGGGGACGAGAGCCCGTATTGCTCGGGCGAATGAGTTGTCGCGAACTCAGTAAGTTGCGAATGGCAGTAAGGCCGTGTGGCATCACGCGAATTTCATTAAAATATAAGGCAGTAAGTAGTTAATGGCATTACGCTCGTCTAAGCGGATTTGTGCGTTGCGGCGTACGCTAGTAGCGAAATGTGCGAACATAAGGTGACGAATGGTTAATATCGCCAAAACTCGAGCAGAATGATCCCAGTCACAACACTTTCAAGTCGTTAGTCGGTTGTCAAGGTCACGCTGACTGCGCGCATGCCGCCTAGCGGAAAAATTCTCCCGATCTTTTCGGGTGCATTAGCTACTGTTGCAGATAGAACAGCTGCGCAAATAAACAGACTGTGAAACGCCAGCAACGATGAAGTGGGCTTAATGATGACAAATAGGTCTATATATATCTCGGTCTTGCACAGTGGATCAGATAAGAAACTTCTAACAGTCCGCGTTAGTATGTGTTTCTCTCAACACTCGCCAACCTTACAAATAGCAAAGTTTAGCTGCTTCCGGCGAGGAGACTAAAACGAAATGAATTGCGCGGCCATTTGTCTTAATTAAGTCGTTAATGGGCAAGACGTATTCTACGGAGCGCCAAAGCATCATCAAGTAAGACTCTTGCCGTTCGCTGCCATTATCGCAGCCATTCAGCTAAAGCATTGCGTGCGCTTACTGCACATATTTTCCTCTTTCTATGTGGTGCTTTGGCTTACTGTCTGCGAAGTTGGATCGTAAAATATGAAGGCTCCTCATATTGACTGCCTTGTATACAAGCACATACTAATTGGCTTCGCCGACTTGATCAGCGCCTACTTTGAACTACTTTCAACACTTCAAGGTGCTATCGCATCGGAAATCGCAAATAAAAAGAGGAGCGCGTGGATTAAGGAAGGAAGGAAGGAAGGAAGGAAGGAAGGAAGGAAGGAAGGAAGGAAGGAAGGGAGGGAGGAAGGAAGGAAGGAAGGAAGGAAGGAAGGAAGGAAGGAAGGAAGGAAGGAAGGAAGGAAGGAAGGAAGGAAGGAAGGAAGGAAAAGCTGGAACTACAGGCGCGTAGCCTCCAATCTTTTTGTTTGCAGCGCTTCTCCCCTTGTTTTTATGCCTAGCGAGCAGTCAGGGTGCGCACCCTGTCTCTGTGTTCTCGCACCAACCAGCTAAATCGTTCGTTCGTCCTGTGCGCAAGTGACGCTTCTACTTCACCGTTGGCGCTTCTGACGTGTACTGAAGAGTTCTGGCGGACTCTTTCACCTACGAAAAGCCAATATATCCGACTTTTACTTGCTTCGAACAAGGACTTTTGCAAATACCGAAACTAAGGCGGAAGCTACCAGCAAAGCAGCACCAGAAAACAAATACAAAATCATGGACTACATAATGATACATAGGACGCTCTAGAGTCATATAGCCGTGAAAACTCCTTTGAGCCTAGTTCGGGCTCCGGTGTGGAAGCTCTCGTTATAGAGAACGAACGGCACGGTAAATATCGAGCGAAGCCTAGCCACCCTCCTGCAGAACACCCCTTCCACCCCGCGCCCGGAAACGTCCTGGGAGACATGCTACTACGTGAGCACGTGGCTAGCCTCCCCTGGAGTCATTGTAATTTTTTTCTGTGAGTACCGCATTCCATCTAATAACGGTGGCAGATTTGGAAGGGACATGGTACCAGCTAGAGTTCTACAGCATACCAAACACCTTCGCAGTACCTGTATTTCTTCATTATTGCAGTGACAAGCTTTTACGTTCTAGCGTAATCTGAAACTTATGTGATACGTCATGCATTAACGTTCAAAGGGTACAGGATGTATGCACCTAGAGTAAACAGCAAGTTGAGCAATTCTGGAGGTCCGTGTACTGTGCGATGTCAGGGCGCGTTAAAGAACCCCGGGGGTCGAAATTTCCGGAGCCCTTCACTACAGCGTCCCTCATAGCCTGAGTCACTTTGGGACGTTAAATCCATAAATCCATATAAACCCATTACTTACAGACATCGTTGCTGCTTCGGCGTGCACAGTGGCAGCGACGCCCGTTTATTTTATAGCACAGCATGTTTCCTGTTTCTTCGGCGACGGTGTCGGCGGCGCAACAAGGTGGGTGAGGAGGAGCAGTGCCAACGCAATGGGCGAGATAGGTGCGCGCCTCGCGCTGCCTTCGTCGTCTTCGGGAGGGTGGTGCGTTCACCCGCGATCACGTGGCTACTCCGTACACGCAATACCCATGCCACGCGCCTCGTACATACTTCGTTGTCATTTGATGGGACGCGCTGTCGTAAGAAGCTATCAAACGCTTCGAAAAGTCTCTCGGACGCTGAAAGTAGGCGCGATGACAGAGGCCCAAGCATGCGGCGGGTTGAACCGGCAGGTTAATTCACAGCGGCAAACAGCGCGGAGGACGGGACTAGAAAAAGGAGTACACTGGACGGGCGCTGGTCTCAACAAAGGCTTTATTCACAGAACGTTGAGGAAGAAAAATTAATAAAGCCAGAAAAGGAGGAAGGGCGAGCTTACCACGGGGGGGGGGGGGGGGGGGGGGGGGGGGGTGAGACTAGAGAAGAGGAGGACGTAGCGCGGACCGACCAGTCAGGGGTATAAAAAGCAACCAGAGGAGCCACGAAACAGTTCGGCAGTGAGAGCAGTTCGAGTTCAAGACTCAGAGCGAATTCACTCAAGAAGCTCCCGCGCAGGGTTCCGACGAGATTCCGGTCAAGCCCGGAATCCCCGGCTTGCAAACGAGAGAGGCCATGTGTTCGAAGCACCACGGACGACAGGTCATTGGTGGGCCACGATCTTGGTCAAGGTGACAGACTCCTCAGGCCGAAGTTCAAGCCACGGGTGACGCTCTGCAGATCCCATCAATACTCAAGCAGGATTCAATAACAAATTTCCCATCCTATTTTCGGAGCGCTTGCTGTCACCGGAACTCCTCGTGCCAAGCCGTGCCAGTCCTTGCGCGCTCCTCTGATCCCCAAAATAAACAACTTTTATGGCTCAGCTGGAAGGATAAGACCGGCTCAACATTAGCACACTAAAAATATCTAAACCATTCTAGTCAGGCAATGAATTCACAGTAAGTATAATAGCATAATGCCTAATACCCAAGTTAAAAATACTGTACAATGAAATAACCTCATTCAGGTTTGTCGTACAAATCTCATCCAGATGTCATACATTCTTAAAAACCATTCATTTGTCATACAAGTGTCGTTCATTATTGTACTAACTGTATCAAACTTTTATGACAAAGCATGTATGGGGATATTGCGTCATACAGCTTTTTTTTCAGTAGCGTATGTTTAATGTTCCTCCCAGCTTGTTAAGGAATCAAACATATTAGTGAAGTTTTTTTTTTTTTGAACGTGCCAGTGTCTTAGGTTCTTATAAGGGTGATATTTTGTTTATATATTACTCAGAATGTGGTAGAAGCCGCAAGGGACAGTGTAATGATATGAACACGCAGAAACCCTTTCCAACCGCGCCCTCAGATTAGGTATGAAATAGCAACACTTTATAAATCTACCTGGGGTGTGGCAATAATATTTTTTTCACACCTAAATATCACAACTAATGTACATTTGCTGCCGACTCGAATGCGAATACGAATCCAGTAGTGGTAGAACCGAATCAAATACAAATCGCATATTTTTTACGAATATTCGTTACTTGCGCGAATATTCCTACCAAACGAAACAGCATGCGAAACAGCGAAGCTCGGCAGCTCTGCGGTTCGGCGCTCTGCAGCCGAACCGCTGCAAAAAAAAAAAAAAACCGCCGATTGTCGATCGGGAAGAGGCAACACCACGTCAGCATACCAACTTGATGGGCGTCATTTTATACATAGAGGTAAGATACCTTTTGCTACTGATGACAGCGAATTAGATGAAAGGGCCACGGCATACATACGTATCAGCCATGGCCTCTGAGATCGGGCATGAAGGCAAGGTTTGCTGTTGTCAGCCCCACGGGGTGCATTTTTTTTTCTTTGCCACTCTTGCTGGCGGAAGTAGCCTTGACCGACGACTCTCGAAGGGCAAGCCGACGTCTCGGGACGAGCAAACAGATTATTTCTCGAAAGCGGGAAAGGCAGCCGTTCCGATGCTCGTTGTCTGCGTCTGGCTCTTTCACGAAATTCTCCTGCGACGCTGCCCAAAGGAGGTACAGCCGGCACAAATTTTGTGTATACGTGTTCCAGGGCTTGCTGCTGGGGCGACGAGTTGCTCTTTCTCGGTATGAGCGTCAACTAAGTTCCTGAGATTTATTGTTGATGTTTGGAGTGTTCTTTGTTTTCGCGTGCGTGCGTGTGCGTGTGTGTGCGGGTAGGGCGGGGAAACTGCGTTTAAAAGAGACGGTTTTCGTAGGCTCAGCGGCTGAATTCATCAGTCTTTTCTGTAATCCACTTTTAAATTGTTTTGTCTTTGCTTGTGTTCCCTTTTCCATACAAACTTTCCACTAAAGATGTCCCCCAGTAAACTAACTCGTCAACTGCGAACTTGGAAGACGTCGTCACATCCTATCATCCTATAATCATATATCATCATATAATTCCCGTAACCCCATGCACCCCATGCAGTTGTATCCTGTTCGAATTAACTATATTAAGGAGATACTTTAGAAAAAAAAAACACGTGTTCTTTTCCCGTCGAGTGTGTTGCGCTGTGTGCTTGTACACACTGAACACGAATGACACCAGATGGGAGGTTTACTGGTGTTTGTCTGCAGCAAAACTACGCATCTGAACTCCGGTAGAAATAAACAGCAATGCCACACCAGCTACGAAATGACAATGTGCTAGTTTCATCAACCGTCGATGTCTTTATCGGAATATATTCCACTGGAGAGGTTGCTTTGCCTGCGAGCTCTGAAAAGGTTGGTTTGCCTGCAAGCTCCTCGAAATTGCACTTTTTAGTGGCCTGGTTAGGTTAGGTTAGGTTAGGTTAGGTTAGGTTAGGCTAGGTTAGGTTAGGTTAGGTTTATGGGGTTTAACGTCCCAAAGCGACTAAGGCTATGAGAGACGCCGTAGTGGAGGGCTCCGGAAATTTCGACCACCTGGGGTTCTTTAACGTGGACTGACATCGCACAGTACACGGGCCTCTAGAATTTCTCATTGGAGAAATATAGGTACTGCGAAGGTGTTTGGTATGCTGTAGAACTCTAGCTGGCAGAAACCATATCCCTTCCAAATCTGCCACCGTTAATAGATGGAATGCGGTACTCACAGAAAAAAATTCCAGTTGCTCCAGGACAGGCAAGCCACGTGCTCACGTAGTAGCATGTCTCCCGGGACGTTTCCGGGCGCGGGGTGGAAGGGATGTTCTGCAGGAGGGAGGCTAGGCTTCGCTCTCGATATTTTACCGTGCCGTTCGTTCTCTATAACGAGAGCTTCCACACCGGAGCCCGACCTAGGCTCAAAGGAGTTTTCACGGCTATATGACTCTAGAGCGTCGCTATGTGTCATTATGGAGCCGCATGATTTTGTATTTGTTTTCTGGTGCTGCTGCGCTAGTAGCTTCCGCCTTAGTTTCGGTATTTGCAAAAGCCCTTGTTCACAGCAAGTAAAAGTCCCTATTGGCTTATCGTAGGTGAAAGAGTCCGCCAAAACTCTTCAGGACACGTCAGAAGCGCCAACGGTGCAGTATGCAGCATCACTTGCGCATACGACGAACTAACGAATTAGCTGGTTGGTGAGAGAACACAGAGACAGGGTGCGCACCCTGACTGCTCGCTGGACATAAAAACAAGAGTGGAAGAAGCGCTGGAAACAAAAAGATTGCACGCTACGCACCTGTAGTTTCAGCGTTTCCTTCCTTCCTTCCTTCCTTCCTTCCTTCCTTCCTTCCTTCCTTCCTTCCTTCCTTCCTTCCTTCCTTCCTTCCTTCCTTCCTTCCTTCCTTCCTGAATCCACGCCCTCGTCTTTTTATTTGTGATTTTTAGTGCGATAGCACCTTGAAGTGTTGAAAGTAGGTGCTCTTCAAGTCGGTGAAACCAATTAGTACGTGTTTGTATACAAGGCAGTCAATATGAGGAGCCTTCATATTCTACGATCAAACTTCGCAAGCAGTAAGCCAAAGTACCCCATAGAAACAGGAAAATCTGTGCAGCAAGCGCACGCAATGTTTTAGCTCAATGGTTGCGATAACGGCAGCGAACGGCCCTTACTTGATGATGCTTTGGCGCTCCGTAGAATACGTTTTCTTCAGAGAGGCGGGTCAGCCAGCAGCCCCGTTGCCGGGGCCTGGCCTGTCACTACACGTGCACCACCTCCATCATCATAACTTATTGCTTCAATGTTGAGCTGGCTCTATGTAAAGAGATGCAACGCGCTCCTCAAAGGATCCCACAGCCAATGGTGTCCACTAACAGAGCTGATATGGACTAGTGTCCACCATGAAGTTGTCCGGACGTCGTGGTTAATCCGCTTGATTCATGGCTAATCCCCTTGCAATCAGCAAGCCCCCGTGACGTCACGCTAGCAGGTGCAAGGGGATTAACCACGATAGCAGGAGTACCATTCGACGCCTTTGCAGGAGGGCAAATTAAGACAAATGATCGCGCCATTCCTTTCGTTTTAGTCTCCTCGCCGGAAGAAGCTAAACTTCGCCATTTATAAGGTTGACGAACGTTGACACAAACACATACTAACGCGGACTCTGAGAAGTTTCTTATCTAATGAACTGTGCAAGACCGAGATATATATATAGACCTATTTGTCATCATTTGGCTTGTTGGCTTCTTTCATATTTATAAAGAGCCCCTCATTCCCCTTCCCTTATTTGCTTAATTGCTTAGCGAGGGCCTCGGTTCTGGCAGCCTTGACTCCATAGGAAGCATAAGAGGGTTCTCACGTAGCTTCCACCCTCTCCGTTCGATGACGTTCTACGTCACTACCTGCGGTAACTCAGGACGTTCTACGTCCGCCGTTTATGAACGTGGGTGGCGCTGATGAACACTCTCAAGGTTAGGTTACTTGTAAACATAAATACCCCCGAAAGCAGAAGATTTGACAGCCGTCGCCGTAGCTCAGAGGTAGAGCACCGGACGCGTAATTCGGAGGTCGTGAGTTCGGATCCCACCGGCGGCAGTGGTTGTTTTTTCTTCTGCTTTTCTAATCAATTAGCTTTAAGCGATAAGATGTTCAGTAATATTCTAAATTGATCAACACCACAAAATAAATAAATAAATTTAAAAAAAATCCCCTGTGCCCCTTGGTTTCTGTGGCTGTTGGCTTCTTTCATCATTTAGCACAGTTCATCGTTGCTGGCGTTTCACAGTCTGTTTATTTGCGCTGCTGTTCTATCTGCAACAGTAGCTAATGCACACGAAAAGATCAGGAGAATTTTTCCGCTAGGTGGCATGGCGCGCAGTCAGCGTGAGTAAAATGAATTTGATTTATAAAGGGAAAGGAGATAAGATGAACATGAAATCCTACCGTCCGATTACGATAACGTCTGTTATGTACAGGCTGGCCATGCAGGCGGTGAAATTAAAAATGCAGGCATGGGTAGAAGGTAATCGGATACTCGGAGAACTTCAGAATGGGTTCAGAAGGGGTAGGCGTTTAGATGATAGCCTGTTCGTGCTTACCCAATGCATAGAAATAGCTAAGGCGGAAAACAGACCTCTGTTTTTAGCCTTTCTGGACATAAGCGGTGCATACGATAACGTGAACAGGGAACTCCTGTGGAGCATATTGAAAGATTTAGGTATCGGTCATGACGTAATTGATTTTCTACAGGAAATCTACCGAGATAATGAAGTTGAAATTACATGGGAAGGGAAAAAAAGTACCACAACTGTGGGGGTGCACAAAGGATTAAGGCAAGGTTGTCCTCTATCACCGCTGCTGTTCATGCTTTACGTGATAAATATGGAAAGAAGGCTAGAAGAAAGTAGTCTAGGTTATAATCTGTCGTACAGATTAGGCGGAAATGTAGTTGAGCAGCGACTCCCGGGTTTAATGTATGCGTCCATAATGAAAATTTCTGGGCGCGAACAAACAAAGGACAGCGAAGAAACCACAGGACAAGCGCCCTTACCAAGAAACCACAGGACACACAGAAACCACAGGAAGAAAACCACAGGACAAGCCTTAAGCGCCGGTTTCTTCGCTGTCCTTTGTTTGTTCGCGCCCAGAAATTTTCATTATGAACAACCTACAACTAGCCCAGCTTTCCATTCTGTTTAATGTATGCGGACGATATTGTACTGTTAGCAGATAGACAGGAAGATTTACAAACTTTGGTTAATTGCTGTGGAGACGAAGGAGACGTTCTAGGATTCAGCTTTAGCGCAACTAAATCAGGTGTGATGGTTTTTAACGATACAACTGACCAGGTGCTTACAATACAAGGCCACGAAATACCCAAAGTGGCCGCATACAAATACCTCGGGATATGGCTAAACGAAGGACAGATATACACGGAAAAGCACGAACAGGCTCTTAGAGCAAAAGGACGAAGAGACGCCGGGATAATGAAACATAGGGCATTATGGGGGTACAACAAATATGAAGTACTAAGAGGTATTTGGAAAGGAATAATGGTGCCGGGACTTACTTTCGGCAATGCGGTTCTGTGCTTAAGGGCAGAAGTTCAGTCGAGATTAGACGTAAATCAGAGAGCTGTTGGAAGATTAGCACTAGGTGCCCACGGCAAAACCACAAACGAGGCAGTACAAGGGGATATGGGCTGGGCATCGTTCGAAGCACGGGAAGCTAAGAGTAAAATACTATATGAAGAACGCCTGAGGAAATTGGACGATAACAGGTGGGCAGCTAAGGTATTTAAATATTTATACAGAAAGAGCGTTGACTCACAGTGGCGGAAAAGAACTAGAAAACTAACCAGTAAGTATGCAGGTCATGAGGACGGAGAAAGAAAGAGCATTAAACGACAGGTTAAAAACGCGGAAGTTAAAAATTAGATGAATTCAATGGAAAAGAAACATAGTGTAAAACTATATCGATGCTGGAAAAGGCAGATCAGGAAAGAATTTTTCTATGATAACTCAAGAGGCAGTGCCCTACTTTTTGAAGCTAGGTCAGGGTGCCTTAGAACGCGCAGCTACAAAAAGAAATTTAACGAAGAAGATGACACATGTGCAGTGTGTGGTAGATCTGTCGAAACAATTGAACGCCTCATAATCAAATGTGACGGTATCCATCCGGATGTCGATGCAGGCGCAATCACTCTTCCTGAGGCCCTAGGGTTTAAAGATAACAATGGTCATGTAAATAAATCTGCAGTGGAAGTCAGCAAAAAGCGATTGGAGGATTGGTGGCTGAAAAGCAGAGATGTGGCATAAGGTTATAATTGTAGGAAACCGTAGGTAAAGATGGTGGCGATTCTTAATGAGAATTGCCAACACAGTAAACAAAAAAAAAATAAAGAAGAAAAGCTGAGCATGGTGGCATTTGCCACCACCCCGTTTCAAAGGGGGCGCTCCTATCCATCCATCCATATCCATCCGTGACCTCACCCACCGACTAACGACTTGAGAGTGTTGTGACTGGGATCATTCTGCTCGAGTTTTGGCGATATTATCCATTCGTGACCTTATGTTCGCACATTTCGCTACTAGAGTACGCCACAACGCACTAATCCGCTTAGACGAGCATAATACCCCTGCCGCACTAACAAATTTAATGCCATTAACTGCCATTCGCAACTCACTGAGTTCGCGACAACTTATTCGTCCGAGCAATACGGGCTCTCGTCCCCATTTCAGCTTTGTTAGTAACAACTCCCTAACCGGTCATTCAAAACTTTCAGTCAGTTGAGGTATCTCTGCCGCATTTTCAATGCGAAAGGCGACATTTTTACCAGCACTTCTGAGAGATACTGTCCGCTTGTGTGCTCACACGGGAGTTTATGGCTGCTTTTCGACTTATTAAGCAAGAGCGCCGGCATTTTTTCCACAAGTAATTTTTATATTACATTCCAATCATTTTGCTGAAATATTGTGCGCATTAGCTCTATTTTAATTCAGGTGAAATTTTTTACTGCCTTGCAGGCATTATGGTATCGTTATTTAAGAGAGCACGTTGTTGGGCGAGTCGGTCGTACATACTTAAACAAGGGAATTGCGCTAAAAAAGACACGGACGAGAAGAGGACATGGACGGGCGCAAACTCGCGACTGATTTTATTCAGAAAGAACACAAATATATATATATATATATATACACCTTGATGCTTATCCAATCATTGCCTAAGCGCACATGCCAGGAAAGTTTTCTCTTGTACAGAATCGCTTACGCATTCATCACCTAACTTATCAATGAAGAAAGCCTCTGCGAGTTCACGTGCTATCTGTTACGACTGCGCCTTAAGATTTTGGTTCTATCCAGCAAAGGCTGGCATGCTTTATCAGGCGTAGCCAAAGGGCATGCGCCGCAATGTAAGGGCAAATTTGACCCTTTTCCGTTATTCATAGAAAGCTGATGTTCCCTTAGTCGTTCATTTATACAACGGCCCGTCTGGCCGATGTAAACTTTTCCACATGTCAGGGGAATTTCATACACAGCCCCGACAGAACACCTGACAAACTGTGTGGCGTGACGCTTCGTGCAGTCTCGCACGCACTCCTCGCCGGAGACAATCCGGGGGCACAAAGGGGCCAACTTGCGCGGGGCAGAAAATACCACCGGCACACCGTAGAGATTGGCTACATTCTTTAGGTTGTGGGACACCCTATGAATATAGGGGACAACCGCTACCTTCGGTTGACCGCCACCTTCTTGAGGTGTTCTAGCTTTCAAACTTTGCAGAAGCTTCTCTGCCACAGCAGCCACCACTGAAACAGGAAAACCAGCTTTCTGTAACCTGCCAACCTGATTTTTGAGGCTGTCATTTACCAGGTGAACAGATGATTTCTTGTTGTTATGCATTGTTATGCTGTGCCTGAAAGAAGCCTTGCAGAAATCATGTGTTCACCTGGTAAATGACAGCCTCAACAATCAGGTTGGCAGGTTACAGAAAGTTGGTTTTCCTGTTTCAGTGGTGGCTGCTGTGGCAGAGAAGCTTCTGCAGAGTTTGAAAGCTAGAACACCTCTAGAAGGTGGCGGTCAACCGCAGGTTACAGAAAGCTGGTTTTCCTGTTTCAGTGGTGGCTGCTGTGGCAGAGAAGCTTCTGCAGAGTTTGAAAGCTAGAACACCTCTAGAAGGTGGCGGTCAACCGCAGGTTACAGAAAGCTGGTTTTCCTGTTTCAGTGGTGGCTGCTGTGGCAGAGAAGCTTCTGCAGAGTTTGAAAGCTAGAACACCTCTAGAAGGTGGCGGTCAACCGCAGGTTACAGAAAGCTGGTTTTCCTGTTTCAGTGGTGGCTGCTGTGGCAGAGAAGCTTCTGCAGAGTTTGAAAGCTAGAACACCTCTAGAAGGTGGCGGTCAACCGCAGGTTACAGAAAGCTGGTTTTCCTGTTTCAGTGGTGGCTGCTGTGGCAGAGAAGCTTCTGCAGAGTTTGAAAGCTAGAACACCTCTAGAAGGTGGCGGTCCCACAGCCTAAAGAATGTAGCCAATCGCTACGGTGTGCCGGCGGTATTTTCTGCCCCGCGCAAGTTGGCCTCTTTGTGCCCCCGGATTGTCTCCGGCGAGGAATGCGTGCGAGACTGCACGAAGCGTCACGCCACAGTTTGTCAGGTGTTCTGTCGGGGCTGTGTATGAAGTTCTCCTGACATGTGGAAAAGTTTACATCGGCCAGACGGGCCGTTGTATAAATGAACGACTAAGGGAACATCAGCTTTCTATGAATAACGGAAAAGGGGGTCAAATATGCCCTTACATTGCGGCGCATGTAACCAGATAGCACGTGAACTCGCAGAGGCTTTTTTCATTGATAAGTCAGGTGATGAATGCGTAAGCGATTCTACTATCAAATTGTATAAGAAAGAGAAAACTTTCCTGGCATGTGCGCTTAGGCAATGATTGGATAAGCATCAAGGTATATATACCGGGTGTTTCAGCGAACACTTTCAAAAATTCTCATAAGTAGAATTTTTTTGGTAAAGATATGGCTTTTGCAGCATAGTATTACCAATGTTGGCGGACACCAGAAAACCGGTAAATCATATTAGGTAGTAA
The DNA here is from genome assembly GCF_055824585.1 of Amblyomma mixtum. NCBI lineage: Eukaryota > Metazoa > Arthropoda > Arachnida > Ixodida > Ixodidae > Amblyomma > Amblyomma mixtum. The sequence goes on from NC_143014.1 coordinate 51,921,546, forward strand.
ACTGGTTCACTAAATTTTTATAATTAACTTTTTAACTATTACAGTTAGGCGCCTAGTTGCAATTAGATATTTGTAGCCGGTCGTTAGTAATAGCCGTCAGTTTTTAGAATTTCGAAAATGTGATTATCCTCGGCGCTGTGGCTCGACAAAATTTGGCTTTTTCGACTAGTTACGTGCACTGGAGGGGATGCTTTGCCTGCATGCTTTCGATAGCGCATGTATTTTTCGCACGAAACAGCCAGACTTTGTCGAGCCACAGCGGTGAGGGTAATTGCGTTTTCGAAATTCTAAAAACTGATATGGCTATTACTAACGACCGGCTACAAATATCTAATTGCAACTAGGCACCTAAGTGTAATAGTTAAAAAGTTAATTATTAAAAATTAGTGAACCAGTTCACTCCTAATATGATTTACCGGTTTTCTGGTGTCCGCCAACATTGGTAATACTATGCTGCAAAAGCCATATCTTTACCAAGAAAATTCTACTTATGAGAATTTTTGAAAGTGTTCGCTGAAACACCCGGTGTATTTGTGTTCTTTCTGAATAAAATCAGTCGCGAGTTTGCGCCCGTCCATGTCCCCTTCTCGTTCGTGTTAAAGTGAGCTATGCGTGTCTTTTCTAGCGCAATTCCCTTGTTTAAGTATGGTATCGTTACTTTCGTATTATGACGTTAAACGTGGACGTGTAGCATCACCTCCGAAAATAATTACATTAACAAACTTAAGGCCTTAAGCATTTATTGCCATTTCTTGTGCGCATGTGACACGGGTGTAACCGCTGCAAATCACAAGTACGATATGCCTATTTCACCTCCGGTGCCAGTGTTGAACAAGCCTTTATCCGGCGTTGCCTTGCATTTTGTGCTTGGGCAGCGCCTAGTTTATTGCATGTTAGTTTTTTCTTTTCCTACTTACGCTGGTGATGGTTGTGGCTTGCCACCACGTTACTTTTATTTTGGAGCGAAAGCCCCACTACGACATGTTTCGCCAAGGTCCTCGACTGCCGCCGCATGAACTTCAACCGGAGGAGCGCCGGAGGTGTGGCCGGACGCCATACCACGTGACGCGCCACAGCTGTAGCCGCTGCGCCGCCGCCGTCGCTGAGCGGCGCGCTGAACCCCGCATCGCGGCTTTACGCATCGCCAGCTGTGGTCACATGATTAAACCTCGTGACTCGTCGTTCGCCTAATAAGGAGACTAAAGTGAGCTTTAAAGGGTCCCTGAAACGGTGTCCATGTAGGCAAAGAGAAGTCGAAGTATTGATAGACATTGAACGATCCATCATCCTACCGCAAAAATTTTTTATCTACCTTGTGCGGAACCAGAGATAATGGCTATTAAAAATGACCACCAGCCTTTTCCCTCTCAACTCGTACACCGGAGCAAACCATAAAAAAATAAAGATTACAGGCCGGGACCATGCTCCGCCCACAAATACGTCATCGACGAGATCGGTTTGTTTACTTCCGGTTGACGCGCTCTTTCGCTCGATCGCTCGCTCGCTCGCTTTCCCGCTGTCTGCTATGTTCACCTGTGTCTCGCAACCCTCGCTGCGGCTTCTCTCGTACTATAGACCCCGAGCTGAAGGAACGACTTTTGCGGATGAGTGCCGAAATGGGATTTCAGCCTTAAGGCGGGGACACATGTGCGAAAAGTGTGTGCGATTCGCTGCGGCGCGCCGTTGTGAACGACGTCGTAACAACCGATCGCAGCTCGTCGCCTGCGTCCAACCTGCTGGATGTCTACGACAAGCCGCGCGCGGAAAACGCAACGACGGGAAGCGGGAGCCAATACGAGTGCGGAGAGCGGCAGCGTCATGATGCCGTACAGCGCGCTGCTCAGGGCGCTCGGGGCCGAGCCACGCCGGACCGGCCTGCCAGCCTTGATGCCGGCCACCGGCGACTGAAAAACGCGCTAGTATTGTTTGTTCTCGTCCATAGCAAGCCCTTGGATAGATGCATGTCAAAAATGCATAATTTCTGACGATCGTTGGCCAATACCGAGTTGCTGGTAAAAGTGATGACTGCGATACAAGCAAATTTCATCCAACAACCGATTTGGTGCTGCTGCTACTTGGTGCGGTTCGCCTACCGTCTGCTAGCTCCGTTGCTGAAGGCATCGTGGAAATCGAACATATCTTTTATTATGGGACGAGTTCGCAGTAAAGCGATGTGAATAGTACGCCTTTTATTATAGCGCAGGCAACTTCCGAAGCGCCGTCAGCTGCGGTTTCAATGCGAAACCAGATAGGCCTAGCGACGACTAGGGCAGCCTGGGACCAGCGCGCAGTTCGTCGCGCGGCGTTGCCGCAGGCGGTGTCGTTGCCGAAAGATCCACTTTTGCACAGACATATTTTCGTTGCTCGAATCTAGGAAGCATCCTCGCTGGTATCATGGCTGTTTTGCATTTTCTTGTGCGAACGTGATGTACGCCGAGCATGCCGGCCGGCCGGCCAGCCTGGATCCCGTCTGCCGGCGACATAAAAACGAGCTAAAGTGTGTTCTTGACGTAAATAATAAACCCTGGGATAAGAAATGTGAAAAATGTGTCATTTTTGAGGATCGCTGACCAATACTGAGCTGCTGATAAAGGTAACGACTGTGATACGAGCAAATTTCTTGCCACAACCGTCTCGCAGCTGCCGCTGGCCCGACGTGGGCTCCGACTCGCCTGGCGCCCGCTCGCTTCGCTGCAGAAGGAGTCGCGGAAAGTGACCATACTATTATTTTATTGTGAGATGATGCTGTTGACTGAAAAGCGATGTGTAGAGTAAGCCTTGTATTATAGCTCAGGCGACTTCCGAAGCGCCGGCCGCTGCAGCTTCGATGCCGAAGAGGCAATAGGCCTAGCGACGACCACGGCAGCCAGGCAGCAGCAGAGCTCGTCGCCCTGAGCGCCCGCGAGCGGTGCCGTTGCCGAAAGCTCGCAACATAAGCAGGCGTGCTTTGTCGCTGCTCGAGAAGTATTTCTGATAACAAGGCGATCTTGCCTTGTGATATTTGTACACCATCCCAAGCAGCGCTCAGGCATTGCTGCACGGCGGCGAAGTGCGACACCGGTTGTGAGCGGAGCTTGGGTAGGGCGGCGCAGCGATGCTCACCGCCCCGTGTCTCCCTGCTTGTAGTGGGGCGGCAGTTCGCAAGCGACGATCGGTGCAGCGCGTCGGCCAAGCTTTTAAGGACACGCCGTTCAGAAATCGAGCGCTGAATCCTGACGACGACGACGGCTCGCTCACTTCCATCTTTCGGCAGACAGTACCGAAGGGCAACATCTTGCCGAACCCTGGCTTTGCAACCAACGACACAGCACGGCCGGTCCATTTTGATTGCGCATGCGACGGAGGTCGCGACAGAAATCAGTAGTGCGGTGACTCCAAATCGCACCTCGATTCTCGATTCGGTTCGACGTCGGCGCCGGCGGAGTGACACAAGCGGCACGAGCAGACGAAAACATTGTAAACCGGAAGTGCAGTACTAATTTCTGACACCGAACACACAATAACTGCGTAAACATGCATATAAACGACAACTCTGCTTGCTGAAATGCGAAATGTTTCCGAATAGAGTAAGAGTGTGAAGTATCTAGAGCTTCTAGTTTGTTAAATGCGTGATTTCACGTTGGCACCGCGAACCAATCATAGCCCAGCACTTGTGACGTAAAGAGTACAAACTGACGTAATGAGTACGGATTCGGGCGGAAGTTCACCGCCGCTGGTCGCCGCGAGGCTCGGGAGAGGTAGTTTTTGAAAATGTATTGTAAATTATCTACTCGCCTTTGATGTATTGTACGCGGCATGAACGTTCAGTGGCCTACGCTCTACATAATGCAAGTATTTGTTTGCCAACTTCAGACACCCCTTTCAGGGACCCTTTAAAGGAGACGAACGGCGGGCAGTGCGATCGTAACGCCTGCGAGAACCGTACGCTATCGACTGCAGGCCGAGTCGGAGCACCCTGCAGATGTGCTCGACGGAGTGCGCTGTTGAAGAGAAAGCGAGAAGCTAGACGCGCCAAAGAAGCAGCTGAAACAGAGGAAGAACGTGAGCAACGACTCGCTAAGCAGCCGTTGCAAGCCAGGGAAAGGAGATAAAGGCATTGGCAGAAGCTGCTAACTGTCAATGCTTTCGCTCTAACTAGGTTTAGAGGAGTTGTGTCCCAGCCATTTTTTTTTCATGATATGTCATGCAAGAAAACCACGGAAGGTAACCTTGTTCGCTGTTTACCGGACAGCGGCCTTCCGAATGTTTTATTCTTCGCCCTCAGTGATGCAGCACGCGAGACTAAGCATAGCCCGCGCGCTTTCATTTCTGTTATCTAAACAAGCATGCGATTCTACAAAATTCCGTGTAAATTTAATTGCGAATGCGCGGTATTATGAACAAGTCCTCCACGTCCTTCCAAAGTAGCCCCTCGCGGCACACGTGATGAGGGTACACGGTTGGGAAGAAATTCATCACTGTCGGAAGGCTTCGTAGCGAGATCTCTATAGTGACCACCTAGGTGACGGCTCCCAAGCACAGTAGGCATGCACGCCTCGCCGGAGAAGACTGAATGCGCGGTGATTCCATATGGCCCACACAGGCCGAAGCAGTCCGACATCGATCAGTCCATACATGTTCGGCTAGCTCTTCTTAGAGAAGCGCAGCAGGCCCTACAAACATTTCCTCGTCAGGACTTCTGGCACAGCCTTTGCCTCTACACGCGGACTCGTCTCGCGCATATAAAACGTGCAGACGAGTGAGCGCGAGGACGTCCACATACCCGAGCATCGGACAACCATTGTCCTCAAGCTCAACGTTACTGCGATGATTTATTGGGCGCCTACACACGCAGGCATCGACAGAACTGAGGGGAGCAACATCGAAGCGCTAGGAGCTGAACAGAAGGTGGCAGCCACGCCGAATGCATACCACCTTAACGCACAGCGTATACATAACGCCGAACTCACATACCACCTTAGCGGGAACACACGCCCGCCTGACGGACCTCCCAACCTTGAAAGAAATTTTTTAGAAGCGACGCCGAAACGCCCTTCAGCACCACCACTGTTAACTATAGGAGGAACGCACTGAGGAGCAGGCGCGCCCTATTCCGTATAGGGACGCGCACACTCTAGTCCACCGCCTCGCCGCCAACACTGCACTTATCCCGGCCTTTATGGCACAAGTTTTTCGACAAAGACCTTGGCGAAGGAATGTGCCGTCGGTGCTGAAGCCCGGCGACAGCTCCCACATCATCCGGTAACGCCAAAAATATTCACAGCTACGCACAAGGAAGCTTACAGAACTGCCTGCTGCGATCCGCCCAGCCACACACAGCGACTGGATTTTTTCAATACTCGAGAGTACGGCCGATGCTGTCTCCTAGCAAAGCTCGGGTATTTTGTTGTAGAAGGCCTGAGCAATAGAAATACACTTTTACAGCAGTTGGCGGCGACTGAGTGAACATCAACCTCGGCTGCCGTGACAACGGTAGGGCCACACGCACGTACAGATGCCTGAAGCAATATGCACATGAAAGGTATTTAATAAAGGGCATATATCAATCAATCAATCAATCAATGCATGTCTATCCGCCCAGTTAGACATACATTTCTCTCTCTCTATTCAGGACAGTGACCTTGCTATAGGTATTTACTACAATGTCAGATTTCAATCGCGTGAAGACATCTTTCTCTCTTGGCAAGGCTGTTGGCGCATATAATGCGCATGGTGCCGCCGGTAAGGCAGGTAATGGCCTCTCTTCAGCGTATTTATCCGTGAGGGGCTGATAATGTGGAATTTAGTTTCGCACCGATAATCAAGTTCCGTGCGACGAACAAGAACTCAACGGCTCTGATCTCTATACAAAATGGCACGCTTCCGCATCGGGGTGAACGGAAGCTTTTTAACGATTTTAGCCAGCATGGTTAAACTAAAGTCCCTTTATGAGCTTTTCTAAAAAAAGCAAAGCTTATCTAGGGACTTTAGGTTAAACCATCGACAAGATACTTTGCGCATTCCTCTTTGTTATACCCATACAATTGTCCTATCCCAATGAACGAGCAGCAGGCCAGTGTGAATGCGCAATCTTGGGATCCCGTTTTTGCCAATCGTGCTGAAAATGAACGTAGCCTGTGGACATGGGCGTCCGGAAGGTAAGGGGGGGGGGGCAAGGGGGGCGGTTGCCACCCCCTTGGAATTACGGATATTATTTATGCACTAGTTCCTTTTTGGTGCTAACCTACCGCCGCCCCCATCCCTGGACATCGGGTGCCCCCCCCCCCTGGAAAAAGTTCTGCGGACGCCCTTGCCTGTGGACATAAGGAAAGTACTATCGGGACCAAAGACCCCAGGACGCGTGAACCGCAGCAGAAGCTCATAGCTCCGTTATTAACCGGAGGCTCGTGACCGCACTTCTGAAGGTTAAAGTCGGACTCTTCTGGTGTAGCGTGTGGCATAGTCAAACTCAAACGAGGTGAGGCACCTATGCGCCGAGATCGATTTTTAAAAGCTCATCCTTAATACTTTTGTGCCCGATAGTTTGTCTATTTTTCTTGGTTCACTCGAAGAATCTTTTACTGCAACAGTTGTTAAATACCCGTCCCCTTGGTTTAGCGTCGTCGCAGTAGTCGTAGTCAGTGTAACTGGAGGGTGATAATCACAGGGAAGGAGTAGGAGGGTTACCATTGAAAGACGAAGGTATGGCTACAGAGGGGTATGCGTTGCGCTTTGCCGGAGGGTAGTTAGCTTGGAAGGAAGGGTGTATAAGGGGAGCGGAGTGTAGCAAGAGTGTAGGAAGAGAGCGTAACCCGAAGGTGGTTACACACCTATGCGGAGGGCGAGAGTGCAGGGTAGCCAACCGCAACAACATTATGACCCGCTGCGATGGCTCAGTGGTCATGGCGCTCGGCTATTGAGCCAGAGTACCCGGGTTCGATCCTGACCGTGGCGGCCGCGCTTCGATGAAGGCGAAACGCAAAAAGGCGCCCGTCTGCTGTGTGATGTCAGTAAACTTTAAAAATTGCCAGAAGGTGGTCGAAATAATTTCAAAGCCATCCACTACGGCACCCCTTTCTCTCTTTAACTTCCACCTTCCTTCCTTACGGTACGGTACAGGTGTCCACCGAGGGGTAACTGCGCCATATCACTTTCCTCAAAAACCACTAAAACGATTCTGATTTACCTGCCCGCCTCTCTTTTAAACGTGCATGCCTAACATATTTGTGCGATATCATTATTTGGAGAAAACAACCAAGGAACAACTGCTGACATGCAGCTTTGAAGTGGCATTAATTGCACGCTGACAGCTGCCAATGCGAAGCATATTCTTTAGGCAGCCGCAAGCCTGCGCGGCACTTGCCCACATCGGAGTCACGCGATCACGTGATGGGTCCACAAACTCCTTATTTTGTTCATTTGCCTGCAGCGTCGGCGGTCCGTCTGGCCTCCTCACCTTCTCCTGTTCTCTTTTCCTTCGTGCCCACGACACCAAATTACCCTCTACCTGGTGCTTCTACTAGCTCAGTGGTTTGGGCACTCGGTTACTGAGCCAGAGTACTCGGTTTCGAACATGACCACGGCGGCCGCAATCTAAATGCAAAAGGCACCCGTGTGCTACCTGTGTGATGTCAGTGCACCAATTTTCAATTTTTGACCAGTTTTGCAGAGGTCTGCGCACTTCCTATAACAGGAAGTATTTTCAGCATTCATGAGAAACTATTAATAATGTTTATGAACAGCAATCCTTCAGGTAAAGCTTGTAGGGTGGGATAATAGCTCATGCTACTACACGGTCTGGAAGATGAGGTTGCATAGTTGGTTTTGTTATTGTTGGGCATAAAATGCGAATTCAGCCATAACATTACAACTGCTCTCACGGCAAACCACGGAGTAATGGTCTACGGTTTATGGGGGTTTAACGTCCCAAAGTGACTCAGGCTATGAGAGACGCCGTAGTGAGGGGCTCCGGAAATTTTGACCATCTGTGGTTTTTTTAACGTGCACTGACATCGCACAGTACACGGGCCTCTAGAATTTCGCCTCCATCGAAATTTGACCACCACGGCCGGGATCAAACCCTCGTCTGCAGCAAACTGCAGTCTGCTTCAGAACTGCAGCGAAACACTGGACCGCAGAGCACAAAATGCAGACTAAACCGTGCAGGAAATTGCTTATGCTCATTGTGTTACGTTTCAAATATGCAAACTGATTTATAATGAGTGGTATCCAATTTAAAGAAAATTTTTTTGTCAAGCAGAGGGCCATGCAGTTGGTACTAGATGCTTTAAGAACAGAAAATTATTTTTTTGTGTGTCATGAGCCTTCAAAAAGAATTTTCTGTAGTACAACCGGAACCTTCTGTAAAAATGTAATGTTACATTATTTTTCACAAAGTAGGCTGAATCTGCATACTTTCAAGTGATGGTGACAATGTGCGACTCGCATTCTCCCAAACAAAAAAAAGCACATTATTAAATTTTGATATCACTAGTCACTCAAAGTTAAATTCACGTAAGTTGCACTCTGTGCAAACATGCAATGCTTCACTAAACAAATAAATGGCTGAGTTGCCTCATCCACCAGTGCAACACATACGACATTAATGAATGTGTCCCCAACAAACATTTATTATCCAGTTCTGCATTATATTACAAAGTGACGGCATATTCAGCAAGCATAGAAACACATTCACTCAAGACAGAGGAGACAGAAGAGGCTCTTCAGTCTAAAAACCACAATTACACGCCCAATGTACATTATTCACCAAGCCACAAGGACGGCCAATCAGAGCCACACTTAATGTTGGCTACATGTACAAAATAGAGATGCAGTCTGAAGCACTTTTAAGGTGATTGGCGAAGCAACCACCGAACAAGGTTGACACACAGAAGTGTGCTTTTTCAAGAAAGTGACTAAGCAGAGTGCAAAACTAGCGTAATTTTCCTCAACTCCTGACAAAAGTAGTCAGTGGAACGGAAGTTTGTAACCAGCTCGGACTCTAGCTAATCACCTTGAAATCACTTCAGACTACCCAGCAACTTTGGTTTACCCTTGCCACTCGGCACAAGAGGTTGGCATGATCACTGCAGTGAATCAGTACATTTTCTCCAACCAGCTATGCACACAAAACCATGGAGAAATGCAACAGTCGATCCCTGATTGTAGTAGCAGAACACTACTGAGCGAAGGGCATCATACTCTGACAATGGTTTCACAAATGCTTTGCAGACAGCCTGTACATACGCAGACAATAAAAACTCTGCAGCAGCACGTGGTTTCACTGCTGCTTATCAGCACAAAGCCAAACTGACCCTGATTTAAGTGCAAAGATTGAAAAAAAAAAAAACCAAGACACAATGCTGTCAGGACACAATTCAAATTCTACACCCACGCCCAAGAAAAAAAAAAGAAAAGAAAGCACTGGCTAAACAGTGCTGTTTAGAATAGAAATGATTTGGTGTGTGAACAACTAACAATTCTGGAACTCCGGCCAATATGTAAAATAAAAATTTGAAAGGAGGTGCCCTTTCGAGACTAAGCCACTTCATTGAATGTCACAGTTGCAGGAAGAAATTCTACTGAGTCCAAATGGTGCACAGCCGAAGAGTTGAGTTTAATATCAGTTAAAACAAAAGACAAAACCTGATATGTATTCACTGACTACAAATATATGGTGAAGCTAACCTGCAAGAAAAAAAAAATGAAAGGTTGGCTTGCATTCCTTGTCGCAATGTGCCTAAGGTGCCCACACACGCACCTTAGGTCTTTTATATATATACAACAGGCATGGAAAAAAAAAAAAACGGGGAAACCCTCAGAACTGTCTAAACGTCCAAAAACTGTTGTGAAAAAGCAGTCACAAAACATTAGTTTAACTCCTGCAAGCCTCCAAGCCTCCAAAATCTCCTCCTATTGCACCACGACTTCACTGGTGCTCAAGAGCTTATCGTCAAAACAAAACCTTTATTAGTACCTTGTGCGTGCAAACTGCAGAAGTGCACTACTAGGTTTACCTCCTTGACAACATCTTCACTGAACTGACCTGACTACAAATATCAGTCAAATACAATATTTGGGTCATCTAAAATGTTGCTGTAAAGAGCAGTATAACAAAACCACGTATACTAAACCATCATCTCAATATTGTCAACACTGTATCCTCAATACTCCGTACAAAGTCATGTACAATCCTCTAGGCTGCCTCATTCCTTCATGACGTTTTGCAGTCTAGAATTTTTCATATATGAAAGTAATGAAGGTGTCACTGACCATAAAAGGCAAAAAATAAAGTAAAATGGTGTGACTAACATACATATCAAAGACCTGCAATTTTAAAAAATTCACAAATGCAGCATATTTCTACACTACGACATCAAACCGAACATTAATGGAAAATAAATGTGCCAAATGCGGCACTTCAATGTAACGAGCAATAAAATTACCCCTTAAAGACAGTATGCACCAAGTATTGCACAAAATAGATGCCATGGCCCAAATTAAACAGTTTGAAACCAGACATTCCAAAATGTCACCCTTGAAAATGAAAATGTTTGCCAATATGGTCAAAGGGAATGAAGCAAGGACATGCATTTGAGTGCACTTAGCCAAAATCACACCATTTGCATCACAGCACCTGTAGGCAGTAGTTAACATGAAAAATAAGTCTAAACAGAAACCTAAAACATTAATTTTTTTTTTTACCTTTTCGTTTTCAGTGTAACAGGTGAGGCACTAAATCTTTAAAACGAAGAAAAAAATGTACAAAACACCAAGAAATGTTTACTGCCAAAAACAATCTTTCTCACATTCCTCACTCCCCTGGCCCTAGAAAAATGCTGTGGTGACCGCTAGCCAGACTGTACAGTTGCACCCTCCATTAGCTCCACTACAGTTCATCCTTCAGTATAGTGTAGCGTTGTCGGGATGGAGCCAAGTTCTTGAATGTTGATTCTGGTGGATCAGTGCTCTGCAATGCAGTAGGTGCCCAATTAGACCATATAATAGCCAAAATTTCTTCCTCTTTTAAGTAATCAATCTGCAATATACTTCAGCATGTACACCACGACTCCACAAGGATTAAGAATTTAAGCATAAATATATCGCAGCAATGTCTGGGTAACCTCACATAAGACTTTGCAAAGAACCACTTAAAGCAGCAATACCCTACAAAAATCTGCCACACAATACCAAGTATCCCAATACAAAGCAGCAAGTGACAACCAAATTTTCAACATTTTCCCAGGCTAGATCTCCCTCTATCAGTGAAAAACTCATCTGCTGCGAATCAGAGTGCACCAATCAGTGCGCAGGAGGAAGCCTTACCTCTAGCTCTCTTCTCTGACACTTCTACCAGACAACTTCTGCATCAGTTTCAAAGAGGTTGCTACATTCACTGGTGAATGAAACCAGGTATTTCTTAAATGTCCAGTTTATACAGTAATAATCTTGAAATGTGAGCAATTTAGGATGTTCACTCACTTCTTGCTTCACTGCTTAAACAGGCTCATTTACAAAAACTTTATTACCTACTTCTCCTATGCAGCCACAATGTTGCAAACTTGCAGCATCAAAATTTACAATCGGAAGATTAAACCAAAATCCACCTCCTTTGTGATAGCATAGTTTTTTTCTTCCAGGCACGAATAAAACTTTACGAATTGGTGTAGCAACCACCTGATGATAGCTTTCCCCCGATGCATACCAAAACAAAAATTGCAGACGAATCCAAAGCATGGTTTTCCTCATAAGATAAAAAGTATCACACAATTTCCATTCGATGCAAAAGGTGTTTAAACTCTTGCAAATTTTCTGGACTACACCCAGGCTGCTGAGTTGTTGTCTGTGTTAGAAATGGCAGTGTCAAACGAAAGCAAATTGAATCAAGCAAAGCCACCAACTGTTGGCCTTAAAACTTGCAGCCTTGCAGCAAGTACCCTGGCTTTGTAATCAATACAGACTAAAAATGCGACCAGTTTTCGCTTATGGCCACATAAGTATATCAGTTCTTTGCAGTACTATTGCATGAAAAAATTTCCTGACATAGTTACCAAAGCAAATTGAAATGTCCGATTCAGAGATGTAGGAGGCCCGCTGGAAAATTACTTACTGCAATAGCTGGCCCTACTACTGCATTCGCAAGTGACGGAATGATTTTTAATTGCGTTGTTTGCAGTATTGACTTGTGTAAGGGCCGCACCCCCAACTTTAGCAGCCGGTAACTCGAAAAAAAAAAGAAAAAGTCAGCCAAAGCATAATTTTGCCCACACGGTACGTTACACCGGTAGCTGATGGAACACTACCAGCAACAATCACTACAACCACGCACATGTTGTCCTACAGGACGGACTGCACCTGGATTCGTGAACATGCAATGCCTCATTGCTGATAACTCTGCTTGTGCACTCAGCGCTCGCACCAGAAATGACAAAACGTTATGCTGTGCAAAAAGCTAGAATTCGGAGTGCCCCCGCTAGAGGCATGTCTCCTTGCAGCGACGTGCTGCCTGCCAGGTCCTGGCGATATGCACCATAGTAGCACGCCGCTTGCCCGGTGTTGCTAGGTCTAGTATGCTTCGCATCGAAGATGCAGCGTCTAGTCAGTTTATCATCAAAGGTCTAATCTTGTTACCAGTTTATGACCACACAATAACCTCACATTAAAACCATTGATTTCATTGAGGAGTGCACAAAAAAGCGGGCCAGGTGAACACTACCCCGCGCTGATAGCTGCGGATCGCATGTGTGGCACGCCACTCCGAGCCACTGCCCTCGGCACCATTACTGTCAATCGAGCACCAAGTCTTCAGAGGATCCTGATTTCAACTTAAAATCCTGTGACGTTTGACACAATAAATTGATCTAAAAACCAGTTTACTTTAAGTGGTTAATTCGAGCTGGTTGTCGGGCCCACGTCTTATCATCCATACTTTCAATACAATACGCATTTGAAGGATCCACTGGGACTGCACTAAATCATCATAAAGATGGGTGTCAAAGCATAAAAAAGGAATGCATAATTGAGGCTCCGCTGTAGTCAGAAAAATTTTACAGAAGAATGCCAGTCTTGTGTAATAGAAGCACCCCACCAAAACTACGGAAAAAAAGTGCCGCCCTTACACAAGTATACGGGGGTGTTTCAGCGAACACTTACAAAAATTTTCAAAAATAGGCTTTTGGGGGTGAAAACATGGCTTTGCGGCATAGTATTACTAGTGTTGTTGGACACCAGAAAACAAATGAATCGTCTTAAGCAGTAAGCTGGTTAACTAATTTTTAATAATTAACTTTTTAGATATGAAAGATATTAAAGGGTCTCTGAAAAGGGTGTTGGAGGTTGGCTACAAAATGCTTGCATTATTTAGAATACAGGCCACCGAGCATTCATGCCGAGTACAAGACCTCAAAAGTGAGCTGATAATTTACAATACAATTTTAAGAACTCCCACTTCCGCACCTCAGGGCGACTAGTGGTGCCGAGCTTTTGCCCGAATCCACGTGCATTGAGTCATGTAGCGCTCTTTACGTCAGCAGTGGAATGCTATCATTGGTTCACCGCACCAGCACCGTTGACGCCAAACAGTTCACTCCACCCCCTGGGGAATTCCCACACGTGTCGGCGGAGGGGCCGAGTGCGTGGAGCCGGCGGATCGACAAAGTCGTTGTCGGAGATGACATTGTGTACTATGTTTAATGTTCTAAGTGGGGTCACGGAGACAGGGATGTCACCAAAAGTTTCGATGTTTGCCAGCTTCGATATCTGAACTATGTCAAGCATTTAGAGCGAGGGGTCTCCACTAGCCAATTTAATCACCTTGTACTTCAGGCCCAAGAAATCTGTCAGAACTTTTGAGACCATGAATGGGGATATCAGTTTGGCTGGCTTTTCTTTCTGTTCCCTATGAACGAAGTGGAACTTTGCGAAAAATATTTTCTTTTTGTTAAAGAACTGGGAAGCCACTTTGAGCCATCCTCTTTTCAGAGGGTGGTCATTTGAAAGTAAGGAGGCAGCCATAGAAAAAGTGTTTTTCGGCAATGGTGCCAGCCACCCACCATGGAGCCCAACTAGGGGACGGGACAGGAACTTAAAAACAAGTGCTGCCCATGCCAGCTGTACACCACTGCTATAACCAAATATGGGCAACTCGGGGCAGTTACACCACACAAGGTTAACCCTAGCTGCCTATGAAAAGTGAAAAAACCGAGAAGGGAGGAGGAGACAGGAACGTTGTGAGAAAGAAGATAGGAAAATGAAGACGGAGAGGAGGACAGGAAAAGGCGACTGCCGATTTCCCCCAGTAGGGTCAGGCCGGAGGTGCCGTCTACAGGAAGCTGAGGCCAATGTGGTGTGTTGCCTCCGTCGAGGGGCCTTAACTCGTTCGCTACCGCGCCATAGGCCATCGTTTACATTTAAACGATTCAAAGTGCCCGCGCAAAAAGCTCACTCCGGAGTGTCGTAGACGTGCTGGGCCGTCTAGTTGGTGCACTCAGCAACTGTTCTTTTGATTGCAGCTTTGGTTTTAGGGTTTCGACATGAGGGGACGCCGTGAAAAATAAAACTTTGAACGGCCGCAGCAGCCTCAGCCAGTGAACACGGCGTCCGCATCACCGCGTGCTCCTCGAAAGCGAAAGCCAACACCGAGCACTTCGGCTGGTTTCGGTTCCGTTTTTTGGTTCCATTTTTTGCGACAAAAACAGCGGTGATAAGTCAGACAACGACGTACAAATGTAGAATTCAGTTCCGACAGCGAGACTTCGTCCCAGAGTCCTGGAATGTCAGCGCATACTTGCATGTAAGTTTTGTTTTCATTCACTCTGTGTGTTCTGCTGTGCATGCGGTTTGTAATTGATGACAGTGGCTGGTTTTTATGCTTCAGGGTCTTCACAATGTATGGCCAAAACAGTCTGCCAAATGCTCAAGGTCGCGTTGCGTTTTTCAACCAAGATGACAGCCAGGTGTCCATATCGGCGCACCATTGCGGAGCAGCGCTCGGAGACTCGCTTGACCTCTAGACTTTTTCTTGCTGTTCTTCAAGGCGGAGGTGATGAATACCGTGTGCTAAAAAACACTAATAAGTATGCATGGATGAAGATTTTGGACAGGCAAACATACGCTCGGCATGACAGCTCATGGGAAGATGTGAATCCGTTGGAGATGATGAAGTTCATTGGAATCATCATAAACATTAGAATTTCTGACCTGCAGCAACTATATCTCTACTGAAATACAGGAATAATCTATTCTGGCCTTCTGCCATCAAAAAGCATTTCCTGAAGTTGGTTTTTCGCTTTGTTTGTTTGTTTTGCATGTAGGAGACCAGGAGGATTCAATGGCGGCAGCATCTATTGGCAAGATTTGGAATGTGTCCTGGCTTTCGAACCACATCAATGAAACTTCGTTCATCCTGATGTTCTAGAGCTTGCCTAAAATGACAAATGTGATCAGCTGGCTTTCAGGGAACAGTTCATTGAACAAATCTTTGGGTATGATGAGGTGAGGTAAAAGAAGTCCACGCCCGCAATCCTCCCATAGAATCCATTCGTCATCAACCGAAAAAAAAAAAATGACAAAAAGAAGAAACTGCAAGATCTGCTATCAGAGAACAAAACAGGAACAAAGATCAAACGTTACATGAAGCACCTGTGAAGTCTACCTGTGATTTACATCTTCACTTGATTGCTTTTCACAGTGGCACCACAGTCATGACCCTTGACTTGAACGGTCATGGAAAGTGCAATAATTTTTCCTCATAGCTGAAACTAGGAAGAATGAGAGCTATAAACATGTGCAACAGTTTGCATATTCCAGTTTTTCTCTAATCAAGGTCTGGCTTAGTGCAGCCGGTAATTTTTGTTTTTGCTGTATACTTTTTTGGTGTTGTTTGTTGCATTCAGAAGTGTAACTAATAAGCTATAATTTCATGTATTGCAATATGCGCTCGGTTTGCTACTTTTCGTGAAAAAAACTTTTTCTTTCAGTACACCCCAAACCGTCCCATTTTTCCGCAGTAGCGAAAGAGTTAAAGGTCCAAACGCTCGGCATCAGCCCAACCACCAGGATCCCCTTTTCCCTGGACACGGCGATGCCACGCCTGGCTAAGCGCGGGTATTTGGGTCCGCAGTGGCGCACAGCTCACCATCATCCCCCTGCGGGGATGTCTATGTTTCATTTTCATGTGGTGTTGATCAATGGAAAATTAGTAGCATACTAATCATTTTTTACGTGAAAGATAGCAGATTAGAAAACAAAAAAACAACCACATGCTGGTGGTGGGATCCGAGCGCCTGGTTGTGGTTCACTGTTATTGTTTTCTACTTTCTCATTAGTCAACTTTCAGGTAAAAAAATAATTACACTACTAATTTCCCACTGATTAACACCAAAAATAAAAATAAAAACGTTCCCCTATGCTTGCCTTGCTTTCAATGGCTGCTGGCTTCCTGCATATTGCTGCACTGTTAGCCACCCTACTGGCACCGCCATGCACCGCCATGCAATCGCGCCATGCAGTTAACTGGCACCTGCCTGACTGCTTGAGTGTCTGTTGGCTGAGCCCTGCCAGCCATGCCAGTAAAAGGTCTTCCCTCAATGCTCTGCAGGTTTTCGGCAACATTTTAGTGAAGGTGCTAGTTTCTGATCACAAGAACTGGTACCAGATATCGCCTTATGTAATTTTTGCCCATAACACTATGGTTCAAGAGACGATGCACTTCATGCCATTTCGCTTGGTGCATGATGGCGAAGATTTGACCATGCTGGACGCAAATGTTGCTGCCAGATGTTGCATACCCCTCCGTTGTTGACGCTAAATAATTTGTTCGGCCCACGAACAGCTTTCTGCCAGCTTTCTCGACAGTGAACCAGTGTATAGCAAGAAGGTGATGCTCAGCGCTACAACATTCATTACAGGGAAGAAATTCACCAGCCTGGTGACCAAGCGTGGGTTTGGAGCTCAATCCACCTCCACGGTTTCTCCGAGGAGCTCCTGTGCCGATACTTTGGCCCGTATGAGGTACTGTGCAAGATTACGCAAGTGCTCCCGCAAGGAACTGTTCGTTCCTCTAAGATGCAGGCGACATCCGAAACCGTACACACTGCCAGAATAAATTCCAATCATGACCACTAGAATTTTTCCAGCCAAGAGCAGCACCAGGGACTCTGTTCAATCCTAATGTGGTTATGTCTCTCATTGCAACATCGAGTTCAGGCCTTTTCAAAAAGGAGGGGCAATGCCACACTATACCGTATTTACTCGCATAATGATCGCACCCACAAATTTTGTTGGCAAAATTCAATTTTTTTTATTCCCCGCGTAATGATCGCACCTCGAACTTTCCGCTGCAATTTGTCGACGATGTCGAGTCTAGCCGACGATGATCGTACTTGCTATCTGTCTGACAGATGGCACGTACAGATGACCATCTTGCTCTGTCAGCATTGCGGCGGCAGCCACCTGTTGGCTGACCTGCAGTCACACGGGCAGTCTAAATGCGGTCATGCTTAATCGCGGATACCAAACTTATCTGCGGTAATCTCGAATCACGGTTCGCCGTTGTCGCAAGGCTCGCCACCGTCTGGGTTGCGGTGCAACGAAGTGACGCGGTGACCCAGCTAAACTTTGTTGTTCTCGTAAATAATAAGCCCTTGGATACGGGAACGTCAAAAATGAATCCTCCTTGAGGATCACTGGCCTGTACCAAGTTGCTAGGAGTAATAACTGCGATACAAGCTAGTTTTACGTTCGCAGCCGCGTGGCAGCTGCCGCCGTTGTAGCTCGAGTGACCCGATCTGCTTGCATGCCAGCTCCGCTGCTAAGGCATCGCTGAAATCGATCGTATATATTTCTTTTAATATGAAACAATTAGGTTGTCAGTAAGGCAGCATTATAAGTAGAACATTCATTATAGCGTTGGCCCATTCAAAAGCGCCACCCACTGTGGCTTCGATACAAAACAAGTTAGGCCTAGCGACGACTAGAGAGTACAGAGCGCCATCGTCCGCCGTGCTCGCGGGCGGCATCATTGCGGTAAGCTTGCGGGATCTGGTGCTGCGAGCGTTCCGAATTTGTCGCCTACTTTAACGATGTGGCAGGGACCAGACATTTTTCGGCATAACGGTGGTAAAATGCGTAGCTTAAGCGCCGCAGGATGTTGCTGTTGTTACGCTGTTGCTGCGCCATCGGACGAGATAGAAGGCTGCATAAAAGCGCCATCACGCAGCACTATACACACTGCCTATTTTCATGCGTTGCTCTTGAAACGTGATTTAGTGCGAAGAAAGTACGTTCATGAAGCGGGCCAGCTCGTGCGCTTTTCGCACTCTTATCTTCTCGGTTAACGACGTAAGCCGAGATCGCCGAGCTCGGTTCGCGATAACCGCGTTTAGCGGCGTAACTGCGGGTAGCGCGCCCGAGTGACAAGGGTAGTCTGACGTGCAACTTGTTTGCGTTTTCGGGGCTGAAAAATTTTTTGTTAAAAACTTACCCCGCGTAATGATCGCACCCCTAAATTTGCATCAATTTTTTGAAAAAAATAGTGTAATCATTATGCGAGTAAATACGGTATGTCATAACGAGTCCCTCATTTCTCCTTAACCTTGCCCGCTCAATATGAGGGCCGCGGTTCTGGCAGTTGTGATGCCATGGGCAGCATTAAGGTTCTCGCACAGCTGTCATCCTTTTGCCACTTGATCACGTTTTATACGGCACTTGCAGCATTACAGGGCGTCCCACGTCCACCGCTATGGTTTTGGGTGGCGCTGGTGAATGCTCTTAAGGTTAGCCTACATGCAGCACAAGTACACTTGAAAGTAGAAGATTGGACAGCCGCAGCTCAGTTCGGAGAGCACCATACACTAAATTGTGGAGGTCATGGGTTCAGATCCCTCCGGCAGCATGCGCTTGTTTTTTCTTCTACTTTCTAATCAATTATCTTTCAGGTAAAAAATAATTACACTACTAATTTCCCATTGATCAACATCGCTAATAAAAATAAAAACATTTTACTTATGCTTTCCTTGGTTTCAAAGACTGTTGGCTTCCTTCGCACATCTTAACAAGCACCTCATTTCACTACCCTTGCTCAAAATGAAGATGTTATGCGTTGCAACTCAAGAGAACAAACTTTCATGTGGCAACCAAATCCCAAGGTACTCTTTGGGCTGTGTGCGGAAGAGGAAAGTAGTGGTTAGTTAAGCTCACGAGCAATACTAATTACCACTTTGGAACTCCTTACCCTTCTGGCCTTTGATGCAAAACATCCAAAAGCGGTAATGTGTTAAGCTTCTAATGGTGCTTTTGAGAAATCTCTTCGCACTATCACCTTGTCTTCTGAATGAACCAGCTACAAAGCTACATTACAAATATCACTCTAAAACCTACTAGACTACAGATTCCACCATCTCCACTACATACCTGAGATTCCGTTTCCGCACCTCCTACTGTGGGATCTGGGCCATAATGGAATTCACGGTGAAGTTTCCCAGAATACAGATCATCTACAAAAGACTTCAGCTTTCCAGGAATCCTGCAAATGGCCAAAGCAGACAAAAAATGTGAATGTTGCTGTCATCCAAAATATTATATGAAAAGATGTATGGCAGATGACCTTCACAATGCTTGTAAAGCTAAGTTATAAAGAGACTCACTGCACAGAATTAAATTTTCATATTCACATCCATATTGCAGCTGCATGCTAGCCTTTCTGGA
The DNA here is from genome assembly GCF_055824585.1 of Amblyomma mixtum. Taxonomy (NCBI): domain Eukaryota; kingdom Metazoa; phylum Arthropoda; class Arachnida; order Ixodida; family Ixodidae; genus Amblyomma; species Amblyomma mixtum. The sequence goes on from NC_143014.1 coordinate 51,941,229, forward strand.
GCTTGCTTTCACAGTCAAGACAGCTCCAGCTCATGTACAGGACGCAAATCAAGCTGACAGATAAATTACAGTAAAATCTTGTTAATTCGGCCTTCAAGGGAGTGGAAAAAACGTTTGAATTATCCGAATGCTGAATTATCGAATGGCCTCCCCAACACTGCCAAAAACCGCTCCTGTGAAAGTAAAATTTATTTGACAAAAAAACCTGGGCAATGGTCATCTCTACGTAGTTCAGGCCTAAGGACGGATCTTTAGACAATCACTTGTCGTGCAGGTCACACTTCACCATGGCGCCACTTCAGGAGTCTGTCAGAATTAACCAATGCCAGTCCTGGGGCATCCGAATAAACGAGCTTCCGAAGCCATAGACTCACATGGGCATCTGGTGGGCCTTAGGCGGCAGTCCGAATTACCAAACTGACGAGGTTCTGCTGTATAGCACCTATGCAGGCATATCTTCATGTATATCATCTATATCATCTATGCAACATACGAACTATGAAATATCTCACTAGAACGCAGTGGTTCATGCGAGTTTGTTTTTACAACTGTGCACATTTCAAAGTTTACTCAGGCAACAAAAAGATTATCTCCCGGACTGCTACTGTAGCCTTGCAGTTTTACCACTGTATTTCCTGAACATGATCCACTCAGGCAATGAAAATATGATGTCCCGGATTGCTGATCCAGCCTTGCAGTTTTTATCAATTTCCTGAACGTGATTCCAGTTCATAATGATAGTAACTGCACTTGCTATCCTGCTGCAACTGAGGGTGGGTCATACGTCTTCAACAGATCAACTGCTAAAGAGATTACTGCAATGCACTCATCAATAAATGGGTAAGTTCACTGACCAACTACCCAAACCTAACACTAATATTACACTTTCCCACCAGTATACTTTTAGAAGTCCTGAACAGCCACAGGCATTAAAAAATGCAAACAATCCCCTACTGCAGCAACTTACTTGAGGTGAGAGAAGTCCGGGAAGCGATACATGTGTCTGAAGCTGTCGATGGCAATGAGTGGCAGATCCTTGACTGTTTTGCCCAAGTGCTGCAAGGGGTGGGCAAACTTCACTCCATCCGCAATGAGAGGGTTGATGGTATCTGCAGAAGCCGGTGCACCGACGGTAAACAAGATAAATCCACAAAGCAGAAAGGCGTATCTAGCCAGATGTAAAGCAAAAACACTTCATCACAGGTCACAAAAGTAAGCTCCTGCTTTGGGTATGGTTCTTTGAACTTTTTGCGAGTTGCTGGTGTAGATATTGCTCCCCACCAGCCATTAGGAAAGGAGTGGTCGTGCATGCTTGCAGTGCCATGTACAACTGATTATAAATTTAAAGTGCTCAGATAATCCAAATTGAAATTTGCAAAATGCAATGCTTCCTGTGGTAAGGAATATAGGCGCACACTAGTAGATATTATTAAAGAATGAGTAGATTATAAGAGTCCATGGTAGAGGGAGGTTGGTCATGTGGTCCTTGACAATCACAAAGTGAACAAGGGAGGGGAAAACCTCAGGGTGCTTGCCAACGTTTTGACAAGAGGACTTGTCTTCGTCTGGGCAAAGCGTTCATCATTGGAGGGGTTTAACTCTTTCCCTACCGCGCCCATTGAGCATCGTTAGCCCGCTAACGATGATTTCATGCCCCGATTTCAGAACTTTCTGCATTGCTAATGACCATGCTGCAGATAAAGCTTGTAGGCAAGGAACCAAAGTTTTGTTTCCAATGCAGTTTTCTTTTGTCCCGCGAGGGGACAGTTTCTAACGTGCTGCGAAGAAATGAAGACGCAGACCAGCGCTCATTGCCCGCCATGTTGCCCGCAGATGACGCCTTCGCCGCTTGACTTCAGAGCCTTCCGAGTTGCTTACAGGCACTATCCGCATCTGGCTTGTAGCCGGAGAACTGAAGTTTTGTTTCCGATATAGTTTTTTTTGCCCCTACAAAACGGCATTTTTTGAATGCACTCCGAAGATGCGGTGCCATCAAAGTCACTTGGCAGCCTCCACATGCACGCCACGCACTCTCACACATAGCAAATCTCAGGACTTCGTTTTGTCTGCGAGTGATTTAATCGACGACCTGTGCAACAACGAGCCTGAAGATGTCTAAAGACGCTGAATATGAGTTAGTTTGCACATCGGTGATTATGGAAACCAGCCTGAAACACAGGCGGCTGCGCTCCGATGCACAACTATAGGGTTTCCAGTTATTGTTTTGCAGCATGAATACTATTCAAAATAGAAATGATTTTTTTTTTTTGCAGATAGTAGCCAATAGAGTAGCAAACATTTTGCATATTTCAGAAAATTTTTAATATTTTTTCCTTTTTAAATACAAGCACGCATTTGCAAGTTTTGTTCAATTTTTTCCTAAAATCTCATTTTTAGCAAATAAAATTTTTGGTTGCAACATGCAATTTGTTGTTTAAACTTATATGACTAGAAAGCACCTTAATTCAGCTCTGATTTCGGGTATTGCAATAAATATTGAATGCAATAGTTTTTACAGAAAAAAAAATGTGCTGAAACCTTCAGAAAATGGCCATTTTCCCCATGGTGCGGAAAGAGTTAAACAGGGTCTGCACTCCGAAGAGGAAGGTCTGGGTGAAGTGGGAATGGTGTTAGGATGGGGAGGGTGAATCCTGTCCAGGCATGATGCCTGCTAAAGTTGATTAATTGGTTGACCTGCAAAACTGTGAAAAGGCCAGCTCAGCAGAAAGGAATCCGGGGGTGTGGAGCGTGGAGAGAGAGTGAGCATGGGCGCTTGAGTTTGAAAGGCTGTGTCCAGCTGTGACAGGTGCCTTTGTATGACCGGGTGCTTTGACCTGAAAAACTCAGATAACTGTCGCAGCTGGACACAGCCTTTCAAGCTCAAGCCCATGCTTGCTATCTCTCCACGCTCCACACCGCCGGATTCTTTCCTGCTGAGCTGGCCTTTTCCCAGCTTTGCACGTTAACAACCGGTTAATCAACTTTAGCAGCCATCATGCCTGGAAAAGATTCACCCTCCCCGTCCTAACACCATTCCCACTTCAGCCCCTCACCCCTGCCTCACGGGGCCTTCCTCCTCAGAGGGATGACTATTTAAACCCTGCCAATGATTAACGCTTTGCCCAGACAAAGGCAAGTCCTCGTCGAAACGTCGGCAAACACCCTGAGGTTTTCCCTCCCTTGTTCACTTTGTGATCATTCTTTTAATAAGACACTCAAGAAAAGCTGTAAAGAATAAATTACTGGGTTTAACAACCCATGGACTATGAGGGATGCAATAGAGGTGCGCTCTGAATTAATTTAGACCCCCCGGAGGCCTTTACCATGCACCGAAACTGCACAGCACATGAGCGCCTTTTGAGTTTCGCCTCCATCTAAACACGGCCGCAGCAGCCAAAGTACCTGTTTGCTACCCTGCACTGGACTGGAGGAAGGAAAAGGGGAAGAGGGCCGAGTTATAAAAGGAGAGTCAAGTGACGAAAAGAGTTGTCCTCGACCTTTTGAGATGCATACCTTTTGCCCAGAGGGCTGTCCCACGGAACTCATCTTTATCAACAAGGCAAGAACCGACTGTGCCATAACAGATGACAGTCACATTATGGAGGTGGTGACGGTAAAGCAATGACCCTGCCAACCCGCAGTCACTGCCTTCAGGGCAGTGCTATACGTGTGGGGCAGTTAAGTGACCCCGAGAGAGGTGAATTTGTGGAAAAAGTTGGCTCGAGGCGTGACTGAGGTAAGGGAGGTGGGGCAGGGCTAGGTGTGGCCCACTACGGAGGCCTCTCATGTGAAGCTGCACAGTGGGCCTCTTTTGAGCAGTCTTTTGTGGTTTTGTGGCCGAATCCAGTTCTCATGTTATGTCACTGTTGTGGGGCAATGCTTGTCACGCACTTCTGAAGTGCATGAATTGAGTGGGAATCCTCGCATTCCCACTCTGACTTTTTATGCTTCAGATTCAGTCAAAGCAGTGAAGGCTATATCAGAAATTGGAAAGTTATTTTAAGGAAGAATCAAACTGAGTGCAGCTTTCTCCACTAAAAAGTAATTTCCTTGCACTTCCCCTCTAGCTTTCCTTCATGTTTGTGTTCAGAGTCCTTCTGAAGGTGATTTTTTCCAAGCACCTGTATTACGTTTACTCTTTACTGTATTTAGGTGTACAGCAGAAGGAAAATATATATTAAGGATCTCAGCACCCAACTTCACCAGTCAAATCACTTAGCCCTTTCCCTACACTGTGGCCTCACATTTGACACGGAAATCGTTTCTATATATTGCTGTTTTAACAGAAGAAACATACATGATGTCTAAGAGCACTAAACAGCAACACACCAAGAACAAATTTCACAACACTTAAACAACACACACTATGCACTTGAAGAACGAGACATTAAGAAATGTTCCTACGTTTGTCATTTTTAAGTTGTTCATGAACAACTTTTGTGTAGAGTTCAGCACTCTCCTTGTCGTCAGGGTGGTGGAACAGGATAAGGAATGGCAGGCCTTCCTCTGTCAGCTCCTGCATAGCCCCCAAATGAAACAATGAAACAAAATCTGGCATGTCCACATGAGACAAAGAGGGGCACTAAATGCCTGCTTGCTTACCTCTGCGTTCTCAAAGGTGATCTCACGTACTAATGGGATGCACTTCTCTCCAGCCCACTTCTTCAGTTCATCGAAAAGATGGGGCAATGCTGGGTAGGTTTCGTGCTTCTCACCAAACTGCACACAAGATCAAAAGATATGGTATGTCATGTGGAACTGAACCTCCCAAAGCTGCACGTGGGCTACATAAGACACCGTAGTGGAGGGCTCCAGATAAATGTAGAGTGCCTGGAGTTTTTTTTAACGTGCGCTGACATCGCGCAGCCCATAGGCGCTTTTGTATTTTGCCTCTATCAAAATGCAGCCACCACGGCCAGGATTAGGTTCCATGACCTGGGGCTGAGGAGCCAAACACCACAGCCACTAAGAAAGCATGGCAGGTAAGAACACAAGGCAAGAATTGCAGCAATCGTCCCCTTCAAAGCGAGCCTGCCTATTAGCAAGTATACTTTTGGTGACATCGCCATTTCACTGCGACAAGGTTTTGGAGTGCTGCACATATGCATTATGATTCACAACAGTGCAGAAAACACTGACAAAAGGGAGACTAGACAAAGCAAGTGCTGACTTAATTGAAATTTATTACTGGAAGAGAAGAATATATATACACCACGAATCTTAAACGTGATGTATATATTCTTCCCTTCCTGTAATAAATTTCAGCTGACGTCAGCGCTTGTTTTGTCTAGTGTCCTTTTTGTCAGTGTTTGCTGCGCAGTTGTGAATCATGAATATATACCAACTCGCCCAACTTTCTTCACTCACCTAAACATATGACTGTGGAGATGGGCAGATGTAGTGAGAGGCAAACAGAGAGGGAAAAAAAATCGAAACCTAGCTTTGAGGTAGCAAGCAAAAGGAGTAGCCCAGCTGCACTCTAAGGTATGAGGCCGCTTTTAAAATGCAATATTATATTTTTGATAAATTGCAATTCTTAAAATTTTGTTTCATCAAAATGCAAATTCATTCCTGAATGACCTGCAACAAAAATTGTTTCTAATTAACACCATTACAAAACTAAAGACAAATTTGTAAACTCCTGCGAACCATGCAAAAATGAAAAAAAAAGTTTGCCAATAAAATAAAGACGTAACTCTTGCAATATTAGTTATTGGTTTGTATGATGGCATGTGTCATTTCAATAATGGTAACACAGGTGCACTATACTAACTGAAGCACATTTGAATCAAACCTGGTCAGTACACACAGAAAGTTGCCTGACAGGTGACCAACAGCGTATCTGGAAATCTTCCTTTTGGTCTACTCATGCTGCAAAAACAACGAAAAAAAGGTACGCTGCCACAAAGCAAAACAAGGCAAAGCAAGAGTAAGGCGTAGCTGAGTTACAAATATGGTAGATTTTAAGTGTCCTGGACATTGGTTTATGGCATTTGTAGTTATTCGTAATCTTCTTGTTTTTCTCGAAACTCACTAATTTGCGATCCCTTCTAACGTGAGAAATCCTAACTTTATCCCTGTACAAGATTTCTTATTGAAAATTTGTACACTTATTTTTTATACATCCAGCTGTGCAGTGAACCAGATTAAATAAAATCGTGCAATATGTTTTCTTACTGCTGCATTTTTTATCAAAAGACACCTATACAAAAACCACTGTTTTTGGTCATTCCACTGCAGTAAAATCTCGTTAGTTCAACCTTCAGGAGACCAGGAAAAATGTTCGAATGATCGAACGGCCCTCAGAAAACTGCCAAAAACCATTTGTATCACAGTAATTTTATCTAATGAAAGCCTGGACGATGGTAATCTACACCTGAGACGAAAGCCAAGTAACGATGCTTTTTGTGGTTTCGTCAAGTGCTTTGCTTTCCACACACAGTCAGGAATGTCAAAGAATTGCTCCAAAATTGTAAAGGCCTCTGCGGCACTTTCGCAGTGCGACGCAGTAGCAATGGAGCCTGTTCACAAATGGCCCGTCACGTTTCAAGGATGCTTCACTGCACGGACTGTGAGCAGCGTGTTTCAGCGTACTCAAAGAACGGAAAAAGCACATGGATGCAAGCGAGCAAATTATGAGTAGGTGTTAGAATGGCATGACACCATCCCAAAATAAATGACCAGTGATATGCCAAGCAGCGTGTGAAACAATGCAACTGACCAATGCGCGCACCCGATGGCAGCCGTGGGATGGCGTGAAGGTGGCGTGAAGCGACACCTAAACTATGTGGCTGAGCTAGATTTCAGCAATGGGAGACTTCCGATCGTTGTCGCGCCTGCCATAGCATGCATGCCTGAGGTGCACGGGCATCACTTTTCATAGAGTTCAGGTTCGAGAAGGTCTGCCTGGATAATCGCTCGCTGCACGTGTGCCACCGCGAAGTAACCCCCCATTCGAATTAACCGGTGAGAGCCCACCCATGTCCGAATTAATGAGCATCTGATGCCATAGATATGGGCATGAGCTGGGACCGCGCTCCTATTTCTAGTTATCCAACTGTCCGTATTAATGAGGGTTGAAGTAATGACATTTCACTGCACAATGACACTTGATGTTCTCAATTATTTTTGTTCACTGCACAGGTCCTGTCTTCATATGTATAAAGCAAAAGCAATTTGACTTGAGAGTAACTAAATTAAAGCTGTTACTGCTGGTGTCAGACGTATATTTAGTATGTTTTAAAACAAAAATAAAATTTTTATTCATCTCTTTCAACATTCTGATTAGGATAAAACAACATCCTTCTTGAGACGTGGACAACCAATTTTATGTTATCAGCCATTAAAATTTTCTTTCCAGAAAAGTGGCCTCACACCTTAAACAAATGCATTACTGTCATCAATTCCTGGGCAATACAGATGCAGACATCAAAAGCTAGCACCTCATCCACCATGCAATGAAGCATGCAGTGCTAGCTCGAACAGCACAACTAAAAAGAAAACAACTAAATATTAAACAGCATGGCATTTCCAAGCAAGTACATTTTTTTTTTGTTTTTTGTTCACAGTAGACAGCAATAAAAATTCATGTCACAATGCTTTGTCAATCACTACAGCCATAGCAAAAAGCCATGTGCTAAATGCCTGTTGGCAAACCACAGGCCAAAAGCAGCTTATCAGTACCACAGGCACTGCTGTGTGCACACAAAAAAACTCTGCATGCACACAATCAACAACTGTGTGCACAACACTGCCATTCCAGGTTCTTCATGCAGCATAGACAGAACTGAAGAATCTTGCCGTTTCACAAATTGCAAACAAAGTCAGTTCTCCCAAATCTGTGACCAATGCATGGACTTTTCCGATAAGTGCCCACAGCTTAAAAGTAAACATTTTTAATCTAATGTAATGAGCTAAAGCTCTCTCTATACTTGTAACATATGCTCAAGCAAAGAAGTGGCACACAGGGAAGACCCCAAACATGTCCGAGATGGCAAACACGAAATGAAAGCCTTACTCACCACTATGCATTTGTACAGCATGGCATTGTCAAGTGTCATAAACCTAGGCCGCTACCTAATTACTTTGCTTGTGGCAATCCTCTAAAGGGCTAGTACATTACCAACCATTTTACAAGCTTGAAACCTGCTCTTTTTACACAAAGCTGTGACAGTAGAAACTCCATGAAACAATTCAAAGCTCACTGGGCTATGAGAAATAATCTAATCTAATAAGGGGGAATAAAAAAAAGTATAAGCAAGCACAAAACGTTCCTGAACTACACACAATTTTTAAGCTGCTACTAGTACTGCACTCAGCTAAGCTGTGGCCGATGTTTAATGACTAGCTGTTGCTATGAAAGGAGCCTGGAAGGGCTTGCGATTATTGGTGTCACTTGTCAAAATTTGGTTACCCACTGGTTGCAATGGCAGCAGAGACTGTTCCCACATGTCATTCTATGCAGCTCAGTGGTACGCAAAGTACGGTGTTACTGCTCGTCCACAAAAGCTTAATAACTAATTTGTTCGAAATACCCTCAAGAAACTTGATATAATTAAAGCTTTTCTGAGGAGCATCAACACACTTTGCACTTCAAGCAAATAAATGAAGTGTGAACCGAAACGCCTGCAGGCTTGCAGCAATCTACATGATGGTGTGTGGAGCATCGAACAGTTCTATGAAGGATGTGTAACTTGAAGAGCTGTGTTTTTGAGCACACTGAATGCTTAGCTTCCTAGCTAGCCATAGCTTTATATATGCATTAGCCTTTTGATGTCGAAATTGTATATTCTGAAAAAAAAAAAAAAAAGAAGAAGAAGAAAAGCACCACATCTTTCGGACTGCTTTACTTCTTCACATTTTTGCAGACATCACAGCTTCCAAAAATGCACTGCATGTGCAGGTTGTTTAAGAGTTTCCAGGGATTTTGTGAAAGGTAATATAGGGGGAAAAGCTGTTACCAGTTGACAACACTGGTTAGAGCAAACAGTGACAGCCTGAAGATGAGCCTTCTCATGAAGTGCCAAGGCACTTTCAAATTTATCCCGTTCCAAATTTATCTGAATACCAAAGGAAATGTCCAAACATACTATGGATACTATGGAAGTTAATGAAGAAGAGCCATCGAATTCAAGCATACAAAAGGCTAGCCGAAGGCTTTCTGCGCACAGAAGGTGTGCAGAAATGTAACAAAGGCAAACAGCGCAGAAAACATTTCACTGTGATCTTAACGCATGCAAGACTGTGCACAACTGACTTTAAGAACCTGCTGAAAGCAGCATCAGCATGACTCATAATATGAAGTTCATAAAACAGACCTCTATCAACCTGCGCCTGTGTACAGAGGCATGTGTAGAGGAAAAACACATCTGTCTTATCCCAGTTGTGATGTCTTACCAAGACCCCAACCCAAGAAATTTAAATCACTGAGCAGAAGGCACATATGAAATTACCCAAGCTAATTTGTAAATAATACACATATTTGTAAATAACAGTGCATTGTGTTTCAGGGTTGCTGATGCCACATGCAATGTTTCTAGCAAAGAAAAAAAAACCCAATAAATTTGATGTCTCTACACCTTCAAGTAATCGACTGTAAGGCTAATAACAATGACAAGCCCACATAAGCTCCTGGTTTGGTTTGGTTTATGGGGTTTAACGTCCCTAAGCGACTCAGGCTATGAGAGACGCCGTAGTGGAGGGCTCCGGAAATTTCGACCACCTGGGGTTCTTTAACGTGCACTGACATCGCACACTACACGGGCCTCTAGAATTTCTCCTCCAAAGAAATCCCAGCCGCCGCGGCCGGGATCGAACCCGCGTCTTTCGGGTCAGCAGCCGAGCACCATAACCGCTGAGCCACCGCGGCGGCCATAAGCTCCTGGTACGGCAGCAATTATTGCATTTGACAATAATTGTAGCTTTGCTGAGTGCAAGACTGGCAACTCCAAAATGACGTGTGCAGTTGGCCTAACACAAAAACATGACCACAGGTTCTCACAACTACAAAATCAGGCCCGCATCAATGCTTACTTCAAGAAATCATGCCGCACATAACGGTTACCTGCTCATAATAAAGAAAAGTTTTACACTTGCTTGTACCAATCTACACCTTCAAGAAATCCAAGACCACATTTAATCAGAACATTTCGTGCAACCCAGTGAACTTCAAATAAACGGGGTTAAAAATTCTATGAACCAAACGAAAAACTAGAAGGTGCAAAGGAACGGCTGACATGCCTTGAATACTACTATGCACGACTGAGTACATCACATGGCCCAAGGGGAAGTCACTTTAACATGCAGGACATGATACCCTGTGGGAGGTATAGAGATCCATGAGTCACGTGACATGTGAACACTCGCAGAGGGTGCTCCTGAAGGAGCTTTGGAGAGGGCAAAGGCTTTGGGCCTTGTTTAGCTTTGCTTGTGGCCAATCAGCCAAGAAAGATCAACGCTTAGGGTACAGCGCCCTTGTTTGTCTGCTGCCTAAGAATGCACCTCAATGCACACCTAGGCAAAGGGTCCCAGGACATTGCTAAAATTTCTCAAATTAGCAGGTGGCTGCCTCGGTTGAAAGCTTAAAACAGGGAGTACTGAGGAGCATGTACCCTTTAGGTGCAGACAAAAAGTCACCGTGAAATATATGACCATGGCTCTCTGTAACTAGGGTCATATAAAAATTACGGCAAGAAACAGTCTCTCACCTTTGACCGAGGTGGTTTGAAGTGTATCGAATCTGGTGTGATGACACTGGTGTTTCCTGCAGGCCTGCAATGAGTTTTTTTTTAGTTATTTGCTGTTGAAACAAATGAATATGAGCATCTTAACCGGACAAACACAAAAACTTCAAGTGGTACGTGTTGCGGCTGCCAGTACTCTGATAACTGGCATCAGTAAATAAATTTTACAAACAACCAGAAAGTAAATACTATCAAAATAGTTCAGCGCACATTCATCCGAGCACTTATTTCTGAAGCAAAAATAAGCCTACACTGAGTGCTGAATGCAGAGGGGCAGAAAAAGTTATCACTATGTCTATATCTATATTTTCGCCTTAGAGCTTTGCCATGTACAATAGTTTTTTTACTTTTTGCCTTGCATCTCATGTTGTATTAATTAGTTTAACTTGTACATACTGTATACCGGGTGTTTTTTTTTAGATGGTCCAAAATTTTTAAAGAAAGATAAATTCTTTTAGATTTATTTTAACCCTGGGGCTATACTGAGGGCTACGGCGGACGCCAGGTAAGAGGCAAACTACTTTAATTAGTTCGCTGATTAACTGAATATGTTAACTTTTATAATTTTTATTTTAGGGGATATGTTGTATTAGCAGAATTGGAGACCATCTTCCAAACAGTCCAGCCAAGAAAAAAAATTTTAATGAAAAAATTTTCTGCGCGCGTTACGAAGCGAGAAAAAGTCACCCTGGTAGGCAGCTTCACACTGTAAAACAGCGTCTGTGAGCGCCTGTGACGTAGTTCGCTCTGCCCTGTGCTTTATGTCAGTGCGTTTTTGTTCCAACGCGGCATCCATGAGGCCGCGGAGCGAAGCGAAACAAGCAGCGATAGCGCAGGCCGCCCGTCCGGGCTTCAGGTGACGTCAGCCGTGTGACGCAAAGCGCAGGGCGGAGCGAATGTCAGAGGCACTTGCCGCCTCTGAGTTACGGTGTAAAGATGCCTACCAGGGTAACTTTTTCGCGCCTTGTAACGTGCGTAAAAATGTTTTAATTAAAATTGTTTTTTGTCGGTTAGACTGTTTGGAGGATGATCTACAATTCTGCGAATACAACATACCCCCTAAAATAAAAATAAAAAAGTTTATTAAGATATTTAGTTAATCAGCGAACTAATTAAAGCAGTTTTCCTCTTGCCTAGCGCCCGCCGTAGCCTCCAGTATAGCCCCAGTGCTAAAACAAATCTAAAGCAATTTACCTTTTTTTTTTAATTTTGGACCTTCTAAAAAAAAACACCTGGTATACTCGTGTAAGGGCCACCCCCCTGTAAGGGCCGCACCCCAAACTTTGGAGCCGAAATTTTGAAAAAAAAAAAATTATTTTCGTAGCCAAACGTGAAAGTTCGTGCACCAGCAAAAGTTAAACTTCACAAGTCTCTACTAGATGGCGCTAGCTGCTTTCAACCCCCTATCATCATTAGTGCTTTGAGATCACGCGGGGACACTGTTTTGTTTTTGCAACCACTTCTCTCCAGGAACCATTTTTTCTTTGTGTGGTGCTACGGTCTTAGGCAGTGTGTTGGTGTGGTTGTGGCTGCTGTGTGCAGCATTGTTCAGTGGACCGTGGCCTATGTTTACCGCTTGGTCATGATGGGCAGAGATTTGATTTCGTACACCGCGGCCTTCAAGGTGAAAGTCGTCGCTTACACCGAAAAACAAGGCAAGCGGGCGGCTGGACGCAAGTTTAACGCCAATGAGAAATGTGTGCATGTGCACCCAGAAAGAGCAGCTCGCTGGTATGAACTGCAACTGGAAAGCATTCCACGGGAAACAGTGAAAGTTTCCAGAGCTTGAAAAGGAACTTATGAAGTACGTCACAAAGACAAGAAAAAATGGCTATGCAGTGTCAACGGAGATGATCCGCATGAAAGCCGTCACCATCACTCGCCACATGGCCATTCCACTTGCAAATTTTAAAACAAGTAGGGGATGGCTTACACGCTTTATGAATCGGAACGCACTCTCCATTTGGCGCACGACACTGTGCCAACTGCCTAATGAGTACGAGGAAGAACTGTTGAAGTTCCACCGCTTCGTTAACAGCCTTCGAAAAGAGCACAGCTATGACCTGTTTCAGAGCGGGAACACCAATCAGGTGCCTGTCTTGTTCGATACACCAGAAAATAACGCAGTTGATTTTAAAGGTGCAATCATCTCTGTGCATACAACCGGTGCAGAACGGCAATGGTGCACATCACTGCCGCAGGCAGAAAGCTGCCACCTTATGTGGTTTTCAAGAGGAAGACATTGCCAAAAGAAAAGTTTCCAGATGGCATTATCATTAGTGTCCACAAAAAAGGTTGTATGAGCAAAGAACTCGTTTTGGACTGGGTAAAAACAGTGTGGGCGAACCGACCAGGCAGCCTGTTGCAATGGAGGACTCCTACTGGACGGCTGAAGAGAGCTTTGCTGCACCAAGTTTGTTTGCGAATTTTAAGCACATGACATTCAGTGTTATGAGACACCATTGTGAAAAGCTTCAAGGTGTCTGGAATATCGAACCAGATGGACGGCACCGGAGAGGACTACCTCTGGGACGATGCCCATGAGACAAGCTCTTTAGGTAGCTGCCAGAGCGAAAGTAACGAGGAATTTCCTTGAATAAAGTATGTGTGGTCATTTAGCAGTGTTTACAGAATTATTTAGAACAGTCACAGCAACAGTGCGACGTTTCTGCGGATAGATATAAGCCTGACTCATGAAAGAGCTGCATGCCATCAAAATTGCGGAAAAAAAGTGCAGCCCTTACACGCGTATATACGGTATGTCCTTTCTTTTGTCCCCCTTACTCAACATCCTACTGGGCCTTGCAAGGTATTACGAAAAAATAAATAAGTACAATGGCACAATGCTCTGCAAAGCAACTAAAGGCAATACAGTCATTTCACCAATATACCACACCAAAATTTCTAGGAACCCTTCAAACATACTGCAAAGACTCATGCAGCAGGAATAAAAATCCAAAAGCTGTAAATATCAGTGGTAACAGTACCTCACAGTCACACTATCACATGTTACGATGATGTCTGTTTTATTAGCCATTACCATATCTACAAACTGTTTAATAGCAGCTTTAAATTAAGGAACACAAAAACGGGGATCTGCCCAGATTCGGTGACCTGTTTAATCTATTACACTTTCCATTTGCAACAGCAAAATTTGGAAGTGAAATTTTTTGGCAGTTTTACACCATTTCACCTACTGCCACTTCTGAGTAATCCAAAAATCTAAACCAGTGTGTAAGTTGATACAGCTTATGTTGTTCCGAGTTGGGAGGCCCAGGCAAGACCTCTAAGAATTTTCAGTTTATTCACCTGTATTTACCAGCCTTTTACCACCCCATCCCAAAGTAAATTAAACCTGTTTATAACGCCAACAGTGTGGGTCAACTCAATGAAACATCAACAGGCAACCAAATTAAGCAACAAAAGTTACCAAACCTGGACACAAAGTAAAAGTTGCAGTCGTCTCGCAAGTCTGAAGCCACCCGGCGGAATGTTGTGTACGCTTCGGTATCCTTTCCAGCGAAATAGCCAAGCAGTGCTGGTTTCTTTTCCTGAAACATACACAAGAAACTTTGACACTAAAGATCTGTAGTTCTTTCCCATATCTTGGGCATACCCACTGGCATTTACCAGAAGGACGTCAAATGCTGACATCAGCTAATCTTATCAAGTATATAGTAGACAAACAAAACCCCGTTCAAGGTGCAGTGCATATAAGTCAGATTACAAGAAATTTTAACCAAACAAACTTGCACAACTTTTTAAAATGAACTTGACTAGTCTCGCACAATAAAGATTACATTCGTGACTTGTTTATATGGACACTTCAATACCCAGGCAAAATTGTGCAAAAAGCAAGTTGAGTCAGCCATAATAACGAATCGTGAAGGAAAAAACACTATGTAAAGTAAAAACACCTGATTCTGTACATACATGGTGAGCAGTGAAGTTGAAATTAGACAATCTTGCGAGCTACAAGTGCATTTTCCTAATTGCCATTACCTTTAAAGATAACCCAAGAGTCCATGGGCCTCATGATGGCACCTCATGGTGGCTACAATTGCTCACATCCCACAAACTGTTAGTGCATCGCTGTACTCAGTAGGCTGAGTTACTAAATGCGGCTTTTCAGTGTAGCACAAGCTGCAGAAAAGTTTTTTTCATAACCATTCGTGCAGTACAGCAAATCATAACGCGAGTCAACTAGGCTCCTCAGCACTTTAAAGCATGAAACCAGAGAGAAAAAAAGAGAAATAGAAAAAGGGGCACCACTCAGGCATTTACCGTATTTTCCAGTGTATAAGACGCACCCTTGTATAAGACGCACCCCCCATATATGCAGGCTGTCATTGAAAAAGTTAGTATATAAGACGCACCTGTGTATAAGACGCATCCCAATTTACCCAGTTAGGCTAGTGAGGCTTAATTAAACATGCTTGTGCGACCATTGCAAAATGCACCTTACCTGTGAGAAGTTCTTAAGCACCGCTAAGTGATCGAAAAAGGCAACACTCACGCCATACCCACCCACGTTTTAGCAAAAAAAGAAAAAAAGAACGAAGGAACTCTCCTTATGTCCATAAGAACATTTTATATTAACTTAAAACCTTCGAAGAAGATCTTGATCTTAAGATGTGCTATCAAAAAGCACGCCCATTTCTGGAGGCGACCCAGCTGAAACATTTTCTTCGCACTACGTACACGGAGCAAACAAAGTTGCAAAGGGTGCATTAAAGAAACGCTGGCTTGTCTTGACAATGGCGAGAAACGCGATTGTCGCCATCTTTTGGCATTACTTTTGCTTGGGGCCTGCGAAACGGTCGCAGGTTTATGACTCCAGAAGTCGTCATCCCCACCGTTTAATAATAAAGTTGCTCTCGGTGGTCCCCGTATTGAAGTATTAACCGTGTTAAAACCGCGTCATTGGTAGTGATGCTTTTTTCGGTGAAAAAGCTTGAACATGGACCTGAGTAATTTCTGAACTCGCAAAAAAAAAAAAAAAAAAACAGAAAAAGTCGCATATAAGACGCACCCTTGTATAGGACGCACCAGCAAGATTTTTGAAAAAAGCCGCGTCTTATATACCGGAAAATACGGTACTCTTTCACGCTGCCTTTCGCTGGTGTCCTGCAGTGAACGCACGGGAAAGGAAAGATCTGGTTGGGGCCGTCGAGGATTTCTTCTTATCACTGTCCATTTTCATGCAGCAAAAATACATGCGCTCCAAAGGCTTCTGTGCATTTCCACCCTGTCCATTGTCTCGACAGTGAGTTTACATATTAAGGGGAGATACGGGTATTAAAAAAACAGGGGTAGACATGTATTTCTTCCCCTTGTTTTCAAGAATATATTTAATTTCAGTATATCTTAATTAGTTCCCATATTTTGAGAAAAGTGAAGCTCAATTAGGTAATTTCTTAGGGGTCACTAAGACATTCCCTCAATATTTCTTGGTTCCGATTGAAATAGAGCTGTAGCCAGAGACCTTTCATGCAGAGCAATGCTATTTATATTGTTATTGAGGTATGTCATACAAAAAAGTTCAATTTTGTTGAAGCACCATAATTATGAAATATAATTAGGTGACATTATTGTTCAAAAAACTTGATATGTTCGACTCAGGCATAAAAAAATAGCATAGCTCCACAGTTTAGCTCATTCTGAATACAATGGTATAAGATTAATAAAAACTGCACCATAATAACGAAAACTTCCGTAAGTAAGGCTAGTCATGTTGGCAAAAAACACGAAGTGGAGCAAATCTCATTTGAAGTGTGCGCGCCAGCCATTCGGAGGTCGTTGTAGAGGCCTCAACAAACAGCGAAATCCAGATGCTCCGAGAGAATTTCATAACACAGTCGAGCCCGGATATATCGAACCCCGAAATTTCAACTTATTGGCTATATCAAACACACAAATTATCCTCAGGAAAATTCTTTGTAAGAGTACAGGAGAAAGTCGTGCATTATATCAAACTACAAACTCGCCGGATGTTCGAAATGTCAACTACGTGCCGCATCCCTACAAGTGGTGCTTCTCCTAACAACGCTCTTCAATCCCTTTGCGCACGCAGAGATGGTCTGCTACGCAGCCTTGGGCATCTGCTGACAGCGCTTGTGCTGTGAAAGCGCATGACGAGGTGAACATGGAGTGTGCTTGAGGGTGGCGTTCGGTATCATGTACTCATTTTCCATGCCATTTTGTACTCATGCGGTGAAGTCAACCTATCTAAACCCTGGCGATGGCCGTTGTTTGGCATCCTTTATTTGCTTTGCTGCCAAAGGCATTGCAGAAACATGCTATACTTGAGTATTTTTTCTATAGTGTACTGGTAACAAGATCAGACTCTAATGATAAGCAGCGGCTAGTTCCAAAGAACCGTCCGATATGGCTTGGATGCGAAGCAGGTTATATAGGCCTACAAACTCCTAGCAAGCGTGCACTGCCAGCACGCCGGCGGGCATCAATGGAAGAAGTGCATCATTACCGTGGGCGCAATTTGTTGGTTCTAGGTTACAGTTCAGCTCATCTATTGCGATTTTTTACATCTTGAATTATCAATATATCGAACAATTTCAAGATACCCTCTGAGCTCGAAATATGCGAGTTCGAATGCAGTTGGTAATAGCAGGATGTAAGGAATAGCGCCAGCTTTCGAGCAGCAAGACCAAGATGACAGCCATTGAGCACGCCCTTGCGGAAGCGATGGGCACAAAGTTCTGTCACAATTTGCTTCGAAATCACTAATTCGGCACTTCCGAGTTGCCAAATATATCGATTTTTTAGTAGCTGGAGGTCAAATTAGACCTTGAAACTTTGTAGGTAGGTACTTTAGAGTATACTGAACCCGAATATGCCATTTTTGAAAAATCTAAATTTTCGCATTTTTTTACCATTTCGAGACCGGCAGAGATAAAGACGCATAAAAACATTGAAGAAGATGGGTCCCTAGAAATTATTCACAAATTGTAGCTGAATAGTGGTGATTTCTGTACATTAACGTCTTGCTCATTATTACAGAGAAGAAAACAAGCAACCAAAATAAAATGCCTATAGTCCTTTAAAGTTGTAAACTAAATTTTCAGACCAATTTAAGAATGCAGGCAAACGGCCTCCTGTCAGCCATTCAAGAAGCAGGAAATGAACATATTTCACTATCCAAAAGGGGTCATCTGCGCACTTGGTAACCCTGGTGAAGTGCAACATGGTCTGTGTACTTTACTTAATGACTGTACCAGCTGATCCATGGATACATTTTTGCTCACAGCCACTAGATAACTGAGCATGACAATCTTCCAGGCATGGCTCCAGAACTTCAGTATAAGCTGAGCCAGTTGAACAGCCTATCAGCCTAAAGAAGCAGTGTTTTAGTATTAACCAGAACCTTTGAACATAAGTAACAAAAGACACTAAAAGAACTTAATACAAAAAAAAAAGGCGACAAGAGAAAAATGCAATGAAAAGCAGGTCTTCTTACCTCCACATGCTGCGCCTCTGCTTCAGGCGGTACTTCCACGACTTGATCTTTCAGCATTTCAAGAATATAGTTCTTCATGGCCTCAGCCGAACGCTGTCCCCGATACTCTCGTTTCATGACCATGCCATTTCGCACTAGTTTTAATGTGGGATACTTTGTAATGCGGTGCTTTGCTGCGATGGATGCTGAAAGACAAGAATCCAAAGGAACATTTTTCATTGTAATACAATTTCTCAATTAAATCCATCCAAAACATGCCTGTCAGAAGCACTTAACACACAGCAAGCAGTAAGGTTATGCTTCCCGGAACCTTACACACAACAACACACAAGTCTTGGATTTTTTTAAAAACACTCTGGTTGCCATGCATGGGTACTAAAATCACGATTTCTGAATATTAATGTGGTCTTGAATACAAGAATACTTGAAACATTCAGAGTAATTATTTGCAACATTGCCAATATCAGACAGGATGGAAATGAGGGCCAACAATAATGCTGACATGACATACAATCTACGAACAGCCCAAAAATGTACCAAGCAAAAACAGCACACACTATTAAAAAAAAGATAACAATAGTTGCACATACTTTCCCTGTCGCAGTCCACTTTTCCAAAAAGCACTTTGTTGGGCTCCTGAAAGGAATAGAATGCAGCGATACCATGAATTAGCAACTAAGAAGAATTAGCAACTAAGCAAATTGATACTAAGAATCATATTGATGTAGGTGCCACTAGCAGTTGGGTGAGAAACAGGTTGCTTAAAAGGGGAGCGAAGCCAGAATTCAGAGAGCAATGTCAATTATTGGCCATTGCGCTCATATTCTATAAGTGATGGTGGTTGAAATGACCGCCCTTGCATTTTCGGAGGACCGTCATTACTCGCTACTGCGGTGCGAAACTTTTTTGAAGTCATTATATTTTAAGAACTCCCCCCCCCCCCCCCCCCCAAAAGACAGCAACTACAACTTTTGGCCTTTCAGCTCTCAGCTCCCTGCCAGGGAAAATAAGCATCAACAATGGATTATTTATTGAGAATGGACACTGGCTTGTTCACTGCTGGCCAATGAGAACATGTCCTTCATGGAGAATTGATGCCAGTGAGTTTAAGCCAGGAGTGGGCCCTCTAAGAAGACGGAGGGTGGAGTGGCAGCCAAACGTTACCCACCAAGAGGCACTCTTTTTGGCTGTTGACATTGTTTACACTGCTGCCCATAAGCTCCCTTCCACAGCAGGGGCAGATTAAAAGATTCTTTCTCACTCAACTTTCAACAAAAACAGAGCATATAAGCACAACTTTCCAACACTCTAATCATTCATCTTTCTCAGAGAATCAGACGCTATTCACAATATTTCACCAATTTCAGCAGTTTGTCGCATGAAAGGAGAGCTACCGGAAGATATTCAATGAACAATTTGGACTTTCCATTCCCAGTACTGACAGGCTTTTAGTGCTCTCAATGCTGCTCCTGAACCACCCACCAGTGTGACATGCAGCAAGGTGCAAAATGTACAGACTGAAAACAAAGAGCCTGGATTTGCCCTTTGTGAAAAACAAATAAGCCATAAAAGTCAGCAGACAAGGCTCACTAGCGTTTTGCACAGTATCTGCTACTGGGAGTTTAACCTGCAGTATACGTTTCTCATGCATAAAAATCCTTTTACGAAACTTCTCGGCATGTGGCCAAATAGAAGTTTCCTCCAACTCAAAGGGCACAAGCTGTGGTAATGCACCCTTTAATGATGTGCCTCGTGCAATGGAATCGCCACTACAATTTGGCACACCTTCAGTTGTCACAGACATGTACTATTCAAAAACAGTCCTTCCTGTAGTCAAACACTTTTGCCAAAATAAAGCAATCTGAACATAAACAAACCTTGGTTACTTCGTGGACACTCTTCGCAGCTTCTTCAAACACTGGAGCTAATATCTGGCTGAACCGGCACCAGTCAGCATAAAAATTAAGAAAGACTAGCTCATACTTTCCTGAAATGAAACAATGCAAAAAAAATGAAATGCAACGTGATATACAGGAGAGAATTTAAAATGAACAAAAACCAAATGTCTGATAAACATACCGATGTGGTCATCGAAATTGGAAGAGGTTAGAGCTACCACACTTTCAGCAGAGGCTTGTTTTGCTCTTGACAGGAACTGAAACGGCAAAAAAAAAACGAAACACCCAACTAGGCATTGAGGAGTAGAACTGTTTCTGAGGAGTCTCCATAAGTGCAGGTGTAAGCATTGAACTCGTCAGCCCAGCAGCCCTAGTAAGATCAGATCAGGAGCATAACTTATGGGTCAGCCCTGGAAGAGGCAGCCCCATTATTCTTGGACATTTATGTAAAAAAAAATATGGTTATACGTGGTTCTCTTGTGCAAAATTTATTGCCTCCCCTCCTCTAAAATATTCCCCTAACTGAGATAGTTTCATTGCTACACAGATTGCTCCTATTAATGACTAACAAAGAAACAGCCAAGTAACTTAGTTTTATACTCGTCATTTACAGGTGGCTCTAAATGTTGGTCGCATCAGGATCACGATTACTGTGACACTGTCTTAATTTATAAACGCAGTATCCCAATGTACCTCTTCGACCACAAACAGACCTGAACAGAGAAATAAATTTCAGTAAAGCAAGCTATGAGTGAATGTGCGATATCAATACGTTCTCAAAGTGCATGACAACATTTCTAGCTGGTCAAATGTTTAGGGAAACCCCCCAAGGTGGAGTAGATTTGTAATAAGGGTGGTCCCGGGCTCGAACCCCGAACCAGGACGAATTTTTCTTTAACTACGAAGTTTCTGAGAAAGCTCCATAGCTTTCCTTTGTAGCCGTATGGCTGCACTCGGGTGGATGTCAATGAGTAATTACTCCCTTATTACAATGTTTGCAGCTGCTGTACATGCATAATAATACCACTGCTTCCCTCTAACTTCATTCATAACGTTTTTGTGTCAATCTGGATTCATACTGTTTTGCTTCTAGAAAATGATTTAAACCAAGTTTATTAAAGGTGCTTCAAAGTTCTTCAAACAGTAACCTAATTTGAAGCAGAGACGCCAACAAGATGAGCAAGGGTCACAATCACAAACACATCTCCCTCACCTCCCTACCTTTAAACAAGAGGTGCACAATTAGCTCTGCCTCCTGGGCTGGATGCTTCCTTTTATTAAGGGATGATATTGAAACAATTTACATTCAAATAGAAGCTGGGAATCTTCTTTCCCAAGAGCACACCACTTTTCAATATAGTCATCACTAGTAGCAGTGCACTTCCGCCACTTGTACACTATCATAGTAGAATGAGATTGAATGTTGATGGAATGAAGTGTGCACTGCATCGGTGACATTTGCATCAGACACAAAGGTTCTTTTGTCGTGGGAGACATGCTGCAAAAGTGCAATGGTGCAGGGTCAAGGTTGCAAGGTGGGCGAGGAAAACAGCCACCTGCATTCTTTTACTACAGCATGTCGAGACTAATGCACTCCTGGCGGGGCTATATCGAAAAGTGATGAGCTTCTGCAAAAGAGGATATTCCGAACTTTCGCTTGAAAGTAGCACCGTTCACTTTAAGGCAATGCCAGCCCTTAATAAATAAGCTGCTGCACAGGAGGCAAATATCACTGAACACCCTTGTACATTTCACAAATGAAACTCAACTGCCCTTAGACGAAGTGAACTGTCTCGTAAAAGAAATTATTTCATCCTGCTCCCTAAAGGCATAACACGAGAATTTCTTTTCTTTGAACCTCCGTGTCCTTCAAAACGATGCAAACAAGTTAGAGCTAGACCTATTATAAATGTAAAGGTTTCAGGTTATTGGCAAAAATTCACTGCCACCTCAAAGTTTCGCAAGACAGTATTTAACCTTGGTAAAAGTAACCAAACCTGGGCTTCACAAAGGTAAGTTTTCCATGCAATCTAGAAATCTTTTCCCTGTTTCTTTTTTATACTTCCATTCTTTACATTTTAGCCCATTAAGCTCATCTTGAAGACACAGTTCAAACAGAAACACGCACTTTTAAACTGAACAATGAGAGCTGTAACAGGCAGAAAAGCCGAAATATAAGACAAGCATTGCTAAATGCCCAGTCATGTCTTCCTACATGCTCCTGCACATACGTCACCGTTTTATGAAGCAGTAGCAGTCTCTTGCCAGGCCACCTGGCAAACCCTGCTACTTGGGTGCAAGTTCTTTTTAAACACTACATGCAGCCCTGCTTAGCAAACATCTCTTTTCACTGTAGATGCTATGTACAATCAAGTGCAGACACAAAGACGGCAGATATCAAATTTTTGTACACCTTAGCGATGTTAAATGCTCTTGTAGAAAGAGCAACAAAAGAACACTATCGTGTTCCATTATTAATAAACGTGCACTTCAGCGAAGAACACTTCAGCAAATTGTTTCACGTTTTCAGAAGAAAAAAAAAAAACGGATTGATATGTTTAATAACAAATGCAGGGAGTAGGTCGATAAGCATCACTATTTCAACAGGAAAACAAAGGTGCACTCGATGTGCACCTGATAAGAGTGTTAAGAGAAGCAGGAAAAGGACACTGATGACAAACCGGAGCTGGACTGCATCGACAAATTACTGTATTCTAATGACAAGGAGATTTCTTTCACTGAAAATGGAGCTTTCAAATGCTCGAGAAGGACAAAAAATGAAATATGCGTGTCATCACCAGTGGCCAGTTTCACAAGTAAACAGTGGTGTGCTGGCAGTTTTTCTGGTGCATATCCAAGAGGCTAGGCTACACCACCAATTCGAAACATAGATCACGAAGTCCTTTTCAGTGTGGACGTCATGAGTTCGAATCAAGTGGAGGGAAACTTTTCATATTCATTTTCTTAGTAATCAATGCATCTTTTGCCAGACAAACACCGACATACCCAGAAAGAGCCACAGAATCAATTCTTGCTAAGAACAAAAATTGGATGGTGGTGTTTCGTCTCCTCTCAAAATGCAACGCTAAAGTATATTAAACTTAATCGTTCTGCATTTTTATCGCTCCACTCCCGTTGCGAAAACATGAAAAAACTCGACACATAAGCTTCAGTTATGTCTCTACAAGAAAAACCAGGGCACTACTGTTTTATTCATCTCACTCAGGAAGTATGCTTAGCACAAGTCAATGCGAATTTACACATATGATGACTACAAGTGTTTACCAGACCCAGGTCACCTTCAGCAAGACGTGCGCAATCCTGCAACAAAGGCTGTGTAGATTGAATTATTCAAGGCAGCACATACACGTGTAAGTCTGCAACGTCAGCAGACGCGTATGTCTTGCATTGGTGGATGCCTAATCAACACCTGTGCACACGTCGCATCCAGCTGTGCTACAGGAAGCCCAGCGTGAAGTTTTATGTTGCTGCTCGTCATTTTCAGAAAAATAAAGGCACAGCATAATACACCACCAGCTTCGAAAACTATCCAAATTTAACTCGCAGTGCAAGCTAAAAATTTAAGGAAGCTTTTTGTCATTTGCACAAATGGTCTGAGAAACTGTCAATTCGTGAATCATTTTAATCAAGGTTTGCCTCTATAAGAGTAGAATAAATGCACTCTTTCAGAGATACTTCCGAGGTTAATAGCCCGATGGCAGGGCACGTTCGAGCGAAACCAGTGTTTCGGCGCAACTGCATAGTCATAACATAACGGTCAACTTCATTCCGTTGCTTTCAGCGCGCCGCTTACAACGTCAAGCCATTTTCTCTCTTTTCTCTACAAGCGCCAAAGTTGTCGAACCGCTTTCCGCTGTCTACCATGAATTAGAAAAAAAAAAGGGAAAAAAATCCCGCGGAAAGACTTTCACCTGAACAACGCAATGAAGTCCCATCAAGTCGTCAATCCACGGCCACCGATTCACAAAATGACGCCTTCAGTGGCGGAACACGAAGGAATGAAATGACTTGAGCCTGCCGTCTTTCTAATTAGTATGAACACGGCCAGTTGATGCGGCAAAGTAGCACCAGCCGAACCAATGAAGGTGTGTTTCGTGACCGATCTCCCTGATAGGGTTCATTTCATTAACTACGAGGGCGAATACTAGGCAAGTAATACTCGAAGCCCGCAAATCGCAAAACGAATGTTGGCGAAAACAGATTCTGGCAAACAGTTCATCAGTCAAGGGAATGAAAGGGCCTACACGTCTGCGATTGTCGTGTACACAGGTGCAACGTGTACCGGCATTTTACACTCGTCCGCCTTGAAAGGGCTTTATAAAGATCACGAAGGCGCCTCGATAGATATGCCAAGGCAAGTAACACGTGTACATCTGTGGCACAGGCAAAGCGAAATTGAGAATAACAGTCACATTAGACCAGAAGATTACTCAACCAGAAAATACGCCCGGAAAAGCACACCTGTTTGATGAAATGGTACTCACCAAGAACAAAACAACGCCTATGAGTTTGTTAAATATGCTCACGACGTTACAACGCATTTTTCATGACAAGGATACTACGTACGAATGCCTATAATTTAAAGGTGCAGCTCAACAGCCACTGTTACATTGCCATGAAGCGACGAACGACGGTACGTGTGAGAAATGAGAATATACTCTCAAACTCAAGCTGAGTGAAGAAAAATAACAAAAATAAATAACAACAATCAAGTTGAATAAAAAGCAATAAATAATTTCACTGAGTAATCAAATTGCGTTACATAATAAATTAAATCTTTATAAGCTTTTACGCGGCGTCAATATAAAAAAAATATAACAATAACTTTCGGTTTTGATTTCTCTAGCTCAATTAAAATTTTGGTAAATAAAACATAACTAAAAATTAACTATTTGAACTTATGTTTAATATTTTAAACATATTATAGGTTTTAAAATATCGAAAACATTGCTGGCAGCAGAGCTCGCTGTGGTAGAGGCTATGGTATATGCGCCTAAATGGCGCCAAAAGTTCGACTGTGGGTAGGGTCCCTAGAAGTAGGGACCCTACTGTGGGTTCGTGTGTGATAGCGATATATGTTGTATCAAGTTTTCTGCTGCGGTTTATTGCACTAGCTGTACGGCACGTTCAATCGCTGTTTGTTTTAGTGTGGTCTCGTAATGGGGAAGTGATTAATATCTTGGCTCTTGCGACAGTACTGTAACAACCGTGCTTACCTTTCTTCTTCAGTAGCATCTATATTGGCTGCTACGACATATGCAATGGTTCGACTTGTGTACAGCGCATGAGGGGTTATGTGGAATTGTCTGAATAAAGCCCGGCGGCCAGCCATGGATAATCAGGTCTAAATAGAAATCAGTTATTGGTTTATGTGTCAAGAAGCAGATGAACCTGCTACTGTTCACCTCGGCAACCAGTAGCCTTGATTGAACGTTCCTGGCAAAAGGTAGCGGCAGGTATCGTTGAATCTAAAGAGAAAGCTCCAGGTAACTGCAGATATTCCATAACCTTGGCTGATTACTCCACAAAATGCATTGAAGTCAGGCTAACTTCTGAGGTTACAACCGTGTTTGTAAAGCAATATCTCGGAAAATTGACGGACGATCATGCGAACTGATGAAGCGAAGCTGCGACAGCAGAGGAGCTTTTGATTTTAGCCATACTTTGGCTTTACGCTGGTCGGCTTCTCATGGCAATTTATTTTTGTCGTCACTTTTTCGGTGCGCTGCTGCGTAGAGTGGATGTGGGTGGGCGGCGGATTTTGTGCCGCTGCTACGTGAGCTTCTGATGGCTACCAGAAATACTTTTTGGTTACCAAGCCTTTGTTCTCGGTGAACATGACATAGCTGTTATACGCGAAATCTTACCTACTTATCTAGCTCTACCAAATATTTCTCTTTCGTGTCCCTTAAATGATACAGACCATTAACGATAATGTCGCTTGTGTATTGGTTGGCAGTGCAAGCCTTCAAATAAATTCACGAATAGTCGTAATAAGGCTATATAATTTGTCTCTGCACCCCCCCCCCCCCCTTCCAAACTTGCACAGAAAGCAGAACGGCGCCTTCAGCGTGGCAGCGAACTGGGCTTTACCTACACCGCAAACGAAACGAAGAGACGTGCGTCTTGCACCGTGATATTCCTCATCTATCCAATCATGACAAAGAAGCCGTACTCCCACCTTCCATGAGCGTGCGTAAAAGGGGTTCAAGAGGGCAGTGCCCCTACACGCATGGGGAAGTAGGGCGCAAATTTGGTAGCGTATTGTTTCCTGTTACCCAAAATGACGAATTAGCGCTACCATGAACTTTGCCCCCCCCCCCCCCCCCTCCCATTTTCATGGAGAGATATATGCACGAATATATGGCTCCATCCCAATATGAGGGTCACAATAGAATGTAACGGCACTACAGAGTATCCGCCTCATAACTGCCACTACACAGGCCGAAACCAATTCAAGGACAACATGGCCGAAGATAACGCAGTCAACAAGAGATCCTTCGGACTGCAAAAACGGACCTGTTCGATAATTAGGATCTTTATGAAGAACCCTCAGCTTTTCCACCGGACCATTTTATGTTTGCGACCGATTTCCCCCGTGTTAATGGTGTCCGGAAGTTCCATTTTTAGTTCAGCGTGTGTCAGGCCACGGCCGCTTGATGCAAAGCGCTTGCGCTTTGTATATAGCGGCCGTGGTCAGGCATAGAATATATCAAACTGTGGGAGCCGCTGCGGTAGATTTTCTGCTGATTTTGTGCGTTGTACCATGCCAGTTGTCATATTCCGCGTGAATAAATGTTTTCCAATCCAATCCAATCCGCGCGATTGCTGCGTTCAGTAAGCTGGAAAGGCAGGTGGAAAGCGCCCGACTCCGAGGCTGCCGAGGCCATGGCGGCCGTCAACGGCGTGCAGCAATGCGTGGCTCGTGATAACATCTGCGCCGCTAAAGATATGCATCAGCGTAACCGACGAGGGTATACGCTTATACGCACTATGGAAAACCATGTGCCCGCTTTCGAACCATGTTGATGAGATCAAGCGCTTGCAGGCGGCTCGCACAGTTGCGTGCATCGAACGGGATGGTGAGGAAAGAGAGACAGAGAAACCTCGCTCGCACCACTAATGTATCGCGGGTCCGTCCGAAACCCTCCGGCGTATAAAGTCCCTCTACCCTGGATCCGGCATTGGCGGAAACACCGAAGAGCAGCTTCCAGAACCGCTGTCGCACGCGCCCGTCACTACCGACAGGGAGCCCACGATGGAGTGACGGCAGCAGACGACGTGTACAGGCGCCCTCGGAAGTTTTAGGGGCGCGAAAGCCTCGAAGTAGCTTAATTTCTTGCCTATTCCCAAAGTGCATGTGCGTCCTGCCGCACAAGCGATGAAGTTCAGCTTTAGCCTGACTTCCCCGTTCAGGAAACTTCTGCGAACACTGCACGGGTGCATTGCATGTCTTCGGCGCATGTCTTCGGCGCGGCGCCTTTGTGACCAGCCCAATGCGCGCGTTTGCTACCTTTATTTACTTGGGAAGTGAACAAGGTATATATACCGCAGCATTTGCAGCGCAGTTGATTTAGCGACGACCGCTCAAGAGCATAGGAAACGGGGATCGATCGGCCGTAGTGTGCACTTCTCACAATCAGCACGATGTAAGCCTGTCGTTACTGGCCTCATGGAATGCTCTTTTTCCCACGCTTAGCGACTCCGCCTCAAAGTTACGGCAGAATGAATAGCTTCGCGAGTTTTTACGCTTACACGCCGCTTTAGTCGCGGTAGAGGCGTTCGTTCGACGAGCGACAAGGCAAGCAACAGCAACCAGAGTTTTCAGTACCATCATCATCAGCCTGACCACGCCCACTGCAGGGCAAAAGCTTCTCCCACGTCTCTCCAACTAACCCTGTCATTTTCCAGCTGCAGCCACCGTATCCCCGCAAACTTCTTAATCTCATCCGCCCACTTAACTTTCTGCTGCCCCCTGCTACACTTGGCTTCTCATTACATGCCCGGCCTAAGCCCACTTCTTCTTGATTCCGACTAGGATGTCATTAACCCGCGTTTGTTCCCTCACCCACTCTGCCCGCTTCCGGTCTCCTAACGTTACACCTAACATTTTTCTTTCCAGAGTTTTCAGTATACTTACATGCAATTGAGCATTTCGTTTGATAAGGCTATAGTCGACACAGTGCGAATCCATCGTTGTTTTCGCTGGACCTGCTCGCTCCGTCGTTTTCGGTGATGTACCAGTTGAGTTTTCGTCCTGTTGCTAGTATGCTTTCTCATCATGCGAGAGAGGGGGTGAGATTGACGGAAGATCGCTTCGAGAAAGCGGTTGAAAGTCTGACTCGAGTACCACCATTCGACAGTGGCGTTGGTACACTTTTCGTTTACTTTAGAGTAATTTTTTGGCTACCAAGCTTTTGTTCTGGGTAAAACTGACAGAGGTTACATGAGAAATCTAATCGACAGAACTAGTTCTAAGTGTTTCTCTTTCGTCTGCCCAATATCGTCGCTAGTGTATTGGTTGTAAATGCAAGGTTCTTCAATAAAAAACTCAGGAATGGTCATGAAATAATTGAAGATTTTTGACTGGTTTTGGACTCAGCAGATACACAAATGAAGCCTGTATACGCGTTTACACAGTGAATATATACAGAGTGTTTCACGTAACGAGATAAAGCTTAAAAAAACGGCCTCTAAGCTAAGAGTTCCTCTGCTCCTGCTCCTCATAGCAAAGAGGAGCAGGTAGTTGAGCCGCGTGCATCCGCTGCATACAGTTCTGCTAGTGATGAAGATGGCCTGACTCGCTTCCGCATGCAACAGCGTGAAAGCCGTTGTCGTCGCAGAGAAGCCCTTGCCGTGCGCAAAAGCAATAGAGGGGGAAAAAATTCGCTGTGGCTTAGCTTGGTTCAGCCCGGTAGTTGCGAAAGCAATATCCGTACCTACGCCATGGTATACAGCTGGTAGTGTAGCTGGTGGTGGTGCTTGTGGTTAGACTTGTGGTGATGCATCGGTTTACAATCCAATCCATTCCAAACCGATCCCCTCCCATCCAATCCAATTCAATCCACTCTAATCCAATCCACTCCTATTCAATCCAATGTAATGTAATCTGATCTAATCCAATCCAGTCCAATCTAATCTAATCCAATCTAATGCAGTCAAGGTGAAATGAAGGTCAATGGCGGTCACCGCCGCGGCACGGCTAAGGCATGAAAGTGCAAGTAGTATTGCTTTCGCAATAAAAAAGCTGCAAAATATCCCCTGTCTTTACTGTACCTACCTGGGCAATCCCCCACCGTGGGTTTGTGCTATTCCTTCAGGGACAACAACGTACTACTTAGCACAGCATAGCACGGGTATGTTTGTTATAGCTGCTGTGTGCTAAGTAAACAGAGCAGCACAGCACAGAGCTCAGTAAACCTGGGGCCGTTATTCTGTAAGGATCCATTTGAAATGGATATCCATTTTTCATTTCATTTGGAGTGACGTCAGCGTGACTGCAGCATCGGAAGAAAGCAGCAAGCGCATAGGCGTGCGAAAGGGAAGGGGAAGGGGGGGGGGGCAAAGCGGACAGTGCCCCCCCCTCCTTAT
Organism: Amblyomma mixtum; assembly: GCF_055824585.1. Lineage (NCBI taxonomy): Eukaryota > Metazoa > Arthropoda > Arachnida > Ixodida > Ixodidae > Amblyomma > Amblyomma mixtum. The sequence continues at coordinate 51,970,958 of NC_143014.1, forward strand.
TGGCAAGGGGGGCGCAAATTTTGGACATGGGTATTGTTCCCTGTTGTAACTCCAGGTAACTGAATCCCACCGCTGCCACCAGTTGTTACAGCTCGAGGTAGCGTGGCTAGTTGTTGCATCACCAAGGGGCTCGTCCGGGATGAGGAACAGTCTGAAGCTTCGAAGATTGGGATATCAAAACAAGCAGGTTTAATGGCAAGAAACTAAGACACTTATTTACATAATTTACAAAAAGAAGAGCAAGGAATCAAAAGTTAAGAGTTCATAGCGTCGAGCGTCTGGATGAGCGTATTACCCAAGGCTCAGAGCCACTGAATGAACCTATTACCCAAGGTTCAGAGCGTCCGTGCTCACTTTGGTCGCAGGTTAAATAGCCCAAGGCTCCGCCCTTTCACCAGGCGGCAATTCATCGCGACACAAAGATCGGCACTACACAACACAGCCAACGAAGACACCTGTTGTAGAGTCTTCCCGTGGGAACTGGCAAGGAGGAAACGTGGGTCCGCATCTCTGTCGCACTGCGAGGCAACCATACTGTTGGCGGCTCGCGTCCATCGAACACAGGTGTGGCATGATGACGTCGCAGCCGCAGCTGCGCTGGCTTCCTCTGATTCGTTCCGGGTTTTTTTTTTTCAGACGAGGGGCACCCTTTCTTCCCCTGTCGTCGGTTGCTTCTCGAAGGTCGTTGGCACCGAGCCGAGTGTGGGAAGAGCTTCCATCGACCATTTCCCAGCTGGTCATTCTTTTTGGTGGGGTCATCTTGGGGGTCAAACGACCTTTCGAAATTTCCGCTCTTGAATCCACCACCGTTTTCATCGCGGGTCTCAAGATGGGTCGTAACATCCCTACTACCAGAAGACATGAAAGGGCGCTACCATGAACTTTGGCCCTCCTTATGGAGAGACCTGTGCACGCTGTTGTGCTTGAGCACGAATTCCGCTGGCCCCTGTGGAAACCAGCGCCGTGTGCTCTCCATTGCGCAAAGTAGGCCCGGATTCGCCGACATGTCACGGCTTGCAACATAAGTCATCCTGACTCGCTGGCGCAGACCCTTCCTCCTCCTCCTCTCTAGCATCGGCTCGAGACTCATACGACGCTTCGCCGGCAGCCCTTTCCAGGCTGCAAACCTTCAACGGCTGAGCTCTTCTCGGCCATTCGTCCAATTCGAACGATAGCCAGTGGCGTGACCTGATTGGAGGGTTCGAACGGCTGGCTGCCGCAACGGTCACCGGCGGCTATAAAAACACAGCCGCGCTAAGCACAACAACAGATAGATCCTCATAGAAAACGGGCCCTGCTCTAGCCAGAAATTAATGCGCTAAGGTTCGAAGCTTAGCACGGATTGTGTTTTTTTTTCTTTCGTATTTCGTGGCCTTTTTTTAAATGCCAGAAGAAAGGACTACGCAAGATGCACGTCTGCTACAGAAAACTGAATCGGTTGTTTCTGAACCCCTTTTGCACCTTAAAGAAACGCCCTTGGTCCTAAAGTGAATATCACAATTGTTGCATAAATATTCTTAGCTAATTTACTAGTTAGCGGAATTTTAAAAAGAGGCTCTGAGAAGCGCCACATAGTAGCAAACAAAATGCCGTTGGTTTCGCCCAGCTCCAACTGCCGTATATCGCTTTTTTTTTTTTTGAAGTCTACCGCTTGGCTCAAGTTACGTGAGAGATATATACGAGTTGAGAATGATATCGGCCTACTCACGGCGGCAAATGGCCCTGAACAATAAAGTTCAGGAAGCATGGGAAGTATATCAGCAAGGCCCGAGGAGAAACCCAACGAAGTCGGAGAGAGGCCTCTCCTTTGTCAAAGCTTATATTTCTGATGACTGTGATGAGTATGAAAAGAGAAAATCAAGTATTGTAAGCTATAATCACGAATGAGGCTCAGTCCATGACCCAGACTTTGCGCTCGACCACCTCAGATTTCTTTAAAGAAAAGTCAGTCTATCGCGTCCCTGTGGTAAACGGTCTTTAGCTTGTTTTATCGAAAAATTTTTTTCCCGTCTGCGCCGCCATCTTAACGGTCGCAGTGAAGCATAGTTTAACAAACAAATTTGTGAACAATAAAATCTTTTACGTACCGTCAGAATATTTTTTGAGATAATTGGAAGACGTTGCGCCTCCAAATGGGGCGACCCCATACAAATTTTGTTTATTTCTTTATAAATAAATGTATAGAAGCAAGTACAAATTCATAGCATTTTTAATTTTTGTACAAATATTTGTCCTTACAGTACCATCAAATCTTTTTTCCTATATTGCCCATAAGGTGCAGAAACCGATAAAAATGTTTCGGACCACAAAGAATGTATATCGTGTCAGAAATAAAATTGTAAACCTGGGAAAAAGAGCTTTTTGTTGCATATGGCGCCGTAAATTGCATAGTGAGGTGGTGCACGCTGTCGGCGCCTGCAGCGTGCAGTGAAGAGCGAGCATGGAGCGGCGCCGGGTAACGGCGCAGATGCTCAACTTTAAATTATTTTCTTGTTTAAAACAGCAAGTGCTCCGATTAAACTGCTTTAAATTAATGTAATTGAACAGTCTTTTGCAACGTACCCTTTTCTGTATCTTTACTAGAAACATTTCAATATGCAATTTAAGGTTAAATATATTATTATTATTATTTGCTATTTATTTTCATAAATCTTTACCGATGATTGCGGTACTCCCTAATGCAAAATTTGAGTGCAGCTTGATTTTGACATATATTGATGCAGAAAACATTTAAGCTACCTTTAAGAGTACAATCCGAAGCATTGCGGCTTTGTTGCACAAGGCCTCTAAACTATCGCACTGAACGAACGCTCCTCATTATAGATAAGAACGTGCTCTTTTGTCTCTCGAGCCAGTGTGATTCACAGCAGCAACTCAAATATTATTCGAAGCTGGTCTTCGTGCACGTAGCCGTCGCGGGTGAGGTCGCCTAGGTTAAGGGACGGGGATCCAAAATAAACGGCCTCGTTAGATGATTGTAAAGGCCTCTGTGTTTCTGGATATAATCGCCACGGTTTCCGTTCGAGCTGGCATTTTGCGCCTCCTCCTGTGTGCACGACGCTCAGCCTGATTCGGTGCTCGAGTGGCCACTGAATAAAGTCGTCCATGTCCCCCTTGTGCACTTGTAACCCCACATGAAGGGTCACAGATGCATTGTCACAGAGCAATTCCAGGTGACATGCAGTAGCCGCGAAGATACACCCGCTCGCTGGAATAAGCGGCATCCCCCTCCTGCAACGCTTCTTGTTTGAGTGTTTCCACACCTTTTACAAAAAACTCGCAGTGCTGCACTTGTAGCTTATTGTGCCCAACAACGAGGCCAAAGCTGTCCAATGTCTTCTGGAAATGTTCTTTCGCTTCAGCTTTTGCAGCATCGATGGCACCTGCAAGCCGTGAATATTTCTCACCGTTCTCTCGAATAACACTCACTAACTCGCCTCTGAGTGTCTCTTCCAGTGCGCCCTTCCCAGTGGAAACAGTGTGGATTGTTGACCGTTTCATCTCCTCAATAGACGCGGTTATTTCGCGAATGCTTTGTGTTAAAGTGTCGTGGCTTTGGCGTGTTGCCTGTGACAGTTCGTTCTTCAGCGTCTCTGTGGAGGCGTTCTGACAGTGCGATATTTCGTTGAGTCGGTCGGCCAGCGCTCTGCTCTCACTAAGCACCTGCTCCACAAGGGCCTTCATTTCACGGGCTTGCTCTTCCAACACTCGGCTCGAAGCTGTCGAAGCAGGTGGCTCGTCTCTGCGCACAACCTGTCCTCCGCATTCCGGTGCAGGAGCACTTTCTTATCTAAAAAACCTATATGTGGGTCGCGTGATTTCATGCTCCTCATTGTTGTAGAGCGGCGCGGTGCAACCCTTGCCCTACTGCGGCGACTTCTCCCGCTGTTGCTGCTCCTGGCGAGAACGCGTTGCAAGGACGTAGTCTCATTGATTTGAGGAGGAACGCTAAAGCCACAAAAGAAGGTCTTCGTTTAGAGCGGGCCAAGCAGCACGTGGCCCGCACATTCAGATTAGCGCGTGCATGTTCCCATGGCAAATGGCGTTGACTCCGCACTGGTTGACGGTTCGACTGCCCACTCATGGCTGACTAAAGTGGCGACTATCAGTTTTGTGGCAAATCTTACGCCGATTCGAACATAATCAGCCACGTGCAATCTTTACTCAAGGAATCGCCTCACTCGAGCAAGGCAGTGCGTCGTTTTTCACAAACCCTCCAATGTGTGCCGCCTGAAACGGAGTGGTTGCTGGGGTATCTGCCAACTGCTGCATCCACCGCAGTCGCTTTTGCGCAGGTGGTTGCGGCGCACATTCAATTGATGGCGACTATCTGTAAACGCGTTTAGGAAGTCACTACACAAGAGCCGGCTCAAACTGAGCGCGACCTCTCTTGCCATGGCCCCAGCGTACCCAATGCTCCACTTTCACCTTACGCTTCCACCTTTCTCTCCCTTCCCCTCCTCCGTCTTTTCACTGTCGCCCTCCCTTCGTTATCGCCCTACTTTCACCCTTCGCCGTGCTCTTCGCTTGGCTATAGTTCTGCGGCTATGTCGCCGACGTTGACACGCAAGCCAGGAATGGGCGCCAAATAGCTGCGCACTAAAATGGAATGCAAAAGGAAGGAAAAGATTTTTGCTGGCCGCGGTATCCGGTATCGTAACTAGAAGCACTTGAGCTGCAGCCAGTGGGAAGTAACGGGTAGTTAGTGGGCAGGGAGGGGGAAAAGGGGGAAAGTTACTGCGAGAAAGGACTGGGGATTGGAGGGGTGATATGATACACTGTATACAGTAAATAGCGCCGTGCCGCGACTGTCTTGTTCTGAAGCGGGCTAACGCGGCCGGCGAGCGTGAACTTTCGCACTGTGCCTGCTCGCCTGTCCACGAGAAATAAAGAGCGGTTTTTCCAAGTGTAGGAATTTATTTCCTACACGTGTTACGTCTTTTTGCGGTCCGAAATATCTTTACCGGTTTCTGCACCCTCCGGACAATATAGGAAAATATATCTAATTACTACTGCAAGGAAAAACATTTCTATAATAGATTCAAAACGCTTAGAATTTATAAGTTTCTATATTTTTTATTCATATAAAAGTAAACAAAATTCGTATGAGGTTCCTATATTTGGATGCGCAATGTTCTCCAATTGCCTGAAAAAATATTTTATGGCAAAACGTAAAAGATTTTATTTTTCACAATTTTTTGTTACGCTTTACATGGAAACTTGATGGCAGCTTCAACGCGATTTTTTTTTTTCGCCAAAAACAAGCTAGGGGATCGCAAAGTTTGGGGCATCTGGAGTGGAATCCAGCCTGACACCTCCCAAATTTTCGGGAAGGCTGGGCTCTTTCCCTATAACCGGCGTAGTTGACCGTCATACCACACCTCCAAGCTTTCGTTGTCTAGCCACCCAAGCTGTCTCAACAAAGTTGATAGCTAGATAAACCCCTGCTGACTACGCCGCTCCTCCTTACGAATAACATCTACAGCTCCCCCTCGCGTAGACCAGGCACAAATTATTTGCTTTCAAGTCAAGAAATACACACCATCCAGGTAAGCTTTATTGCCACGGGAGTGCAAAACGAGATCACAAAGCAGTCGTTCCAGGATTAGCCGGAGACAAGTGTGGGAGCAGTTCCCACGACGCGTCGATCATGCGTGGCCGCGGCGGCTACGGCAGAGCGGGGCGGCCTCAGAAGTTGACCGTCTGTACGACCAAAACCTCGTAGTCGGAGTAGCAGTGCTCCTCGCCCCCGTACGGAATGGCGAGGCACCGGCGAGACGGTTGTATCTTGCCGATGGTGAGCGTGCCCTCGTGGTAGGTGCGGCCAATGTAGAGCGGCTCGCCGGAAGCGCACACGCCGCCCTGGACGGCCCCCGTGGGAAGCACGCCGTCCGAGGCCGGCACCCAGGCGAACGGAGTGCCCTCCGAGATCAGAGCCTGCGACAGAGCGCGCAGTGTACACCGACTTTTGAGAAGAGCTTATATCCACTCTATCGATTCTGTTCAATTACAGTCGAATAGCCAGCACATCAGCGTATTAAAACCGTGGAATCTCGCTATTTCGAACTTCCGGTTTATTCGAACTGATCACGCTTTGGTCCCGTCAACAACATTTGTGAATTTGGGGATCCCTTTGAGTTATCGAGATTGAACTGGGCAAGTGTATTCCGTCTTATGCCGTATCAGGGAATTTTTTTCGGGAGGGATCCGAGGTAATTTCTTCTAGCTGCCGAGGGGGGGAGGGGGGGATTGCAGGCAGCCGGCTGAAAACTGCGAAATGAACGGAGGGAAAGTTGAACTAGCCCCCCCCCCCCCCCCCCTCCCCTCCCCCCACCGGTACTGCGATTCCAATCTGCGATCCGGAGCAAGTTTTCTTTCTCAGCGGAACCGAAGAGCGTGTTTAAGTGGGCGATCTGGATTCACGTCCTGAGTTCTGTTTGGACCCCGACGGACATTGTGCTCCTTGCGAATTCAAATCGATGCTCCGAATCGCGGACTGGCAGTCATGTCGCCGTAAAGCTTCCCGTTCAACTTCATAAATATTTCCGCCGTCCTTATCATGGCACAAAAGCCCTTTTTTCAGTCGTTTATCTCCTTTCGTCATACAAATGGGACCACCTTACTGCCGAAATTGTGCCTATTGCTGATAACCAAGTTTTTTTGTAATTCTTTAGCCAACCTTCCGGTAAACTATAGTTGCTTTTGTAATGTCTCACTGCACCTTCTCTTTCTTTTTGTTTTACGTTGCGACCGACTCTGGACCTTCGGATACTGGGTCTCTATAGCATCTCGCAAGTCCTAACTTTCATAAGAGTGACGGCTCTCCACCTTCGGATATTTCGAATGGTGGAGATGCATAACGAGCCACACAGCCTGACCCAGAAGCAAGCCCTCTATACTCTCCATACTTTTGACAAAAGCCGTACATCAGTCTAGCCCTTCAAAACTTTTTTCCCGACTTGGCGCGTAGCCTGCGCACCTGGTAGTCCCTGTGGCTGTGTTCGGCGCCGTCGTAGGCCACGTAGCAGCAGCTGTGCGAAGGCACCACCTTGCCCGGGACCACCTCACCGTTGTGCACTGCGCGGCCGATGTAGATGGTCTCGCCGCTGTCCTCACCGCCGGGCACCGCGTTGTAGGGGATGCGGTTCTCGTAGCACATGACCCACTCGCACACGGGCCGGTAGGTGTGCGCTGCGAAGTGCGGCGCCACATACATCAACACGAGCGAACGCGACTGTGCGCATGCGTCGAGTTCGGTGTACGACTTCCTGTGCACTTTGGCATTTCGTTGCACTATCCAAATCGGAGGGGAAGCGCCTTGGACTTTGTCTTCCGCACAACGAAGCATCCGCGCTCAATTCTGTCGTGTTTTTCGTAGTAAGGTTCCTATCCTCTGTTCACCGATTTCAACTGTCGCTCTGTTTTTTGGATGTCAGCGTATCTTTTAACGGGAATACGGGTGTTACTTGCAGCTGTTTCACCTTTGAAATGGGATCTTCACATTCCCGGGCCCCGAGGTTTCGCTCCCAAGGGCACTTATTAGTTTCTTTGCTACATATCTCCGTTTTATGTTTTCGTTTTACGATGTTTTAACGTCCCAAAGCGACTCAGGCTATGAGGGACGTGGAAGGCTCCGGCAATTTTGACTATTTTTAACGTGCTACTTATCTCCGTTCGTACGTGCAATCGACGTTGTTTTCGAAAGCTACCATAGCAATCCATGCTGCAAAGGAAAGTGCGGTGTTGCGAACTCCGAACTGAGCGCTACTAGAGAACGTGTGAGAGAAATAGTAAATCGCTGCCGTCCATGGTATGTGAGCGCTTGCGTCTTTATTGAACATATTTGGAAGCAGAAACTGCCTCTGAGCTTGCATGCGACTCAATTCGTGTCGCGATATCGCACTGCTGCCGCCCACATTCACGCGCTCAGCCACGCGGCAACGCAGGTCAAGGCGAAACATTGCATTTTATTGCCTGTGATAAGAGCGTGTGAATTGCACGTGTGCAGCGATATACCAGAGTCACTTCTGCTCTTTTAACGCTAAGGCCCTCGCATCGCAGAAAATCCGACGTCGGCGTTGCCGTCGTAACACGAAAATCCCCAAGGACGCAAAACAATTAAAAAGTCAGATAAATTAGTGCTAGAGCATTGGGATTGGTCGCAAACGTCTTGGAATCATTTAAATATGCAAAGGAGTTGCAGTAAAAAGTAAATGTGGGTGAATCCGGCGGAAATTGAACCTAGGAGCCTTGGATTGTTTCGTTGGCAAGCTGAATAAAGGGGGACCTAGTGAATGCATTGTTGTCTTTGACTCGGTGACGTGTCTTGGAGACGCGTACTGATGCGTACATGAGTAATTATAAGTATGCTGATTACGAAATAGGTAATTATGCGAAATTAAAGGTTATCGCATTCTACTTTAAAACACGAAGCGTAAGCGACCCCCAAGCTTTTTTTTTTTTTTAAGAAAGGGGTGATACCCCGTTCCGAACAGGGTGACATGGAAGAATAATCATGGTTAGTCTAGTTTATGTGGGTTTAACGTTCCAAAGCGAATTAGGCTATGAGGGGCCCCGTTGGGAAGAACACCGGAAATATCGAGCACGTGCACTGACATCGCACCGTACACGGGACTCTAGAATTTTGACTCCATCAAAATTCAACTGCCGCGTAATCGTGGTCAGTCTGGCGTTGTTCAGGCTTGTCTGCCACACGGCTCTACGTATGGCTCGGGACTCAAAGTAAATCCGTGCGCCTGCGCAAAAGCGCTTCCAATTATTGGATACTAAATGATGATGGCCAACACTACGTGTTGCGGAGTGGTATTACTGTGCGGGACGACTATGCTTAATGAATGAAAAAAAAAGGAAAAATGTCATTGCGATGAAAATGAAAACTGCACAACGATTTCTTGTTATTACTGTAACTGCGAATAACCAAAATCGAAACAGTAATTTGCGGCGGCCCGTACACGCGTGTGAGGTGTGTCATTTAGTGCTCCGCACAACGAGGGATTGCAGGAAATGGGTGTCAACGTACGCACGCACGCACGCCGTTGCCTCCAAAGCCCTTTGCACTGTTGACTAAAGCCGGTCTCCTGCTCAACCGATAACACGGCGTCCCGAGTCCAGCTGAGGGTCGTGTTCGCCCTGCGCGGCGCGCCCAAATCGAATACCCCACCGAGAGAGGACTGATAAGAGCCGCACCTTAGCTTTGGCTAGCCCGGGAAACTGTTTGGGGCGCACTGGGAACGGTATGCAAAGTAATGCACAACATGAGGTTCATGTTGTGCATTACTTTGCATACCGTTCCCAGTTGGAAGACTTACAAAGCGTAAACATCGAATTAGGATTCAGGGCTATATTTTTCAAGGCGAGCAAGGAAAGATTAAGGTACACACATAATCTGGCCTTATGACCCCAGCCGAAATCGCAGATATCTCACGCGTTCACCCTATACGCCGCGAACGAAGAAAACATACCGAATGTAGTAATAGTGACTTATTCAAAATAATAATAAAGGACGAAAAAGATGGGTTCCGCGGCCGCAGAAGCTGCCACATATGCATCGGACAATTGGTCTGCCATCGACGGAAATAAAAGAGTTGGGATGGGATGGGTGGAAGAAAAAGATACACATATTCAGTGTTAGAAGAAAGGAAAGTATAGGGGGGTAAAAAAAAAAAAGCACAGAGAAAGCTTGTCCATCATAAGTGCAGGTGCTTTATCACATTGAGCAACGCTTGCTTTATCATACCATTGAGCTTTTGCAACCCGAGGCATAGGCTGACGTGGAATCAAGGTGCGGACCTGTTTGGCAGCCGAGGACAATACCGTTCAGTCGATACCGGTCGGGAAACCTAGTGAAACATGCTGATAAGGAATTGCTCACGGGACCGGCCATAGTCTCACCCGGCGTTCCTATCGTTGCGTTCAAGGGCATGCATAGAGGCTTGCAATAGAGTGTTCCATTGGTTGGCTGGCAGCATGTGAGAACATACGCGTGGTATGCTTTTGTTACAGTAAATGGGGTCTGCGGTGAAATTAGTGCTGCAGTCGAAAGGACTCAGTTGTTGAGCGCGGACACAAGGCGATGCTGGTGATGGGACAGTGTAACAAAGACTGTCTGCTGTTCAGCTCGAGGTTGTATAGGCTACACTTGAATCACGTTGTCCATGCGCACGAATAGTGCAAAAGTGCAGAGTTTCAAAGTAACGGAGTACCGAGGTTTTTCTGCCCCGCAAATAAACCTCTACAGGTTGAAGTTGCATATGAACCATTCCCTTCAGCCTTCTTTGAGCCATCAAGGCATGTTCACTACATGCTGGCCTAAAACGTTCCCGACACTATGGAATATTATTATTGTGTGGTATCGTATGTTGTCACGGTACAGTATGGTATGTGGGGCTTGACGTCCAGAAGTTACGCATGGGGTATACGTGGGACGAGGGCTCTGGATCAATTTAGACCGCTTGGTGTTATTTAAGGTGCGCTGACATCGTCCGCCTGATTTCGCGACTGCGAGAAGAGACACCCGTTTATTTTCCATATATTTCGGCGGTTACGCAAAGGTAACAGAGCTGCGTGTCATTGTTATCAAGGAAAAAAATTTAACACTATTGAGATCAAAACGATAGTCAAATGTTGTGGATGGCTTTAGCAGCGCTAACTGAGGAGTGTGAGAGCAAACTGTGCTGGAGAGCAATGTGGCTCCCAATGCGCAGTGCTGTGAATACTTAACCACAGATGCCTGGACAAGCAAGCACAAAGAATGCAAAGTTTCAGAACTCACCTCCGTATCCTTCCATTGTGTCTCAGCCGAGGGCCACCGTAGAGAGGCAGTAGTGATACAGCTCGTCAGAACGGCGCTCATAAATAGAGGCGACTAAGATAAGAAGTTGGAAAGGGAGTGGAGATAACCACCTCTCCGGGCAATGGTAGTAAGAAGGCGCAACGCTGCGGCAAGGCTGCACGTGGACCTGACGTTGAAGTAGCCAATCTACGCGGCCTGTGGGCGTGCCGATTCAACACAATGCTTTAACTTCATAAAGAAAAGAGGATATGAAAGTAACTGTGGGCAATAGCTTTGCACAAGCAAAACATCTCGACAGGGCCCTAGTTCATTTAATTACCTGACCATCGTTGTTCAGTAGCCGCGGTGTCTCAGTGGTTATGGTGCTCGGCTGCAGACCCGAACGACGCGGGTTCTATCCCTGCTGCGGCGGTCGCATTTCGAAGGAGGCGAAATGCGAGCGACCCGTATACTGTGCGATGCCAATGCACGTTAAAGAACCCCAGGTGGTCGAAATTATCCACAGCCTTCCTCTACGACGTCCTTCATATCCTGAGTCGCTTTGGGACGTTAAACCTCATAAAATCAAACCAAACCAACCATCGACGCTCGCTGAATTTACCATCAGCTCCTCTATCGATTAATTAAGAGGAATCCAGTCGAACAGACGACGGACGAGAAGAAGGAGGCACGACCGCGCCTCCCTTTCTTTTTGCTTCGTCTCTTGTTTGGCTGGATTCCTCTTACCGGTCTGCCAACTGGCCCAGATCTCGACTCTCCCTTTTATGATGCCGGCAAAGAACGGTACTGCAGATGTTTTTACCTTCACTGTATGGAGACGGTCGCCATAATGTCTTGAGCGCTGAATACCCTTTATTGGTAATCAAACTCAAGCTAATGCAATGCGCAGTACACTGAGGCTTTGAGCATTGGTATGCAATATTTGTGCATTATGGCACTTGAAATACTTTCCTTGGAAAAACGAATCAAGGTTTTTAAGAGTCGGTAACCTCTTTGATCAGTTCTACGAATCTAGCTGACTGATTGCAGCCGCACTTATGAGTAGAACAATCAATACTTTCTAAGATCATCTGCCCTCGCCTTCATAGGTGGCAGAGCTTTTTATACAAAAATTTCCTTCCGTTAAGAATGTTAACTGCTTCAAGACACCCACTGAACGCTGACTGGCATTACGCTAGAACGTTCATCTCCTGAAAATGACACTAATTTGCTCGCTTTTTTTTTTCAATAAAAATAATCTGCATGACGGAGTTCTTTCTAGTCAGCCAAGACCCCACCCGCAAACCTGGTCGCAGATAAGTTTGCGATTGACTGTTGACCATGCGTTGGTCAATGAGGGTGACCGGCGAGAGGTTTGAAAAACTTCATTTACACCATTACACCAAAACCTGAGGATTTGGTAAACTCAGAAAACAGCAATGGCCAGGTAATGAAATGAATAAATGTATATGTCTATTTTAGAAAAGGAAGGGCTTGAAACCGTTGATATGGAAAGCTGGCTAGAGTATGAACTTGGTGGGGATCTTGTTCTTGTGTTGCATGGGTCACTCCAGGAGCTAATCAAATAAACATACCATAGATATATACTATATACAGATTGACGGAAATGAATAATTATTGAGAAGCGATGTTGATTGTTTTTTACAAAAGTGCAAAAATAACAGTAGCATGAAAATGCAGGCTATCAATGGCAGTAATACTTGAGGCAGGTATACCAGTTATAAAAAAATAATTGAGTTTATCAATGCATCCGCGAACTAGACTGTCTAGACACCTTTGCAAACCCTGCAGTTCCATGTTTACACCTTTATTTCATAGCGTTAAAGACACGAAGAAATGAAAAGAAGGAGCTGTAGTGAAAAATGGCAATAAAGGAAAGCACTGGAAGCGTTGCTAACAAGTACAGGGCGAGGCGGAAGCAGGGGCGGTCAGACGCAGAGTCTTACTGCAAGTCGCCGCAAATGGCCCTCGAAAGAAATAGCACGACATATGCTTACTGTCCAGTAAAACAACGATGCCTTTACTGGCGACCATCATTTCAGACAAAAGAGAAAAGAAATAGATCCAGCATAAGACCTGAAGTGCCGCCAAGCAAAATGGAGATACTACAACATAAAAAAGACTCCTAATGAAAGTTACTTAATCTTACACTCACGAACTGAGGCCTCTAACTGGTGAGGCAGCTGATAATGATAGACAGTAATTATAGGCCCTTTTTTTTTGTTTCGGACCAATTTGGTTTCCTCTGAAGCGTTGATGGATTTCCGAGATTATAGCAACACTAGTGTTTACCGCATTTATTTCATAATTTCATGCTCATGTCACGGAAGAAATTTTATCGTCGTTTATCGTCACATTATACACGTCGCTCCATCGTCAGAGCAGAGTGCTAGATGACTTGCGTTCGCGCGGTTGTAATCCATACGATATCTCACTCGAACCGCCGCCCTTTCTCCGACGATCAGTGTTTCCGGAAGGGTAAGTCTTAAACGGATTGGAAACAATGTGCCCACAGCAATATCATATTTGAAACAGCGCAAGGACGGGGCGCAGTAAGGAGACACCACGAGCGCTGTGTCTTACTACGCCCCGTCCTTGCGTTGTTTCAAATATGATCGGTAACCAACAAGCCCAATTCACAACACTTGCGCAGCAATATCCCGGCGGTCGCACGGCTTTACAGCGGGCATCGACCGTCGACCTCAGGAGGCAGTTAGCAGATTGCTTTATCTTGTTTTGAGCTGTTCCGTGGTATGCCGCGACACCCAAGCCAGACTTAGAAACTCCGTATCTTAAAGCCGAAGATAGCATCGACTTGTCTTTAAGTGCTTTGGCTGAGGGCGTTTTCTTTTTCTGGCCATTAAAAAAAAATGCCAAATGAAATTATACGTCACGAACGTGCACGAGGGCCGGTTAGCACTTGATATATGAGAACCCTGCCTGGATGAACTGCGGCGGAACGAATCGCGAGTACTCTGCCAATGTGCCCGACGAATGGCCTGTTGCCTGAATGGGACATAAAAGTCTCGACCGTCATTCTCACACTCCACAATATTATCACCATTCACTTTAGGTGAGCGAGCAGTGGTAAGAAAACACGGCTGATACGTTATCATTGGTTTGCAGGCGCGAGACGAATATGAAAATCTCTATCTCCCTCTTCGTTTCGAAGGAATGAGTGTCTATAGTTGGCGTGCATCCGCGAATGCGCCTCGAACAACCGCAATGCGCTTTTGGTGGCGCTTATAGTTTAACTGATTTCACCGTCCTGTGCAAGCTCAGTGTGAAGCGGCACCGCTCACACAGTCAAGGCAGACCTTTAGGAAGGAAGGATTTTTCTCCTACCTTCGAGGAAGATTACATGGCAGTGGAAATCAGGACCCTATTGCTGACTGAAAGTGTAGATTGCACGTCAACTCTCGCACAATTTTATTGCCACGTGATTTTACGGTAATTTTTAAATAATGTGTTTTTGTTTGTTGCCTGCATCTTGGTTGACTCGAGCCTGTCCGTATTGGACTGAGGCGCACGCTCCAAAATAAACAAACATCGCCAAGGCTACCGCTCATTACACATATACTGCACGCAGCGCACCTACCGTTCATGGCGCACCGAACACGGCAAGGTACACCGCCGCAGAGCGGAGGGGATTTCCATAGGATTCCCTCTGCCCCGTAGTAAAGCTATAGTGTACTAGAATTAGGAGTAGTGGGTCGAGGGAAGGCGGCGGGCTGAAGCTGTTTGCGCCGACACCGACAGATGGCGCTGCCGCTCCCTTCACCTGGCAAGCGCGCGCTCGCAGCAGCTCGGCGAGTAGCTGGTGATCAGGCAGGTATGCTCCTGAAGTTATTCGGGCTCTACGAGGTTTAATCTTACATCAGACATTTATGGAAGAAAGGCAGATAGTCCTCTCTTGTAAAGTCATAAACGTTCCGTGTGACGTATGGCTGGCGGGCGTTCACTGTAGCTCACATAGGCATGTGAAGAGTCTGATTGCATTGGAAATATATACAAAATGGCTTTATTTGCAATAATTCGCAAAATATTTCCGAGAAAACGCAAAGTTGCATTGGTGGAACTGACTGCCGCGAATTTTACACACTCCTGCTCAGATTAGCAAGTTTGGCTCTTTTTCGCTTTGCGCTATTTTCGCTGTTCAGTCCTTTGACGAGAAAGTGCAAGCGCGTAAGGACATAGGAACAGACCACCTTCATGCTGATCTCTTCCTTGTGTACACTGCACCCAACAGCATTAGATGAATTAATGTTTGCCTCACAAGCGATATCACGTCGGAGATGCTGTTGGCGTGCAATTCTCCGGTGCTGAAGCATTCTGTAAATAAATTTTCCAATTCAGCGACGAAGCAGTACAAATCTTTCGAGGGGTAGAAAAGTCCACCCCAGTCAGAATGTTTTGTATACTCGGATGGGAGCTGGTGCACTGCTGCCTCATTTGGTTCCACGAGAAGAATGTCTTTGCAAGACGCCCAGTTAAGTTTCAAGACACATTTTCTGGCCACGTACCCTGCCATATAATAAATAAGTCTTGAGTCACTCTTTTCGACTACTAATGGCAAGTGTTGGTCATTTGCAGGTGGCACCTTAACGAGAGAAGTCTCAGCCTGGTCTAGTTTATGCTGATAGCGTGTGTTTCACAATTGAGGGAGCCGTGGACGAAAGCAACACCATCGTATATAGTTCCAAAAACTTGTGCAGTGCCCAGAGCTCAGATGGTTTAGGGACTTCGCTTAGCTGAAACGCATAATTCTCGCGAGGCTCACATAACTCCGCTGCTTCGTCATTCTGGGACGTAATAATCGGTGATATATCCCCTTGTGTGCACTGCCTCTTGGCCGACAGGTCGCTGGGCACTTGCGAAGACGTTCTTTTCCTTGCTGGCCTCTCGCGCGAGGGCTTTTTGGACAGATACGCGGGAAGGTTGGGCAGAATTGTTGGTTCTGCATCTGGCTAAAGAGATGGCTTGCCACGTGGTATGCGCACCTCTTTGAAGTTGATGATATGCACGTAGTCTCTTAATATGTACTTCTCTTCAAAATGCAGCTCACACACGGCGGACGTCATTTCCAGGGGCTTGTCCGCACGGTGCAAGTTGCGCTGCCATGTGCGGCGCCTTGTTTCGTCTTCAGGAACCCAGAATAATGATAACTTCGGAGCATCCTTCACTCCACTGAAGCCGGTCCTACATCCAGGAGCAAAACAATAGTTCCTCCGCCGAGGTTTGCTCATCTCGTAATATCATGGGCTTCACAGCGCAGAAGAGATGAAATCAAGACGCACATGAATTAACGTACGGAGGAAAAACGCTTGCCCGCGACGATCTTGTTGAAACCAGCGCGCGTAATCTACGTAGATGCGTGCACGTGCTTAGATTGCCGCGCAAAGTGTTCCGTTTCTCGTACGGTCAGTGGATGGCCCCTATCTGTTTCCTGGAGAAAGTCACGGGGTGCACTGAATTGTCTTGGGGAATTACACCTATGTTAAACAGCATAACAGAGCATGGCACGCTGAAAATGCACTCCAAGGCAGAGCGCGCTCCCCGTGTAACAAGCCGGCGCCTATCGCAGCGAGCTCCGGAGTATGATGGGGCTGCCAAGTGAAATAGGGTGCATCGATGCGGCGGCGGGAGGAGCGCGCGCATCGAGGCACCCTAAAGTGAAAGGCGCAGCAGCGCCGCCGCGCGGCAGCCCGAGATTTCGGCGCCGCCTGCTTCACGCGCTCCGCTGGCGCGGAGCTTCACTCGCCCCACTACTTCTAATTCTAGTACACTATAGTAAAGCTAGTTGCTTGTAACTCGGTAGATGGCGACACAGACAGGAACGCGGGGCGGTGAGTGTCACAACTTTCATCAGTCAGTCAGCCAGTCTTACTATCTTTGTGTTGTCTATTCTCATTTCGTCCCTGTTTCTAGCGCTACTACTATGTGCTGTCAGTCTTACTATTCAGTTAGCAGGCTTTATTTAAAAGTTGGCCCGTGACCTACATGGAGGAAGCGAAGGGTTGTTAGTCGATACGTGAGGCTCTGGTCTCAGCAGACAGGGGGCACCACCTTGCCTCCGGAGGGAAAGCCCGTCGCCGTTTATCGCCACCGAAGTGCAAGGTGTGTTCTGCCGACTGCGGCCGAGCTGGGCATCCAAGGTGGTCTGGGCGCGGCGCACGCTCTCCTTCGGCACGGCCATGGCCGCACGTGTTATGAGAGAGAGGCTGTTGAACACATCGCAGTTGGCCTCGATGCATCGGTGGACTGTGCGCAACCTGTCAGTCTGGCTATGAGCCCGTATCTCCGTAACACAAAAGGCCACTACCTTGCTCTAAGCGTAGGAATTCGGCGAACAGAATTATCAGCCGCACGAACTGATTCCAACTACTAAGGAAGACGGAGTGGTAGAACGCAGAACGACGCTGACCAGTAGACGCGCTGCTGTGGGCATTTCAACTTTTCTCATCGTTACGGCGCTAACAAGTGTTGCGCGCGCGCCATCTACAGAGTACAAAGGGAGAGGCTACATTTTATCAGCGTCATGAAGTAATATGTCAAGCAAGTACCGGCTGAGACAAGGTGATGACCGTCTGTGAGCAGAAGGCGCTACGCTAGCAGACAAGGCATAGCGAGGGGATGGACTCTTGAAATTCACCCGGCGTGTCTAAAGTAGAGGACAATATGTCAAAGCATGTAACTGCATTGTCTAATCCAGCGATCTCGCTTGCCTCGCCGAAATTCTGGCTGCCGTACTTCGTTATTTCTCTCTTGCGACAAGTTGTAATTCGTAATCAACTACCAGCAAGCTGTTGCGTACATCTGAACAATAGCCACCTATTCCGGTAAAAACCACCAAATTTCAAAAAATGAATTCGACACCTTTATCAGTTTTTCTTTTCGGTCTAAACCGAAAACCCTAAGCACTGCTTATAAGTTATAAGCTTTTACAGCTACATCAGTGCCCCTTTAATGCTGTATCGCTTCAGGATTGGTTTGGTAAACTGGGTTTAACGAGACTAAGCGGCCCATGGGCTGCGTGGCTCTGGCTCTTTAAACATTGCACAGCTCACGGGCATCATGCATTTCGATTCCACCGAAACGCGGCCTCGAACCTGCGTCCTGGGGCTTAGCCGAGTGCACTAACCATGAAGCCATCGCAGCGGGTATTTCAGGATTTGAAGCCGTGGCTTAAAGCTCGACGGCAACTTTTTTTTTTTCATCTTAAAGCAGCGCGAAACACAGGACGTAGTGGAAGAAACAAGAGACGACACGAGCGCAATCTAACAACTGGATGAAGATCTTGGACTTAGCTGTGAAAGTGCTTCGCTATGTCAATGATTTTTTAGCGTTTCTGAACCAAGGGTCCCCCAGGAGTGTTACCGATGTCATTAAGATTTTCAAAGAGAGGAGCCAGGGTCTGTGTTTCACGACTGAATAACCAGACTCGGGTTCTATTCAGTTCCTTGACCTGAAAGTCAATTGCCTTGACACAGGAACATATTGGGAATATAACCCAAGAACAGCTAAGCCGCTCCTCAGTTTCAATTCAGAGCACTCTAGGTTGGTCAAGGCGGGAATAGCGACTGCATGTCTCATGGCTTTATTGCGCAAATCGTGCTCCCATAGGGTTCAGACTAGCTTCCAGGGGCAGGTTCAGAGGCTGAAGGACGCTGGTTATCCGGATGTGGCTCTGGCTCAAATATCTGAGAGGATACTGACTAGGGGCGATAGTCTCGCAAAAGAAAAAGACGGCACGCTTACAAGAACCGTGGGGATTCCGTACGCACGAATGTCGCACCGGTTGAAGAAGGTAGGGTCGAGAAATGGGGTGAAAGTGGTTTTTACAGCGAAGAATAAGCTGAGCAGAGTCTGCAGTGCGGTAAGGAGGAAGATCGAGTGCCGGGCGACCAAGCGAGGAATGAATGCACAGTTTCTCACAAAAAACCACTGGTCGTTTGCAACACCGGAGTGGTTTATTCTCGCTTTCCTGCGGCAAGACGTAAGTACATCGGCCAGACAGGCCGCTGTATAAACGAGCGGCAGTTTGAACACCGCAGGTCAGTGAAAGGGACAGTGTCATCGAACCTTGCGGTGCACTGCCGGAAGTGTAAAGATTGTTTCTTCCATTTGGACAGGACAAATATCTTGTTCAGTCACCCAGATCGGACCTGCAGGGAGTTAGTTGAGGCGTTTCTGATAAGCCAGGAGTCTGAAACATGTGTCGCCTCGCCTTCCATTAATCTCGTGGAAAAAGAGATTCGCGCTCTCGGGGAATGTGTGGCGACAGGGTGATAGCAGGTGCTTGTCATGTGCTAAGATTGCTGAATGGCTATGTTGAGATGAGGCGTTTAGCGTTCCGCTGCATGCGCGTACAGCTTTTTTTTAGGGCTGTCGCGATGTGTCTGTGTTTTATCGTTGTGTTTGGTGCTTATATATCTAACCCTTCTAGGAATAAAATTCAGTTGTTAGATTGCGCTCGTGTCGTCTCTTGTTTCTTCCACTACGTCCTGTGTTTCGCGCTGCTTTAAGATGAATCCGTTCAGACTTGCCCAGTTTTCTGTTCTCGTTTTTTTTTCTTTTTTCAGCAGCCCTAAACATAAGTTGAAAAGAATCTCTGCTGGTTCTCTTTAATGCACGACCAAAAAACTCAGGGGCACTTATTTTGTTTTTCAAGCATGCACGAAACCTAACACGCCAAAGAACGGATGGCGAGAAAGCTGGCGAAATAATGTGCTGTAGATGCCACACTGACGGAAGTTCGCCGAAAAGTGCAAACTGGCATGAATGGAACGGTCAGCACAGCACTCAGTGGGTAGCTGCAATGTTAGTGCACACTTTAGCCGAAGAGGAACGCAATTTGTTAATAACGCCGTGCCCACTGAGCGAAACATACTAGGAAGCACGCATACGCAGGAATTCACATTTGAAGCCCCAAAACACGAGTCAAAATCATCATCTTATTGCTCCATAAACAATTCATTCGGTAAGCAAATTTATCCGGTTGCTTCACTAATTTCTTCTCCGTTGGTCAAGGTCGGCTTGAGGCTACGACGAAGATCGTACTAGCGCTCCCGTTCCATGTACAGTTCCCGGCAGGCATTGCACCGGCAATAAGCTTCCCCGCAAGTAAGCCGGCCGGGAGGTGATCGGGCTACACAACATGGAACGGGCGCTCTGCTTCATCGACCACATGGACCCAAGATGGTAAAAGGGCCGTAGGCGCACCATGAGCAAGTTGTCGGTGAAGAAGCGAGGCACCAGCTTTGGCGAAAGCCGCCAGCTGGTGCACAAGTTCTTCCTCGTCTTCTCTGACGCCACGGAGGCCGGATGGTGGATGCGCTCCAGGTGCATCTGTAACAGGTTCAGTTCCAAGAGCGAGGAGCACGGCAGCAGCAGCGTGGACGAGATCTTGCAGCAGGCGGGATAGCTGGCCCGCTTTTACGACGACGCCAGCTCGTTCCGGTGCAGTGTATGTTGTAACAAGACGTAGAAGTCGGGCGATAGCTTGAGCCGAAACCTGGAGCTCAGGGCGGACCCGGTTACTGAGACGACGACGTGGGCATAGTGGAAAGGGTGCCAGCAGGCGCTGGGCACTGGCTATGGCGACGTTGGGCTCTGCGTCGACCGTAATCCTAGTCAGCTGTTCATGGCGACCAGAGCGTTCTTGGTCGCCGTCAGGTGCAGGCATTTCGCACTGATCGGGTACAGCAAGAATACTGTTCTTGGGCTCAAAATCTGGACTCCGAAGCAGGGCCAGCACGAACAGAAGAACATTCTCTGGAGCAGTTGAGGGCAAGCCGCCGAAGGCAAGCGGGCAGTCGACTTTCAGACAGCACGCGTCAAGCGCGAAGGAGCGGCTCCTGGACGACCATTGCTGTTCCATCTTAAGCCTGTTGGGGAGGCGTTGCGGCATCGCAGCTGGAAGCACGAGAGCAAAGTTGACGAGCGACGCCGCTTACGTGGGCGCAACTGGGGGCTCGCGCTACACGCTGGGTTGTCCCGGCGCGGCTCCCCAGCTCTGCCAACTCTCGACGTTGTCCTCTGCAAAAACTCGCGGTGAAGCACCGAGAATGCGAGCCTCTGGACAAAATGGCGATCTGCAGCAGGCACAGCACGTTCTGGGCGTGACTAGCGGCGAACGGAAATTCGAAGACACGCGTGCTGTTGTTGTTGTTGTTGTTGTTGTCCTCTAGAAAATGGCGCATACCCACTGCGGGGGATTGGCCAAGACACAGGCGGCAACTGATAGGTGTACAAAATGTTAAACAAGAAAATAATTGTGGGGAAAAATAAAATAATCATGATAATAATAGCAATTAGGAAATAAATGAAAGGATCTCAAATGTGTAATTGAAATAGGTTAAACAAATGCTGTGAGATCGGTGACTGAAATAGAGAACGGGGCTAAATATTCCACGTTTCAGAAAGCTTTCATTCCAGAGAAATATTGGTCATGAGAAAGACCAGAGCTTAAGACGGCAGCCGTTTAGTGTCTGTAAGGAAGTTTTGCATGGCGGAGAGCACATTCCAGTTGCTGTGCCCAAGGGAGGAAGCCCCAAGAGACAGAGCAACCCCAGCTGACAGACTTAGACCAAGCTGTCGTAACGGAAGCTCCAGCAGGCGGCTCCGTAAAGAGGAGAAACGGCGGCAGGTCAACAAGAAATGATCTATCGTTTCGGGCTCTCCGCAGTACGGGCACAATGGGGAGACCGCCAGACCAGATCTATAAAGGTAGAAGTTTAAAAGAGGTACGCGACAACGTAGACGAGTGAAGGAAACCTCAAGCTTGCGTGATCGCCATCCTTTACTGCACCACGGGTAAAGGAGATGCCGGAATTCGGGAGAAGAGGTCAGAGCTGATGCTGCGAATTCTTTCAGGAGCAGATACCTGCGAAACCTGGCCGCGGTAATATATGCGCTGGGTGGAAGCACAGATACGACTGGGCCTTGAAGAGATGCCTTCGCCAGGGTATCAGCAACCTCATTCAAATGGATTCCTCTGTGCCCAGGCACCCAGACCAACCGTAATGAACACACGTGGGGTGGAACCAAGCATTTGAATAACCGAAGTGCCTGAGATGTTGTAGGCGCGGTGAGAGAGGAACACAACGATAATGAATCTGTCATAATTATGACAGAAGACAAGGAGCTGTTTAATTTGCGCAACGCTAAGACTACGGCTAGAAATTCGGCCAAATAAATAGGTGTGTAATCGGGAAGGCGGAGTGAGAATGACCAGTCAAGGGAGATGGAGAAAATGCCAACTCCGGCCTTTTCTTCACACTGTGAGGCGTCTGTCGCTATGAGCACATGAGATTTAAAGCACAGCAGGTAATCCTGCAATAAACCGCTGAGCAAATGAAAAGGCATTAACTTTGCATGTTTTGGAAAGATGTCATCGAAGAAAATCTGAATAGATGAGTTGGCGCATACCGGACGGATGTCCGAAATGCGGACGTTTAAGGGGTCCAGGAGGGATTGCACCAAACATATCTGAGGGGTACGGAAACGAGACCAGGTTTCGTTGAAAAATAGCCTAGGCTGACGAAGGAAGATCAAATTGGAGGCATGGAGCGAAGAATCGCACATTCTTACGAACGTTTTCACCGTTAAGAGCCTAAATCTAGAAGTCAATGATGGAGTACGCGCTTCCAGGTACAAAACGGAATTCGCCACAAATTTTGGAAGGCCCAAACAAAGGCGCAACGCCTCCCGCTCCAAGAGAATCAAGGGGCGAAGTTTATACGCTGGTGCACCAGAGAATAAAACACAGCCGAACTCTAAGACAGGACGGACGTACATTCTATAAATCATAAGAAGTGAGTGCCTTCTCATGCCAGAACGAACACTGCTCAGCCTGCGCAGCATACCGACTGCCCAGACTCCTTTCACAGTGATCTGCTCGATATGGGCCGCCCAGGAAAGAGAAGGATCATAAATTACTCCAAGGTATTTGACACTTTGCACTTGAGGAATTACATGGTTCCGGTAAACAATAGAGATATTAACTGGACGAGAGAGCGGAAAAACCAATAAAGCACATTTATTGACATTAAGGGACAGATTAATGTCTCCTAACCATTGGTCTAGGACATTGAGGTAGGACTGTAAGGACTGGTACAAAGAGGAAATGTCGTTCTCTGAAGCAAAAAAGGCGATGTCATCAGCATACACATAGGTGGCCACCTGAGGACTGCAGGGAATACTGCTGAGTAAGATGTTAAAAAGTACAGGGGAGAGGACCGCCCCTTGGGGCACTCCTCTCGATTGTCGAAATTTGCTTGATGAAACACCGTTCTGAAAGCAGTAAAATTCCCTGTCAGCAAGGAATTCAGCAACCCAAGCCACAAAGTATCTCGGAAGTCCTACTGCCTGCAGTCTTTGCAAGAGCGTCCTGTGCTCAACGCTGTCATAGGCTTTAGATACATCTAAAGTAACAAGCGCTGCGTATTGATTTCGGCGCCGAGCTAACTGTATGCGGCTCTCCAGATCGGTATGGGCACACCATATAGAGCATCCTGGTCTGAAACCAATCTGGCAAGGGTTCAACAACCCAGCCTCTGAAATAACAGACATTATTCTACCATGCAACACCCTCTCAATTAGCTTAACGAGATTCGAAGTTAAAGAAATTGGCCTTATATTGTCTAACACATAACCATCTCCCTGCTTTTTAAGCAACGGGATAATCTTTGCTAAACGCCACTCATTTGGAATCCATGGCCCCTTAAGAGAGTAATTTATAAGCGCCAGTAAGTCGGTGGGAGATTCCTCGAACAATATTTTAATCATAGAAGAAGTCACACCATCAGGGCCAGGGGCCGCGGGTGGAAGGCGGGATACAGTGTTCGAGAGCTCAGTGAGGGTGACCTCCTCGAAATCGTCCAAAGTGGCAAGAAATCTCTGAGGAGAAGGAAGAAGAGCCGTAAACCGGCGCTCAAGACCTCTGCCTATCTCTTCCAGGGACTGTGCAAGTTCAGCCGGTGACTGAACTAGGGAGACAGCGTTCATGGTGGACGAGATTAGTTTCCTGGATTTTAGGTAATTGAATAGAGCACGCCTATTACCAGATTTTGAAAGGAATTCGTAGCGTTCAGTATCGTGCAACTCCTTTGCACGAGATACGGTGCGCTTAAACGTAGCTGCAACGAACTTATAATCGATCCAGTTTTTGGGACACTGATTATGGAGAAGTTTCTTCCAAGCAGCCTTTCGGCGCCTATAATCGCGAGCGCACTCTGCGTTCCACCAAAGGCACGGCGATGTTCCCTTATGTGCCTGAACCAAGAACTCCGATTTTTTACGAGCTCCATCCAAAATTGAACAAATGCGGATGGCATTATCTCCACTGTTGGAATGAGATAATTCCTGAAGGTCTGCTTTGAGGGCATTTTTAAAACTGACGTAATTTATGAATGTGCGCCGTGTGCTGTTAGGAGAGGTCAACTGGCACATAACTTGGAAGCTGATCGGAAGGTGATCACTATTGGAGGCACAGTCAACTGGCGCCCAAGAGGACACAGTTATTCCGGGGGAAGAAAATGACAAGTCTAACGCTGAGCGAGCCTGACCACGGACAAATGTGGGGAGACCCGAATTTAAACATATTAGGTTATTCACACAAGCCCAGTCCCATAAGAGCGTACCGCAGCGATCTGTACGAAACCCCCACGAAACATGATGCGAGTTGAAGTCTCCAACAATTAAAACCTGTTTCCTGCAACTAGACAAAAACGAGTCAAGAGGCCGAACGTCATGCACACCTGTTGGAAAATATACATTAGCCAGAGTGAGTGGCTGATATCCAGGAATATTGAGATCAAGAGCCTGAATTTCGCACTGCCTGTCCATATATTGAAATGACACAGTTGCCCTGTGGCAAAATTTTGTGGATACGAACAATAGCAACCCACCACCTCTTGAGGGCCGGTCAAGCCTGAAAGAACGATAATTTTGTAAATTGTACCTAGAATCTTTAGAGAGCCACGTTTCCTGAAGAGCAATTAAATCTGGACTTAATTTACTGATTAAACAAACTAAATCTGTAGAAGCAGAAAGAATAGACCGGCAGTTCCACTGCAACACCTTCAACGACCCTATGTCGCCGAAAGGGCCGCAGCGGAGACCGCCTGATCCAAAATGCTGCCTTTGGATGTAGATCTAGGGTGATTCTTTTTATTCTTCGACTGAGAGCAAGACAGACTAGCACCACCTATCGGAGACGCACTGCGCTTTTGAGCACGCATCTCAGTCTCCATATCAACGCACTCTTCAGATGAGAGTTCTGTCTCACTGTGATGTGAATAACTGGTTGTAGGGATAGACGAAGGCTGTGATTGAGTCTGACTCAGTGGATTGGAAGTCACGGGCACAGAAGGTTGGGGAGGTGCAACCAATGGAGAAGTGATTGTGCCACAAAGGGGGGCAATAGAAGCTTGCAATAAAGTGGACATTTGGGATGCCATGACCTGCGAAATGCACGCGGACAGATTTTCAACTATGCGATCCATGGCACTTGCCATTGCTTTCTCCACCGCCGCCGCAATCGCTTGCGACAAGGAGGAATCCACAACGGTTGCATGCCGCGCTGCCACACTTGCATAGCCAGATGTCCTATCTTTGATGACTGCAACTGCCTCACGTCTTGAGCACCTGCGCTTGTCAATCAACTCTAATACTTGCACTTCCTCAGCCCGCGCTGGGCATTCGGAATGGCTTGCTGAGTGTCCACCGCCACACAAACAGCATTTCTCTTGTTGAGCAGAACACCCAGCGGGGTCGTGGCTCTCTCCGCACCCACAGCAGCGAAAACTCGATTTACAGGCCTTGGCGCTATGGCCAAACCTCCAGCAATTACGGCACTGAAGGGGCCGAGATGTAAATTGATCCACACGGAAAATCAAAGGCCACACCTTAACTTCAGATGGACAGGACAGCCCCGCAAATGTAGCAATAACAGTCTCCGTCGGTACCTTTCTTCCATCCACCACACGACTGCATCGGTGAATGGCGATCACGCCAGCCGAAGTGAGCTTTTCTAATGTCTCGGACGCGCTTAGACGTGGGTCTACGCCACGGACTAGCCCTTTCGAACACGCCAGATGAGGAGGTATGAACGCGCTCACCGGGTGATTGGCAAACGACGAACACTTCAGCAGGTCGGCTACGAATGCCTGGTCTGGCGATCTGCATACGATCCCTCCACGGCCGAACTGCCGGACGTCTGTAATCTTCATGTAATGGGGGGTGGTAGATTTAAGCGCAGCCTGAACAGCCTCGGGGTTATTCAGCTTGATGGAGCCGTCATCCGCGGGGACGAGAGCAACCGGTATGCTGCTAACTCCGCCACGGAGGAAACAATCAAGAGGCAGCTCATCTGGGGCGAGACAAGCTGACCAGGGGGTGTTCCCCTGGCCGGGAGAGTTTGTGGACATCAGTCCACGTTCCCGCGTTCAGTCACCCTGGAAAATGGGAAGAAAACACAAGAAATCAAGCAGAAATTCGAGGAATAACTCAGCACCGCCTGGTACTTAGCCGCAACCCAACAGCAGCAACCCAACAGCTTCTTCTTCATCTGCAGCGTGGTGCGCGGGCATCGAAGCGAGCTCCCTTCATCTTTTTTTTCTCTCAGGTCAGATAAAAGATGTTGCGGATTTTCGGGCTCTTTGTGAGGAAGCGTTTTTCAGTGCTTTCCGTTTCTGCCCCGTAACGCAACTCTTAGCGTTGCACTGGAGTTGCTTATGGAGTGCCATGTCAGACCGATGACAGATGAGTTGTCGGTCATCTGTAATCTATAGCGATTTGCCTACATTTGCCGATATTTATTGGTTGCTTGTCTCAGGGAAGAGGTTTCCCTTTCTTTTTTTGCCGCTTATTGGCATTAGTGGTGTCATTCAAGGAGGCTAAACCTTGAGCAAAATTTAGTAGATTCTATTCTAAGACCTTCCCATCTGATACACGCAGATTTCAGAACTGCTGCTCCTGGGACTGCCGTAAACAGGTGCAGGCAACTTGTGCTACCGCGTCCAGCGTACTTGCGCCCGATGCACACTCCAGTGAGCAAAATGAGGATTGCCAGGGAGCGCATATTGGAAAGGTCTAAAGCGCGTCCCCTTGCGAGAGAAATGGCGCGAGCGCCAGTCTTTGCTACTCCAAGGATACAGAGGATGCTGATATTCGGAAGATGAAGTAAGCGCCGAGGCTGAAAATTCCTGAAATAATGTGTAACTATGAAATCTCACCGCAGCTGCATATGCGCAGGTTGGCAGGACAGCAATTATTGGGCTGCAAAGAGAGGCCCTTGCTAAGGAATCGGCAACCTCATTTAATTGAATGCCCATGTGCCCCGGTACCCAAAGCAACCGAATTTAGATGCAACGGGATCAGCTGCTTAAAGAGGAGTAATACCCGAGACTCAGTGGGTGATGATAATGTAGAGCAAATAGATAGAGAGTCCGTCATAACCCTGACTTGGGAAACGGTAGGATCTAATTTACGTAAGGCTAAAATTACTGCTAATAATTCGGCCAGATAAATTAGGGTGAAGTCAGGAAGACGGAGAGAAAAGGACCATCCCAATGTAGGGGAAAAAATGCCCACACCTGCCTTTTCATGATTCTGCGAGGCATCAGTAGCAATGAGAATATGAGAAGGAAGGGCCTTAGGTGGTCTTGCAACAAACCGCGAAGGAAAGGAAAGGGCTGCAGCTTTGCATTCGATGGGAAAATGTCATCAAATGCAATCTTGACTGAAGGAGAGATGTTATACATTGGATGGAGATCTGTGAAATTAATGTTTAAGGGATCAAGGAAAGACTGCACGAAACATATCTGCGGGGTATGCAAACGAGACCAGGTGGCATTTAAAAAGACTGCAGGTTGGCTAATAAATGTTACGCTGGAGGTGTGGAGAGGTGAATCGCACAAGTTTAAAAAGGTTTGGACTGTTAAAAGGCGAAACCTAGCTAATAAAGATGGAATTCGCGCCTCAAGGTGCAGGACAACATTAGCTACATATTGTGGAAGTCCCAAACAGAGGCGCAGCGCCTCACGCTCCAAGAGCACAAGAGGGCGAAATTTATAGGCAGGAGCTCCTTATATTAAAACACAGCCGAACTCCGAAATTGGGCAGACATACATTTTATATATCAGCAGGAATGTGTGCCTTCTCATGCCTGACCAAGCGCTGCAAAGCCTACGCAGGATGCCAACTGCCCCAACTCCTTTTGTAGAAACTTGCTCAATATATGCCCGCCAGGAAAGTGTAGAGTCGTATATCACTCCAAGATACTTCACTGTTTGAACTTAAGGAATTATGTGATTTCTGTAAGCAACGCAGATTTTTACAGGATGAAAAACCGGGAAGACCAACAAGGCGCATTTGTTCACATTCAGGAACAGATGAATGCTTCCTAACCAGTTGCCAAGAATATTCAGGTAATCCTGCAAGGCTTGATAAAGAGAGTGAATATCGCTTGCAGAGGCAAAAAAATGCGATGTCATCGGCGTACACGTAAGTTTTCACATTATGGATGCTGGGAATTGAGCTTAGATGTTAAAGAGAATAGGGGAAAGAACTGAACCTTGCGGTACACCTCTTGTCTGTCGAAATTTCTTAGAAGAAACACTATTTCGGCAGCAATAAAACTCTCTGTTTTTCAAGAAACCAGAGGTCCAGGCTACGAAATAGTTTAGGAAATTAAGGTCATGTAATCTGTGTAACAGCGTCGAGTGCTCGACGCTGTCGTAGGCTTTACTGGCAGAGTGACAAGCGCGGCAAACTGTGTAGTGCTGTGAGCGAATTTAATACGGCTCTCAAGGTCAGTATGAGCACACCAAATCGAACAGCCCGGCCTGAAACCAATTTGACAAGGATTCAAGAGATCATCTGCAGAAATGAAATACATGATACGACGAAGCAGGACCCGCTCCACCAATTTCACTAAATTCGATGTTAATGAAATCGAGCGTATGTTGTCTGAAGTGAAACCTTCCCCCTTATTTTTTCAGTAGTGGAACTATTTCCGCAAGACGCCACTCATCGGGTATCCAAGGGTCTTTAAGGGAATGGTTAACTAGAGCGAATAGGTCTTAAGGAGATTCGTTAAACAAAATTTTAATTATAGATGACCTTATCGGGGCCAGGAGCCGTTGGGGATAGGCGCAAAACAATTTGGGAAAGTTCAGGCATAGTGACCTCGATGAAATCACTTGAGATGCATGTGAATGTAGATGGAGAACGAAGTGCAGATGTAAATCGACGTCCTAGGCCACACGCAATTCCCTCTAAGGCCTTGGCGATGTCAGCAGAGGACCGAACGAGGAATTCACTGTGGACAGCCGGAAGGAATCACTTCTCTGCTCCTCATGAAATTAAACAAAGCCCGTTTATTTGCTGAATAAGAAAGAAAATCATAATGACTTGTAATATACTCCTCCTTCGCACGGGAGACAGTGCGCTTAAATGTTGCTGCGACATACTTATAATACAACCAATTTTTTCGGGCATTGATTTATGAGAAGTCTCTTCCGGGCTGCTTTCCGTCGTCTATAGGCACGCCTGCACTCAGCATTCCCCCAATTATTGGCGATTGCACCCGTGGTTCCAGTCACAACGAATTCAGACTTTTGCCTTGCACGTTCCAACACTGAGCATACATGTGTATCTTTGCATTCGGAACTTGTCTCCGTGCTTAGGTCTGAATTGTGACAGCTGATTTTAGAGTGTCTTTAAAACGACTGTAATTTATGAAGGAGCACTGTTCTCGTTCGGAAAGTTAATTTACACGCAAGCTTGAAACTAATCGGTAGATGATCACTGTTTGTTGCGCAGTCAACAGGCGCCCAAGACGTAACAAAGACTCCTGCGGAGGAAAAAGTTAAGTCTAAGGCAGAGCGGCATTGACAACGTACAAATTTAGGGATTCCTGAATTGTTGCAGACAATGTTGTTGTCGCAAACCCAGTCAAACAGTCTAGAGCTGAAGCAATCTGTTTTAAACACCCACGTCACGTGGTGCGAACTGAAATCCCCAACTAATAAAACCTGAGATCGGCTACTAGACATGAGTGAGTCAAAGGGCCACTCGAGTGTCATGCACACCTGAATGGAAATATGCATTAGTTACAGTAAAGCGCTGTTGACCGGGGATTTTGAGATCAACCGCAAGGATTTCACATTGATTGTCCGCATACTTAAAAGAAATGGATGCCTTGTGACAAAGCTTTGAAGAAATTAGCACTAACAACCTTCCCCGTCGTGAAGACCGGTCAAGCCGGAACGAACGGTAATGTTTGATATGATAATTAAAATCTGTAGTAAGCCATGTTTCCTGCAACGCAATTAAATCCGGTAGAAGTTTCTTTCAGAACTGATGCTCCACGGACTGTCGTAAACAGGAGCAGTCAACTTGTGCTACCGCGTCCAGCGTGCTTGCGCCCGATGCACACACCAGTGAGCAAAATGAGGATTGCCAGGGAGCACATATTGGAAAGGTCTAAAGCGCGTCCCCTTGCGAGAGAAATTAAGTGCAGCATATAATGACAAGTAGGAGCCCATACCTCACTTCCTCCTCGGTCCGTTGTTTTTCTGAGACGAGGAAATCAAAGAAACCGCGTCACGGTTCAGCCATGCTGCTCTGAATGAATACCCAGCAATCGGATTAAGGATAAGCCCTGCACGTAGTCACTGTCACGGATGTGCTTCGAGCAGAGCGCACTTACTTTTGACGCTTTGAACTTGTCAGTCATCATAGCTAGTTTTTGTTCTCGCAGGAACCCTTTAAAGACGACCTCGTCGTGGCCATCGGTGCTCGTGTTGCCAAGCGCCGAGCATTGCCTCGGCGTGTTGCATCCGCTGCTCGATACCGAGCCGACACCGCTTTATTCGCCAAATGCTTCCGTTTTAACAGTGAGCAGCCGGCGAACAACGCAAGTTGACCAAGTACGCTCGATATTTTTTTCTTAGGTGGACTCCCTTCACGGCTGCTAACCGTGAAGTCACTGACGCCACATCCACGAGGATTCTCTTCCATGTCCTCTCCAGCCCTCAGCGCGAGACGGGAGAGAGTAAACGGCGCAGTATTAATCCGTTGTCGGGCCGGAGCGTAATTTGTAACTGAAACGAAAATTACCGCTTAAGCTAGCTTGCGGATTAGTTAAAATATTATATAGTACTCCCCGACCGGCAACTTCCCGGCCCGGAAAGCGTCTCCTCCGCGGGCACCCTCCAGAAAGCAGGGGGGGGGGGGGGGGGGTACATCTCTGGGCAACCTGCCGATCGAACTCTATGGACTTGCACCACGCGATGGCCCAGGGGGGGGGGGGGGGGGGTACATCTCTGGGCAACCTGCCGATCGAACTCTATGGACTTGCACCACGCGATGGCCCAGGGGGGGGGGGGGGGTACATCTCTGGGCAACCTGCCGATCGAACTCTATGGACTTGCACCACGCGATGGCCCAGGGGGGGGGGGGGGGGGGGTACATCTCTGGGCAACCTGCCGATCGAACTCTATGGACTTGCACCACGCGATGGCCCAGGGGGGGGGGGGGGGTACATCTCTGGGCAACCTGCCGATCGAACTCTATGGACTTGCACCACGCGATGGCCCAGGGGGGGGGGGGGGGGGGGGGGGTACATCTCTGGGCAACCTGCCGATCGAACTCTATGGACTTGCACCACGCGATGGCCCAGGGGGGGGGGGGGGGGGGGTACATCTCTGGGCAACCTGCTGATCGAACTCTATGGACTTGCACCACGCGATGGCCCAGGGGGGGGGGGGGTACATCTCTGGGCAACCTGCCGATCGAACTCTATGGACTTGCACCACGCGATGGCCCAGGGGGGGGGGGGGGGGGGGGGGGGGGCTCCATATAATAGCACTCGCCGTAAAAATATACTCACAGGCGTAATCTACAAGGTGTCTATCGTACTTTCTCACGCAGCTTATAAATATTGGTTGTACTTTTCAGCGTTTATTTTTGAAAATGCAGCGTATTTCTTTCGTTATTTATTTCAGAATGGAATTTTCAGTTTTTTTTTGGGGGGGGGGCGAATATTTTTCTCCATGTAAGAATTACTGTTTTTTCTTTGTAATATAGGTGGATGCGTGTCAGCTCAAAAGACACTCATAGTTTATTTTAACTTGTCTGTCTGAAACAGAAATTTACGTGCCGTAATTAATGCACAAATGGTCGTGTTTAGAGCAGTGGTTGCAATACGAAATACGATCGCCGTAGACATACCCAACAAATCTGGACAAAAGCAGTTTTCAACGGGAAAGAGTTAATGAACGTAATTTTATAATATATTGTAAGATTTCGCTATAAAAAATCAATATAACCGCAGATCTGCGGTGAGCAGGCTTGCACTTTTTTTGCTATTACCGTTTTTGCTACCGTGAATACGTTGACAATTGGTTTTCGATGGCAGTCTTAACTGCTCGATGCGAGCGACGAAAAAGAGATTTTGCTACGCATCGGAAGAATGGACCATTACCTTTAATATTTTCTCAATAGTAGCTTACAAATACAAATATTGAAAATTTTTGACCAAAAATGCTGCACATAAATAAGCTAAGAGCGTGAAAATCATGTGACCGAGGCATAAGAGAAAAACGTACATAGAAGTTTATTTCTAACAACTTGGTGGCGCGAAAATCTAAATAAGCAAAAAAAGCAGACGCAATGTATTGGCGATCCCATATACATTTTACTCAAGTGAAACGAACTTTTTGTGTGGTCGCTTTCACGCTGAAATCGCATTACACGCTTGTGACAAATGCAAGTGCGTTTGTTGCTTGCCACATACTGTTCACTCCTTCATTCACGAAACGAACTGTTGAAGAAGCAAAGCCTCAGAAGGATCAAGATTCCGAGTGGAAAGAAAAAGTGTGTGGAAAACCTGTTTCGCCCCCTTCGTTTCGACGCGGCCGACCATCTTCAACATCATGCGTCAGGACATCACCGGCTGGGCGAGGAGGAAGTCTCCCTCATGGAGGAAGCGGAACTAGCCACCATAGCGGAACGGAGCCGTTGAGAGTCTCTTCGGCATCCGGCCAGCGTCACGAGCGGTTGCAGCCGCATGCTGTAGTCACCTTCCGCAGCAGGCGCACGGAGATCGGTCATGCCTTGCCGCTGGACTTCCGGTTCCAGGCAGCGAAGCGCGTTCAGCAACCGCGCCATCTTGTCACCTCCCACAGCAAATACGCGGGGATGGCTTATAGCCCCAAGAAGGCGGCACGCACGGGAAAACAGGGCCGCCATTGTCGGCGCTTACAAACGTTCGCCGCCGATGCCTCCGAAGTCGCGTCCCTGCCCCAGCTGTTAAGTCGGAAGCCCTTCTTACGTAGCATTCTATTTCCAAGGAATGCCTCGTTGATGTTCTGTAGCTAGCTGGCCCGCTCTGTGTATTAATTGAAAGTGTAATAAATAACATACGAGTGCACGCTCAGTCATCCCTTCGGATGTTCCCTCAAGCACGAACCCCTCCGCGGTTAGCGAGCGGGAACGCTGCGTCAGCGTAGTGGAAGCGCGGGGAATAAGGCTGACCGCCCCCCCCCCCCCCCCCCCATAATTCCACAAGTGACAGCAGCACGAATCCAGAAGGAATCAGAAGGCCTCTGGAAACTGTCTCTTTCCTCTATAGCCTCCGACTGCGTAGTCCGCATGGTCACGACAGCAGTGGAATCGCCATCGAACCGTCGCGACACATGACACTTTTCGCAACGCTTGACCATGGTTTCCAGTTGACGGTGGCTTGTAACGGTTACAAATGTTGTCAGTGTCTTTACATGCCGTGAAGTAATTCCTCAGCCAAGTAACGGCTCTGACAAGGTGATGACCCTCTGTGGGCAGATGGCGCTACGCTAGCAGACGAGGCTTAATGGGGTGGTTAACTCTCGGTATCTACCCAGCCCGAAGTATCGGAGCAATGCTTCAAAACATATAACTGCACTGCTTAATCCAATGATCACGTTTGTCTCGCCGCAATCGTGGCTGACATTGATTGATTGATTGAAAACTTTATTGATTGGAAAGGGAGTTAAGGGGGTTCGAATTCGGATAGAGTAGGAATGGAAGGAGTAGTTGGCAATCCTCAGTTCAGCGTTGCAATCCTCTTCAATGACCGCACTCTTTTCTAGCATTCTTCTTCCACCTTTACTCCCCTATTCCCTTCCCTTCGTAGAGTAGCATGTCACCGAATATTCACGCCGGCTAAAAGCTCTGTTTTTCATTAAAGGGCTGTCTCTGTTCCTCGGTCCAGGTGTCTTTCGGCTTCAGCTGCCTCGTTTGCCCGTTCGATCAGCCGAAGCTGTTTCTGCGAGCCTGACTCAACTAGGTCCTCGCACTGCTCATGAGTAGGGCTCTCGATCTTTTGTTGCAGCTGATTCGTCCGGCTGTCATATACTTCGTTAATTTTTGTCGTGTGACCGTTATAGTTCGTACTGATGCAATGGTCAACAAGCTGCGGCGTACATCCGAATGATACTGAATTTTCCGGCTAAAACAGAATTTCAAAAAATGAATTCGGTACGGTACTCCACCTCCGTACTTATATATATAAGCCTATACGGTTTTAAAGCTGTCAGCCTAAGCGCGCCTTTAACTCAGAACCGCTTCAAGATTTAATTAGTACATTGAGTTTAACGAGCCAAAGCGACCAATCGCTTGCGTCGTTCTGGCTCGTTAAACATCGCACAGCACTCCACGACACTGGTGCCATGCATTTAGATTCCGCCGAAACGCAGCCTCGAGACTGCGTCGCAGGCTCAACCGAGCGCTCCAACTACGGACCCACCGCGTCATGTGCTTCTGGATTTGAAGCTATGGGTAAATGCTCTACGGCTACTTTTTTATTATTCAGCAGCACTTTACGCACGTTGAAAAGCTCTCTGCTGGTTCTCTTTCATGTTCGACCAAAAACTCAAGTACAGCGAACTTATTTGATTTTCACGCACGAAGGAAAACACGCCAAAGAATGGGTGACGAGAAAGCGTACGAATTATGCTGGAAATGCCACACTGGCGGAAGTTCACTGAAGGGTAAGCACAGCACTCCATGGGTCGCGGCAATGTTCGTGCTCACTTTAGTAAAGGGGGCACGCAATTTGTTCATAACTAATAACGCCGTGACCCTGAAAGAATCATGCGTGGATGAACACATATTGAGGAATTCACATCTGAAGCACCAGTGAACGCGTCAAAATCATCTTGTTGCTTCATCAACACTTATAGGACGGCAAATTTATCCAGTCGCTTCTCCTTCCGTTGGTCGAGGTCCATGCGAGGCTACGAAGAAGATCGTTCGGGCGCTTCCGTTCCATGTCCAGTTCCCGGCAGGCATTGCACCGACGTCCCGCTTCCCTGCAAATGAGCCGGCCAGGAGGGCATCGTGCTACACGACATGTAACGGGTGTTGCACTTCTTCGACGACATGGAGCCCAGATGGTAAAAGGGCTGTAGCCGCACCGAGAGCAAGCTGTAGGCGAGGAAGCGGGGCACCAGCTTTGGCGAAAGCCGCCAGCTCGTGCACAAATTCTTCCTCGTCTTCACTGACGCCACGGAGGTCGGATGGTGCGTGCGCTCCGGGTGCATCAGTAACAGGTTCCGTCCCAAGAGCGAGGAGCACGGCAGCAGCAGCCCGGACGAGATCTCGAAGCAAGCGGGCTAGCTGTCCCGCTTCTACGACGACGCGAGCTCGTCCCAGTGCAGTGTATGTTGTAACAAGACGTAGAAGTCGGGCGATAGCTTGAGCCGAAACCTGGAGCTCAGGGCGGACCCGGATACTGAGACGACGACGTGGGCATAGTGGAAAGGGTGCCAGCGGGTGCTGGGCGCTGGCTATGGCGACGTTGTGCTCTGCGTCGACTGTAATCCTAGTCAGCTGCTCATGGCGACCAGAGCGTTCTTGGTCGCCGTCAGGTGCAGGCATTTCGCACTGATGGGCTACAGCAAGAAGACTGTTTTTGGGCTCAAAATCTTGACTCCGAAGCAGAGCCAGTACGAACTGAAGAACATTCTCTGGAGCAGTTGTGGGCAACTCGCCGAAGGCAAGCGGGCAGTCGACTTTCAGAAAGCACGCGTCAAGCGCGAAGGAGCGGCTCCTGGACGACCGTTGCTGGTCCATCTTAAGCATTTCGGGGAGGCGTTGCGGCATCGCAGCTGGATGCACGAGAGCAGAGATAAGTTGACGAGGGGCGTCGCTTACGTGGGCTCAACTGTGGGCTCGCTCTACAAGCAGGGTTGCCCCTTACGGCTCTCCGGCTCTGCCGATTCTTGACGCCGCCCTCTGCAAAATCTCGCTGTGAAGCACCGAGAATGCGAGCCTCTGGACAAAATGGCGACCTGCCGCAGGAACGGCACGTTCAGAGCGTGCCTAGCGGCGAACGGAAATTCGGCGGCGGGCATGCCGCGTGGTGCGCGGGCTTTGGAATCGAGCTCCTGTCTTCTTTCTCTGCTTCGAAGTCAGATAAAAGAATAAAGCCGAAAGCTGGGCAAGCTGTTGAGCCTTCATTATGTAAAAATAGCGCAAAGGAGACAAGAAAGACGGACAGGACGACGCAGACAAGCGCTAAAAGACAAGCATATAAAAGAGGATCCGCATTTTTGAGCTTTTTTTTTTTTAGGGAGAGTTTTTCAGAGCTTTCGGTGTTGTCCGGTAAAGAAAATCTTCTCGTGCTGTGGATTTGGCGGCTGTCGCTTTTGGCGTCCGAGTTCAGAAGAATGCCACATGAGGAGGCCGGTCATCTGCAATGTATAGCGATTTGCCTACAATGACAAAATTTATTCGCTGCTTGTCTCAGTGAAGAGCTTTCGGTTACCCTTTTCCCGCTTATTCACTTTACCGATATCAAACAAGAGAGATGAACCCTATCTGAGCAAAATTTAAAAGATTGCAGACTACGGACCTTTCCATCTGTTACGCGCAGGTTTCAGAACTGCTGCTCCACGGACTGTCGTAAACAGGTGCAGGCAAATTATGCTACCGCGTCCGGCGTGCCTGCGCCCGATGCACACTCCAGTGAGCAAAATAGGATTACCAGGGAGCGCATACTGGAAAGGTCTAAAGCGCGTCCCCTTGCGAGAGAAATTAAGTGCGACATATAAACTCAATACGCCGAAGGCCCCGAGTGGTTCCCATCGCTCGTTCTCTGTTCTTGGAATGCCCGGTCGCGACCACTCTACACATACAGTTCCGCACAACACCCAGACCCCAACTGTCGCTATAGCAATGAAATTATAATGAGACGTAGGAGCCCATATCTCACTTCCTCTTCTCTCAGTACTTTTTTGACTCGATGAAATCAAATAAACCGCGTTACTATTCTGCTGTGCCGCTATTAGGGATAAGCACTGCACGTAGTCACTGTCACGAATGTGCTTCGAGCAGACAGCACTTACTTTCGACGCCTTGAACTTGTCAGTCATCACAGCTAGCTTTCGGTCTCGCCGGAACCCTTTAAAGACGACCTCGTCGCTGCCGTCGGTGCTCGTGTTGCCAAGCGCCGAGCATTACCTCGGCGTTTTGCATCCACTGCTCAATACCGAGCCGACACGCTTTATTCGCCAAAAACTTCCGTGTTAACAATGAGCAGGCGAAGAAGACGTGCTGACCAAACACGCTCGATTTTTTTTTTTTTGTGGGTTGAGCCCGGCCCTCCATGACTTCTCACCGTGACGTCACTGACGTGGCATCAAAGAGGATTCTCTTCACTGCTTTCTCCTGTCCACGGCGCGAGAGAGTAAACTGTGTAATATTAACCCACGATCCCGCAAGTGCTTAATTTGTAACTGAAAAGAAGGTACGAATTCGTTGGCGATTCGGCTGGAGCCTTCAGTGGTTGCAAATCTCACGCGGTGGTGACGGCTGCTTAGCGCTGATGCTTCGCTCCAATTGCTGCACGGCCTACCTATAGCACGAACCTCGTCCAAGATGGCAGTTTGTCCTCTCTCTTCGTCGGTGAAAGTGAGTGCGCGAGTGCGCGCGCGCGCGTGTGCTTGCGTGCATGCGTGTGCGTGCGTGCGCGTGTGTGTGTGTGTGTGCGCGTGTGTGTGTGCGTGCGTGTGCGTGTGTGTGTGTGTGTGTGCGTGCGTGTGCGTGTGTGTGTGTGCGTGTGTGTGTGTGTTTTATGGTTTTATGGGGTTTAACGTCCCAAAGCGACTGAGGCTATGAGAGACGCCGTAGTGAAGGGCTCCGGAAATTTCGACCACCTGGGGTTCTTTAACGTGCACTGACATCGCACAGTACACGGGCCTCTAGAATTTCTCCTCCAAAGAAATTCCAGCCGCCGCGGCCGGGATCGAACCCGCGTCTTTCGGGTCAGCAGCCGAGCACCATAGCCACTGAGCCACCGCGGCGGCTGTGTGTGTGTGTGTGTGTGTGTGTGTGTGTGTGTGTGTGTGTGTGTGTGTGTGTGTGTGTGTGTGTGTGTGTGTGTGTGTGTGTGTGTGTGTGTGTGTGTGTGTGTGTGTGTGTGTGTGTGTGTGTGTGTGTGTGTGTGAGAGAGAGAGAGAGAGAGAGAGAGAGAGAGAGAGCTGACGAGGCAGGGCGGAAGAGATTCCCCAGACACTCACAGGAAACGATTGCGTCCACATGGACCAGTGCAAAGTATGTGTGGTGTGTTGAACACTAGACCCATTTCAAGATTTTGACTAGCACCATCTACAACCAATGTGTTATGCCCGTAAACATTGCATGCTTACTCTACTCTCGGTTACGGGAGAGGCAGAGATTTTTTTTTTCAGCAGTACTATAAGCACGTTTAAAAGCATCTTTGCAGGTTCTCTTTAATGCATGACGAAGAAATTAAAGTACAGCAGGGTTTAGTTTAATAGTTTAAGGGGATTTAACGTCCTGTTATGGTGTTGTAGGTGGTTACGTCATGTTAGGTTTATGGGTTTTAACGCCCCAAAGCGACTCATGCTATGAGAGATGCCGTAGTGAAGGGCTCCGGAAAATTCGACCACCTGGGGTTCTTTGTTGTAAGTGAACGAGCCTGAAAGCGTGCAGCTGCGTGCCGCTGAGAAGGCGCGTGCGGTGTCCGTCGCGTCCGCTGCTTTGGGGAATCGTCACACGTCCCAAAGGGACTCGGGCTATGAGGGACGCCTATAGTGAAGGGTTCTGGAAATTTCGACCACCTATAGTGTTCTTTAACGTGCACTGAGACCGCACAGCACACGGACCTCTAGAATTTTGCCTCAATCAAAATTCGACCGCCGCGGCCAGATCGAACCCGCTCAAGTACAAGAAAGATATTTATTGTTTCTTACACAGGCAAACAAGCCAAAGAACAAGTGACGAGAAAGCTTAGGCAATAATGTGCTTTAAATGCCACGCTGACGGAAGTTCACCGAGAGACAAAATGGCACGAATGGAGCTATCGGCCCAGCGGTCGTAGGATATAGCGGGAACATTTGTGCTCATTTCAGCCGAGTAAGCACGCAATTCGTTAATGCGCCGTGCCCACTGAGCCAAACATGCATGGAAGCACACATATGCAGGAATTCAGATTTGAAGCACCAAGGGACGAGTAAAATCATCATCTATTTGTTTTATCAACATGTCAATGTGGGAGTAAATTGTCGCTTTAATAATTACATGTCTTCTTTGGTCGTGGCTGATGTGAGGCTACGACGAAGATCGTTCGGGCGCTCCCGTTCCATGTCCAGCTCCCGGCGGGAATCGCACCGACGTCCCGCTTCCCCGCAAGTGAGCCGGCCGGGAGGCGATCGGACTACGCGACACGGAACTGGTGCTCCACTTCTTCAATGACATGGATCCCAGATGGCAAAAGGGCCGTGGGAGCACCATGAGCAAGTTGCCGGTGAAGAAGCGAGGCATCAGCTTTGGCGAAAGCCGCCAGCTGGTGCACAAGTTCTTCCTCGTCTTCTCTGACGCCACGAAGGTCGGATGGTGCATGCGGTCCAGGTGCTTCAGTAACAGGTTCCGTCCCAACACCGAGGAGCACGGCAGCAGCAGCAGCCTGGACGGGATCTCGCAGGAGGCGGGCTAGCTGTCCCGCTTCTACGATGATGAGAGCTGGTCCCGGCGCAGTGTCTGTTGTAACAAGACGTAGAAGCCGGGCGACAGCTTGGGCCGAAACCTGGAGCACAAGGCGATCCCGGATACTGCGATGACGATGTGGGCACAGTAGAAAGGGTGCCAGCGGGTGCTGGGCACTGGCGATGGCGACATAGTGCTCCGCGTCGACTGCAATCCTACCAGAGAGTTCTTGGTCGCCATCAGGGGCAGGCATTTCGCATTGATGGCGTACATCAAGAAGAGCGTTCTTGTGCGCAAAATCTGGTCTCCGAAGCAGTGCCAGCACGAAATGAAGGACCATCTCTGGTGCAGCTGTGGGCAACCCGCCGAAGGCATGCGGGCAGTCGCTTTCCAGAAAGCACACGCTAACGGGCGATCGTTGCTGTTCCATATTGAGCGTGTTGGGGAGGCGTTGTGGCAGCGCAGCTGGAATCATAAGCAGAGACAAGTTGATGAGGGACGCCGATTACGTGGGCACAACCGTGGGCTCGAGCTGAGGGCAGCGTTCTCCCGGTACGGCTCTCCAGCTGTGCGAGTTCTCGACGTTTTCCTCTCCGAAACTGGCTGGCGTCACCTCTTTCGGAAGTGTCGAAACGTCGTCGCGTTGCGCTGTACGAGGATCGAGCGTGAAGTGAGTTCTCTCGACTTCGTCTAGCTGCGAAGCGGCGAAAGTGAAAGCTTCGAAGCGGCGAGAATGAAAGCTTCGAAAATGAAAATGGCGACCTGCGACGGGCACGGCACGTTCAGAGCGACTAGCGGCGAACGGAAATTCGATGAAACACGCGCCTCGAGGTGCGCGGGCTTTGAAGCGAACTCCCTTCATCTTTTTTTTCTTCGGGTTTAGCTAAAAGAACGTCCGGATTCTTGGGCTCTTTATGAGCGAGCATTTTTCAGAGCCTTCCGTTTCTGTCAGAAAGCGCGGATGCACGGCTTGTTTTGCGCCAGTGTTGCTCTAGGCTTTTCGTGTCGAAGCTGTGCCAGAAAAAGTGTCTTTTTTGTCCGCCATCTAGTGATTTGCTAGCATTTTGCAATATATCTGATGTGTTTCTCTCAGTGGAGGCTTTTTCATACTTTTAGGGCCCTTCTCCACTCTACTCATATTCATCAAGAATTGCAAAACATGTTAGGAAAATTTTCAAAATGATTTCCGCAGTGCATATTGCAGAAAATTACGAAGACAAAATGTGTTTCATGCTCCTGAAAATTGCACGTGGAAGTTTTTATGGCTTTTTTAATGTTTTTCCAAGAAGTCTGGGGCGAAGTGCGCATGCACAGAATGGAAGGTCCGCCTTGCGTCTTGGGTTAACGTTAGCGGCGAACGCTAATGGGTGTCGACGTGACGAGCGCGGTTAATGCCGGACAGGGAATCCAGGTTGCCCAAGAATCTATGTACAGATCCGGGAAATCCTACAGGGCGTGGTCCCGTTTCGGTGGCACTTCGTGATTGCCGAAATAGCGTGCGCCCAACGCCGTTCTACGTTCAGGCAACATGGCGGCGCCTATCGAAGTTGCATCCAAGTGGGGCCTCTCGCTTCACCTCCGATTCGTCGTTGTCGCTACGCTGTGCCCCACGTTCACGGCAAACTAAAGGCGCACGAAGCTTTCGCTTTGTCTGAACTTGCCTGAATCACAAAATTTGAGCGATAAAGCACCCCGGATTTTCATATTGCTTCCGTGTTTATGGAGTTGCTAGGCTTAGCGAGTACGCGTCGTTTGACGTCAGCAAGCGCGCGAGGTTCACATGCGTGCGCCCCAACGCGGCTCTAGGTTCAGGCAACATGGCGGCGCCCATCGAAGCGGCGCCTCTCGCTTCACCACGGATACGTTGTCGCCGCTGCTCTGTGTACTAAGTTCACGGCAAACGAAAGGCGCACGAAGCTTTCGCTTTCTCTGAAGATGCCCACTCCATAAAATTTTAGCGATTAAATGCGCCCAATTTGTCAGATTGCTTCTGTGTTTACATAGCTGCTGGGCTTAGCGAGTACGCATTGTGTGGTCGCCATAGAGATGGCGGAACGTTCGAATGTGGTTTCCTGCCTGAGTAAAAACACACACTTATCATTTTTGCTCTGGGCTCATGTGTATGCAATAATAACAGTTTTTGATGAAGAAATAAACACATATATTGAAATCTTTATTAACAGTATCTTTTTTGTTTGCCGTAGTGGCGCTGCAATCGATAAACGCAAGTCTGGCCCCGCTCCTTAGGGGAGACTTAATAAATCTCATCTCACTGGGGCCCGCTATTTCCTTCGGGCCCCCAAGCCTTGGGGCCCCCTATTCTAAAACTCTCTACTAGCTGGCATGGAAAAGCGAATGATTGAGCTATAGCTGTTATTGATGTCATTGCATAAGTATTGCTCTAATTTCGTTTTAATAATGTAACCAACACCATTTGTGATGTAGACTGGGACCATAGCATGCAGATAGCCTCTGCCAGCACAAGTAGACGTCCCGCCTTCCCTACAAGACTTCGACGCTTTAATATAGTTTGGTCAGCCGTATATTAAAAAAGCTATAGTTTTCCCCACTGCTGAAAGTTAATGGGTGTGGTCAGCTCTGAGATTCCGCTATGGTAAGAACCGTTCTGGAAGTTATCTTTGGGCTTGCTATTTTGGCAGAGTAGAATGCACATGTGCG